>NW_027397070.1:13236793-13385064 GCF_003265705.2 Callorhinus ursinus
TCTTTCTTTCTTTCTTTCTTTCTTTCTTTCTTTCTTTCTTTCTTTCTTTCTTTCTTTCTTCCTTCCTTCCTTCCTTCCTTCCTTCCTTCCTTCCTTCCTTCCTTTCAGCGCATGCATGCACCCACATGTGGGCAGGGGAGAGGGAGAATCTTAAGTGGGCTCCACGCCCAGTGCAGAGTCCAGGGCGTGGCTCAGTCTCATGACACTGTGATCATGACCTGAGCCAAAATCAAGAGTCGGAAGCTTCACTGACTGAGTCACCTAGGCATTCCCAAGAATGTGTTTCATTTTGTAAGAAACTGCCAAACTGTCTTCCAGAGTTACTGTACCAGTTTTCATTCCTACCATCAATGAGTAAGAGTTCTTGTTGCTCCACATCCTTGTCAGCATTTGGTGTTGAGAGTGTTCTGGATTTTGGCCATTCTAATGATAGGTGTGTAGTGGTATCTCATTATTGTTTAATGTTTATTTTTCTACAGTCTTTTTTCTTTTTATTCTATGGATTTCTGTTGGCTGGTAGCTAAGTTCACTGTTTGTTCTACTAACTTTGACTTGCTGTTAAGCCCATCAATTTTTTTATTTCAGTTACTGTACTTTTTAGTTCTAGAATTTTTGCTTGATTGATTGTATTTATAATCTCCATTTCCTCCTGAGATTTCCTGTTTGATCTCCCAACTAAGATAGAATTTTTCATTGAATTTTAACCTTTTAACCTAATTTTCCTTTAATCATTTATTATGTATAGTGATTTTTTATCAAATATTGGACTTTGTGGATAACAGATTCTAGTGATTCTAGATTATGTAATCTTCCTCTGAAGAAAGTTGATTCTTTTTTAAGCAGGCAGTTCATTTACTGGCTGATCACTTTAACTTGTATGATTTGGTGTTTTGCATTGTTAATGTAGATCTGTAGAAGCCCCAGGCATTTCCCAAACTTCTCTAACTTGGCAGTAATTACTTTTCAAACTGTGCCTTCTCCACAGATCGTTTTGAGGTTTGGTTTGGTTTTAGACTTTATTAGAGTAGGTCTCTCTCTGTGGCATGTCCCTTATTCCTAAAATGTGACCTTATGGTGTTACAGCTAGATGTCAGCAGTTTAAATGAGGTGTCAATATCTCTTTACTCTGGCAAGGCTAGGACTCTGACATCCCCTCCCACTGTTCTTCCCCAAGCACTGCTCAACCTCTAGTATCTTGGTTTTACTTTCAACTCCACAGGAGCTGATAGGCTCAGGTTGCCTTACCCTGCACATGTATAATCCAGCTCCCAGCCATGGATTTTCAGGAGATCCCTAATAGGTTTCCCGGATCCCTTCTCTGCACTGCTCCCTCCTCCACAGGTTGTAACTGCTTCGGTTACCGTTAACTCTGATACCTGCCTGCTTAGCTCAGTAGGAGCACCATGTTCCACTCAGACTGCAGATAGCTATCCTGTGAGCAGGAGATTGTCTCCAGGCAGACAACTGGGGCAGTTGTGCTGCTTACCTCATGCATATCCCCTCTCAAGAATCACAGCCTTACATTGCTTGTTAGATAGTGTCTGAAATCAGCTGACTCACATCTTTTGTCCAATTTGGGAATTGTTTGAGTTTCATTCAGCGTCAGTCACCCCATAATGGTTGTAAGTAGAAGTTCGAGGGTGAATTCTTGTTTGCAGTCCTACCTGAAATCACATTCTGCATTGGGCAGAAACACAGGCACCATGGCATTTTCTATGAGTTGTCATTAAGTCTCCACCTCACTTAATAAAAACTCAAGTAAAAGTTCCTGTTAAATTATTTCAAACTCAAAATCACATAGGCCATTCCCAGCAAAGTGCCTGGCACAAATGTGTTCTTTTATGAATTATTAAATTATTTGCTGTATATAAAAGAAAGTGGGAAGAAGAACCCACTCCATAGAAATATGACTTATCTATCAACTTACTCTAAGATCTAGTTCTAAATTTATATTTGTAACCTGCCTTGGCTATATCTTCTGAAAGATACTTTCTGAAATTAAATATCACTGTAGTTTTGTTACAAAATTCAACAGGTTTCCAGTTTGGCAACTGGGATGATAGCTTTGGAGGGCTTTCCTAATTTCCCAAAGAACTTTACTTCCATAATTATATTGAATTCATCTAGAAAGAAAAAGAAACAATGACAGAAGGAAAATCTCAGCAAATAGCAGTTTGATAGTATCAAAGAGGTGGGAGGAGGATTTTCAATAAAGAAAATGATATAAATACATATGCGTATACATAATATCATGAGTGATTAGATTGTCATTTTTCTAGAGAACAGTATTAAGGTCTCAGTGGACCAAAATGGTATACTGATACAGGATAATTATACCTTTGGGTGAAACATCAAAGATGCAGTAGCCGTGAGCTAATAACCAGGAGGCCACAACACAAGCTGAAATGTCATTGTCTAAAGAACACTAGCAGATTATAGACAAAGTGCTTATCAACGCGATTGAGTGTTCCCTCTCATTGCGAAGTCTTAGGTTTGATAGTTGTTCCATTCAACCTTTGGTCTGGTGCCTCAAGTTGCCTTTTCCAGAACAATTTTCTCTCATACGTGGAGTAGAAGTAAGATGAAAAGAAATACATTAGGTCTCAGATCATTTTTTTTCTTTTTCTCCATTCATCTTTCAGTTACGAATCCTGTTTCGCTCTAGAGAAAAAATTTAATCCCCGTATTTTTTCCTGGGCCATCACTAATTCACCCCCCCCCAGTATATTTTATACTTCAGTTCTCAAAAATTTAAGATGCTTTAGGTACTGAGATGCTTGAAGAGGGAGTTTTTATGAGCTCCCTGGCCTCTGATATTTCTGCTGGAAAAAAAAAAAATTCCTTCATGTTTGAAGGTATTGCAGACAAATTTCTGGAACTGAGCCTAGTCCTGCTTGCAACGCTGTTCTAGATTGATGCAGAAATAGAGGTGGGGTAGCTATAACTACAAATATCCTGCAAAGAAATGAGAGAACAAATCACAGTATTAAAGTGAACAAACTCAATAGCATCTTTGGACATTACATAAATTCTGAATGTTGCATAATTACTTTCTGTTGAACTTTTTCTCGTTATTATATGTGATCATATGTGAGGTTTCCTGCCTTCACTACTTTAGTTTAATGGGACTAACTGCAGGGACACAGCTCTTCCTCAATTTTTTGTGCCCGTGGTGTAGTTCACTGCCAGTAACTGCTCGAGGCTATTGGTTTTTAAGCAGTGAGAAAGTATAATATTCCATATAAAGATTAGTCATAAAACCAAAGTCCAAACTCCTCGATCCTTCCAAGGTCATCTTTTGTTTAATAATCATACTATATATTGTTGGAAGTTCAGTGTGTTCTCTAACTCCTCTGCTGATTCTTCAGTTGAGAGTTAGTCTTCCAAGTTTTTCTTGCTCCAAACTCTTGCTTCTGATTTCTTCTCTCCATCTGTCCATGGCTCTTACAGGCTGCCCCAGGCCATGCAAGTCTGCTTTGCTTCAAAATACAGACTCACTGCTCTCCCTTTCATGATGATGCTGTTTTGAGTAGCAGTGTTTTATTTCGTTATTTGTGTTATATGCATAATATAGAGGAATTATAGCACAAAACAGGGAATCACTTAAAACTGAATACTGGGCAGTACTACTGCTAAAGTTATCTGAAATCTCTAGTTCAAGGACTCCTTCTTGGCATCTATGCACTTCTGGGGCCTGCTCTTTGCTCTCTGGACTCTAACTAAGAAAACTTTTTGTTTTCAATCCCTCTTTCATGGTCTGATCCTCCTCAGCCCTGCAATGGTGGGACGAACCCACTCCAAAATTCCTGTAACTTTATGATGCAGAGAAATTTGGCTCTCCCTTAGGCTTACCCTCTCCTGTCCAGACTCTCCTGGGGTCCATCTTCACTCGCTTAAAAAAGCCCATTGAATGCACTCCCAAATAAAAGAGCAGTTTTCTCTTCAAGAAGAATTCTGCTGCTGTCCTAGAGCAACCAACAAAAATGGCTGTCAGCTTTAAAAAAAAAAACAAACTTATTTTTAGTTATTGCCATTATTTCTCTAAAAATAAGTTTACATAATATTTTAAATATTTTAATAGAGTCATTTGATGGAAGATTTAACAAAGTGATAAATAAGGGTGGAGGGCCTTATCAAGGAAGGTGGTTCTGACTATGGCAGGAGAAGTTGTATGTAGAAGAAGGGGAAGAGTTTGTGATTACTCTCTCTTTCATGCAGTGACCTAAGCCATGTGTGGAAGATGATAGTAGACAGGCAGCAACAGTTGTCCAAGTTGTGTGCAGGTTCTCACAACTTGAAAAACAAAGCAATCTAAAGTTAAGTCACTGTGGAACCAGTGTCCACAAAGACAAGATGAAATTTCAGTTCAGGCTAGGGAGGGTGAGCAGGAATTCCTGGTGACTTCTCCTATTCCAGGAAGGCAGTTGAGGCATGGGGCGCTGAAAGGCTAC
This sequence comes from Callorhinus ursinus, assembly GCF_003265705.2. Taxonomy (NCBI): domain Eukaryota; kingdom Metazoa; phylum Chordata; class Mammalia; order Carnivora; family Otariidae; genus Callorhinus; species Callorhinus ursinus. The sequence goes on from NW_027397070.1 coordinate 13,241,245, forward strand.
TCTCAGAGGCAGTCTCACTGCCTGGGTCCCCTTAGGACTCCACTCACATGGCCCTGGTGCAGGGCGCGGGAGAGTGGGTTTTGTGGACGGGGGTTAGCTTGCATGTCATCTACATCCTCATTGTTATCATATAAGATACTAAATTCTCTTTATTACTTCAATTAAAATAACTTTGTCAGGAGTACTTCTGTATTTCAGGGATTTCTGGGAAGGTTGGGAAAGGGAAGTTTATCCTGTGGGAATATTCCGTTAAATAAATTGCCTGGAGAAATTTATAAAAATTTTCAAGGTTGCTTACACAAGGCATAAAATTATTACAAATATATAAAGAATGTATGACCATAATGTATGATAATTATACTTCGATAAAAAAAAGAAAGTATGACGATTCTTAGGTATAATCTCCCTACACATTCCAACACTGTCTTAGTAACTATCTATGTATTTTGCATTCATTGCCTCATTTAAAAATAGATATGAAAGAATACCTAACAAAAGGTTTGTAAAAAGTTTTTGGAATCAGAATAGGAAGACTTTTTTCCTAGTGAGGACAGCTATTCAAAAACGGTAAAGTCAGATTCATGGTTCTTGTTTTGAATTTACTTTCTCTTTCCTTTTACATCACTGGTAACAAAACTTTCTGTTTACAACTTCACTTTCATACACATCGTCAACTGAATTATTTTTCTGTGTTCAATGTGATAAATTTTTTTTATGTTTTATAAAAGCCAAGCAAAACTTTTTAAAATGTCTATTTATAGCATATGCTTAACCTAGTTGCCTTAACACTTTTCTGGAATATATCACGATGTAAAATGGTATATGGGTATTGTCTTTTCAGCTGGGTGATCTTGCATCATTGTAAAACCAGGTGAAGAGACATACCCTAAATGTTTATAACAGTTATCTTTAGGTCTGGATTGGCAATGATTTTTCTCTTTTCCAGTGTCCTTACTTGTTTTCCAAGTTTATTACATCCGTTCAAGTGTAGAAAATAAAGCTATAAAAGTACTATAAGGGAACATTAGTGAGTATTTTTATAACTTGTTGTTTGGGAAGGCCTAAGTAGGACACTAAAGTTGGAAACCATAAACTGAAAAACGTACATATTAAACACATCTACACTATTAACATTAAGCATGATAAATATAAGTTAACAAAATCATAACTGCTGTGGAAATAGCTATAAAATATATGACAGAAGTTAATGCTATTCATAAATATCTACTATAAATCAACAAATAATATGAACAACCCAAAAGAAAAATGCCAAAAGACAGGAACGGGCTCATGTAAATTACTAAAATGTATGAAAAGATATATACCCTCACTTACAAATAAATAAATACAAATGAAACTCCAAAAATAGTACTTTTTATCTTTCAAATTGACAGTTACTTAAAACAATGAAAATGTGTTGTGTTGACAAAATGTGGGGTAAGAGACATTCTTAACACGTTATTAGCAGAATATAAATTGGTTCAGTTTTCATAGAGCGTAGTTTGACATTATCAAAATTCAGGTGTTCATAACCTTTGACTCAATAATCCCATGTTTATGAATGTATCCTTTGGGGAAAGTTTAGTAAACATGTCATGCGAGCTGTTATGTTGTTCACTATTTGTGCTCCTTCCTTACTAGCATACACCTGACTTCCATATACATAGAGCCATGTGGCTACTTATTCCAATGGAATATGAATGGAAGTGATATAGGTCACCTCCAGGTTGAGGTGATTGTGAGCAGAGCACATTCTCAATTATTGCTTGATTTCCTCAACCATGGGCGGCATACAGAGGACCAAAAGAAGAGTGGAGTTGTAAGATGTAAGACTATGTGGAGCAGAGACCATTACCACTATTGCTTATCAATCTATTGTTAGGCTGTGATGTATACAAGCAATAGGTTTTGTCTTAAGAAGCTGAGACATTGAGGTTGATTATCACAGAATAAAACCCTATTCAGATATATGCAATTTAATTCTGTTGAAAGATGACTGTTGCAGCATTATTTGTAATAGCTAGGAATTAAAAATAATCTAAATGTCCACTAATAAGTTATTTATAGAGCGATGTGTAGAGGATAATCTCATTTCTTTTGAGAGGCAGACAGGGTAGGGAGGGGCAGAGGGAAAGGCAGAGAAAGAATCTTAAGCAGGCTCCCACCTAGTGTGGAGCCTGACTTGGGGCTCTGATCTCACAACCCTGAGATCATGACCTGAGCCAAAAATCAAGAGTTGGATGCTTAACCTACTGAGTCATCCAAGTGCCCCAAGCATAATCTCATTTTTTATAAAAATTATATATGTATAGTTTCATCAGCAGAGTTAGTTGAAAAGGTGTCAGTTTGCTGATGATATTGCTATAGAGTATGGGGCAGTGGGAGATACACCTTTCCTGATGAGTATATTTTTCAAAAATTTGAATGTTTTTCAGAATTTCTTATTATTTTTATAATCAATAAAAAATAATACTCAATGTAAAAATTGTGCACATAGTTTAGTGACTTAGATTGCCTTGAACATTTCCTGGAATAGGAGATAATAAAAACAAATAGTTAATAATTCTTATGTGTAGAAGTCAGTAATTACTGGAGAGTAATAATTGAAACAAAACAAACAAAACATGACATATATCAAAAGGACAATAGTGCTTATCTTGAGTGGTGAAATGATAGATAAATTTTGTTATTTTTGCTTTGTGCTTTTCTGTGTTTTCCAAATGTTCTGTGTTAAGCATATAATACTTTTATAATTAAGTAGAAAGCTAAAGTGTAAATGTTGCAAATGTAATCAGAAAATGAGAAAGCTTTCAAATAAGACTACCCTTCTCTCCGTGCTAATCTCTTTTAAACCAGAGATGCATCCTCCAGAGATGTAAAAGCATTAACTTGACCTTCAGTAGTCCTTGTTGTACAGGTATACTTTTTCTGGCTCCTACCCACTAAAATGATCTTTTAGCCCACAATGATAGACCAGAACCTCAAGTAAACAAGACCTAGCTGGGTCTTGATTCAGGAAGAAATGATTTCTTTTAAAGAATTCAGGAACCCTGTTTGCTTAATGGATTATCATAGTGTGGCTATTACAGAGTGAGCAGATAGCAGACTGATAATTGCCAGTACTTTGCTGGCAATTGCGAGCTAATTATGCCTGATCTGAAAGAGAGAAATCAGGTAAGACAAATCACAAACAGAACATAAAAAGAAAACTCTCATCTCCTGTGTTCATCAGAGTGTGGCCGGTATAAAGGATTGTTCACCAAAGCTATTCCTTGAGTGATTATCTGAGAGAGCTATGGAACTACCTCCAAGACTCTGATGCTACTTGAGAACCCAGAGCTAAGAGCTATGGGAGCCAAAAGCTACACTGTGAGCTATTTGCTCTCTCTCTTGAAGCGAGCACCATTCATGTGTGTTAAGTGTAAGTTGGTCACCCTGCTAAAGGTGAAGGTTCAAGTGTTTGAAGAACAGCTTTCTATGTCATGACTTAGACGAGTAAAAAAAGAAAAGAGTTCCTCAGTAGAAAACAAAAGCAGGTGCAGAAAGTTCAAGTCCATAAGGAAAAAGAGAATCAAAGTGAGTGTTTAGAGGGGGTGAAGGAAGGACTGTGACAACAAGGACAAGTTCTTTCCAGAGGGTGATTCTGGGCTTCCCTTAGGTGCTGAGGGAGAGGTACCTAAATATGGAGATAGAAGAAGCCTCTTTAAAGTTGGTGTCCTCGGGGCGCCTGAGTGGCTCAGTCTGTTAAGCGTCTGCCTTCGGCTCAGGTCATGGTCCCAGGGTCCTGGGATCGGGCCCCGCATCGGGCTCCCTGCTCTGCGGGAAGCCTGCTTCTCCCTCTCCCACTCCTCCTGCTTGTGTTCCCTCTCTCGCTGTCTCTCTCTCTCTCTGTCAATTAAATAAATAAAATCTTTAAAAATAATAATAATAATAATAAATAAAATAAAATAAAATTGATGTCCTCAATCAGAAAACTGTGGTTCTTCTAGGTCACTGATTTTTTTTCTCCAATATTTAATTTTGAAAAATTCCAACAGAGAAGGTAAAAGAATTTTCTAGTAAACACTCAAATTCCATCATCTAGGCCCTACTATTAACATCTTACTCTGATTGTTTTAGTGTGTGTTATGTGTGTGTGTGTATGTATACCCCACCTTCTATTCATCTTTTTTTTTGATGCATTTGAAAGTTTCAGACATTAGTATACTTCTCCTTAAATACTTAAGCATATACATCATAAACTAGAATTGAAAATTGGTTTATAGTTTTGCTTTTGAGGTAACATTTACAAAGAATGAAATGCAGAGCTCTTAAGTGTACTATTCAGTTAATTTTAACAACTGCATACATCTTTTTAATTCAAATGCTTACTAGCAAGATACAGAACATAACCATCACTCCAGAAAGTTCTTTCATACCCCTTTCCAGTTAACCCCTACCTCCTCTCTACCAGAAGAAACCACCTTTTAAATTTTTTTCTACCATAGAACAGTTCTACTTGTTCTAGAATGTCAAATAAATGAAGTCATACAGTATATACTCTTGTATAAGGTTTCTTTTAGCATGTTTTTGAGATTCATCCCTATTGTTGCATATATCAATACTTTGTTCACTTTTATTCTTATTCCCAAGTCTTATTGCCATGGAATAAATATGTGACAGTTTGTTGGACCATTCTGCTATTGACAAATACCTGGCCTGTTTTCAGTGTTGGCTATTGTGAATAAAGTTGCTGTAAACATTCTTGTCCAAGTCTTTGTGTAAACATAATGTTTTCATTTCTTTTGAGGGAATACTTAGGAGTGCAATTGCTAAGTGATTGAGTAGGGATATGTTTAGTTTTATGAGCAACTGTCAGACCTTTTTACAAAGTGCTTATACCATTTTATGCTCTCACAACTAGCGTATGAGGATTCCAGTTGCTCTGCATCCTCAACCAACTTTTAGTGCTATGAGTCTTTTGTGATTTTTGCCATTCTGGAGGGTGTGTAATGATATTTCATTGTGATTTCTAATCTGCATTGCCTAGGCCAGTGGTTTTCAAGCTTAGGGATGCTTAAGATCCATCTGGAGTACTTATTAAACTATATACTCCTGGGCCCCACCTAGGGCATGTTTTATGTGTATTTTTGTACTTGCATTTTTGTTTGTTAAATCTGGTAACTGAAGCCCCAACATGGTTTTGAATTTAGTAGGTCTGGCCTGGGGCCCAAGTATCTGCCTCTTAACAAACTCTGGAGATTCTGATGAATGCGGTTCATAGACTAGCTCAGAGAAACCGGCCCTCTGGTAGTTGCAAAACTGATATTTGATATCTGATATCATTGTGTATTCACTTCTCCCTGGCAACTAGAATTGGTTTAATTCCTTCCAATGAAACAAAACATTTATTCTGGTTACTGAAGTTTTAATCTTAAAGAATTGAGAGCTCAGTAATGAACACATTGTCTTCCGTAGAATGAGAGAATCTAGATTATCTGAACCAAATTTCAAAACAAAGATGCTTTGAAAAACTATACTCAAAAAGAGAAAAATAAATCCATATTTTCAGATATCTGTCATCAGCATATTATTACCTTATGGATCAGGGATGGAGAAAATGGGTAGTATGGTTTTATTTTCATTAGTGGATTAATGTATTTGCTAGTTCTATGTTATACTAATACTGTTGTATGTGATACATTGAATGAGATATAGGCATTAAATAGCCTAATGGCAGTTGGTAGGAAAAATTTTGGAAATGCACAAGCATTTTATTATTACTGCATTGGGTGCTAAGAGTGACAGGAAAAAGGGACAAAGCTGTTATTAACCCAAAGGGACAATAATAACATGTTATACATAGGCCTCGGCCAAAGGAAAGGTGTGCATAATGAAAATAATTAGAACAGTAATGTTGAATTTATCCAGTACCTTTTTATCAAGAGCTCAAAGGTTTTTCATGAGTGATGGCTCATTAAATCTCGCAGCATTTCTCTAAGTTAGGCAGGGGATGGAATTACACCGTATTTTTTTCTAGCAGAGAAATTAAGGGCTAGAACCTGTAATAAAAAGAGAGGTATGAAAGAAAGAACCAAAGACAAGATGGCCCCAGGATTTCTAACTTCCTCTGTGTGTTCCAGTTCCCAACTCCTGCTTTAGTAAATTCATTCCCGGAACACATTTTGGGTTGCAAAATACGTACCATGTTGAACAAACAGATGGGATTCTTAGATTCATCTGGGTATAGGTGAACAGTAGCACTGGTCTGCATTTGGAGAATGTTGACAGGCAGAATTCCTTTCTTGAATTATCTAGTTCCTATTTCTTTTTTCTTTAAGTAAACTGTGACCGAAGAATGAAAAGTACTGTTTAAGGAGAATAAAGCAAAAGCAATCTCATTTCAGTTCTCAGAGCTTTACAGGTAAATGTCTTAATTAAACAGAAAGCTCAAACTCCCCATTTCTGCATGAGTGATTTTCTTCCCTTTCCTCTTGCAATGAACACGTATGTGTCTCTTTAAGGATTTGTCTGGCCTGGTGGGTAACCTGGCTGCTGAGGCTGAATGTCATCACAGCTGCCTTTGCTAAGGCACTCAGCTTGCTCTTTGGAGCCTCTTCAGCTCTCAGACATCTGCAGCTCTGGACTGGTTATAACTAAACATTCCACGGAGAAGAATTATCTCTAGATCTCTGAGTAGAGAACCCCCTTTAGATGTTTGGTTTGGACAGGAATCACTTTCCAAATTTGCGGTATTTGCCGGCATCTGTAGAAAAGTTTGCCATGATTCTGCAAATTCCATTTGGCAGGCGGAGAAGTGTGTGCAGGTTGAAGATGAACGTGTTCTCTCCCATTTGGAAACCTTGATATCTCCTCTTCATCCATTAGGATACTCTAGCTCTCTTTTTTCTTTCCTCACCTCTATAATAATTTTTGCTACCTTGACTACTCTTTCTTGTATCAAATTTATACCTACCTAGTCTTTTTTTTTAACATTTTATTTATTTGAGAAAGAGAAAGCGAGAGAGAGAGCACAAGCAGAGGGGCAGAGGCAGAAGGAGAAGCAGACTCCCTGCTGAGCAGGGAGCCCGATGTGGGACTTGATCCTAGGACCTGAGGTCACAACCTGAGCCAAAGGCACTCAACCAACTAAGCCACTGAGGCACCCCCCACCCCCCAACCCCCTGCCACCTAGTCTTTTTAATTTAGCCAGTTTTCCCAGCCAAGTTTAGGAAATATCGTGTTAGCTCTAGGCCATGCTATTTCCTCTCCTTCAGTAGAAGTAGGAACATTGGATCTTTATCTTCTTTATAGAACTTTTTGGGGCCTTCCTTTTTTAATATCCTGTAATCATCTCTGTTGCTCCGTATTGAACCCCTCCCAGTTCCCTATGACCCCGGTAAGATAGAGACTAAAGAGATTACACCACCTTTGTTAGAGTCTGGTTTCCAATGTCATATATCAGCATTGATTTTGGTTCAGAGATCACCAGATATAGTCAATCTCCCCCAAAATGGAACAGTTTTTAAGGTACAGCCCAGCACCACCTCCTCTTCTCACCTACTTTAATTTCAACTAGCTGCCCATTGGTCATTGACCCTTGAAGGAAGAATATCAAGTCGACACTTTTGTGCTCAATTATCTTTGACTTGCAGTATAAAATGAACCATTTACTGAACAGATGGGGAGGGAAACACTAAAAGCAAAAGCTATTAAAGAATTATAGACTTAAGAAGCCTCACAGTACCTGAGCATTTTACTCTGTAGTTGAAGAACCTATAAAATTGTACACACATTAGGGGAAAAGTTTCCACCCAGCATGCATTGATTTAACAGCATAACTCAGTAATGTAAAGTATGGACCTTGATTCTTAGGGCACATTTTGTTGTTATTCTGTCTTTCTTAATAGGATAGGGTTTAAAAATATGCTACTGTGCATACACAATAGCTGCCTTTCACTTATGCTTTTATCTGTGCAGAAATTATTCTGTCGGGCAAGAGATTAAAATAATGCATAACAACTTTTTAGAATTGCTAATCCAGGCAAACTTCTCTGAGAAAATTAGCCTTTGAAAAAATCATCTCAAACCTTCACGTAAACATGAAACACTAATAAAATTTACTTTTTCCTACAATGGACAATGATGAAAATGAGATAGATGTATGATTTTTTTTTTTCCTTAGGAAATCAGGTTAGTGCTGGGAGAAACCAGTGTATGCATTACAACTTTATATGGTACCCATAAGGTTGAATTTATGTGTGTGCATTTTGTTTCTAAACTAAAACAGAGATCAAATAAGGTTGATATTTTGAGCCAAGTGGGTAATAGGGTGGAATGTGAAATGGGTGTAGACTGGTGCTGTTGGAAAGGAGTTTTATGAGTCGTGAGGCTAGCATTGGGTCCTGGTTCTTCCTTGTGGCCTTGGAGAAGTCACTTCTTTTGTGGGGTTGGACGGGAGGCAGAGAAAGGAGATACTTTTGTGCCAAGAAAATGCTACAAACTTCACTTGACCTTGACTTTCTGTTTTTGGAGAGGAGGAAACATAGGCTTAGAGAACTTGTGAATTGTTCAGAGTTCCTTAGAAAGCCATTCGCTTTGCTGGAAGTGAAATAGTCAATGCTTGACTATTTCTATGTTTTTTCCCTTAATTATGTTGTTCCTCTCGTGCTCGCACCATCTTCTGCTGGTGCCTTCAGACTTTGTCCAAGGGAATCTTCAGCCAGCCTTATTTACTAGTGAGTTGAAGCTCTAGCTGTGAAGCCTAGACTGGAATTCCTTATGTCTGTAATTTCTTTTTTCTCTTTTCACTGGGCCCTGCCTGGGCTTTCCTAATAACTTAGATTACCCCCAGTCTTTCCTTTCCTGATACCACCATGTCCTGCTTGGTTCTAGGATCCTTTCTTAAAGTCATGACTTCACACAAAGGGAACTCTTGACAATCCATGTCCTGATGTCCACTTGGAGGGCTCCATCCTCTATTTAGAACCACAAAAATCTCAAGGGTAAAGGCGACTGTCAGGGTAAGTTTTAGATCCATCTCCAAGAGTCCCATAGGCAGATAAAGTAATTCTAGAACTGAATGTGACCTTAGTTAATGTTCATTTTACAAGTGAAGAAACTGAAGTCCTGATTTGCCCAAGATGATAAAATAACTGAACAGCAGAGTGAAGACTGGAACCCAGGTCCTATGACTTCCAGTCTGGGGCTCTACTCTACCACATCAGACAGTAGTTAAAGCATTAAAGACCACTGCTATCTTCCTTTGAAAAATCCCAGTACCATCCTCTTTTATAAATTTTAAAAATGGAACTCCACATTAACATTTTATCCTGAACTCTGTTTCCCTTTTTGCCCTGCTACAGGCATTGACACTTGAATGTCAGATCTTTTTTCTCTTTTGGTGAGAAGAATGGGTTGACCGAAGTACATGGGGACACATAAGTTGCTGCATGTTTTTTTTCTCTTATAAAATGACTTTGCCGTGGGTGCACTCTCCTGACCATATAATCCAAGCGAAATTATTTCCCCTAGGATACCATACCATGTGCATCTGTCATAGTGCCACCCACACCTGTATCTTTTAGTCCAGTGGTACCCAAACTTAATGTGCAGAAGAACCACCTGGATGGCTTATTAAGCACGGATGGCTGGGCTCCAACTAGTTTTGATCCAGTAGGGTTGTTGTAGAGGCCGAAAATTTGCTTTTCTCAAAAGTTCCCAGATGCTTCTGCTGCCGCTTGTCCAGTGCTACATTCTGAGAACAACTGTTCTTCGAAAACAGCCTCCAAGCCCTCAGCTCAGAAGCAGTGGTAGACCTTTCTTTGGGAAGAAGTGGCCACCGATTGGTCCAGAGTGGACATCTGAGGAAATTAGCCGGTGATTAGCAAGAGGAGAATGTGTTTAGAAACACAGAGTATGGTTGAGAGAGAGAGGAAGCCGGTGTGAGAGAGATCGACCACACCTGAGGGGCTTTCATTCATGAAACGAAATGAACCCACCCTACAGAGAAATGATGATTATGGTCATTTTTCGGACAACGTTGTTAGTTCTATGTGCTGTATATAGTTGGAGCTATTGGAACCTACCCAGGGGTGGAGGTAAAGGTTCTTTAAAGAATTTTTTACACTCTCCTCTTCCTGGGACAGGGGTAGAAGTGGTAATATATGTCCCAAGAGTGCAGCTACAGGATTTGTATATAGGAATGACTTAAGGGCTTTAGTCTGTCTAGAACTGAGACAACCAGAAAGACTTGCTGTGAAGTTCTATTTGCCTAGCAAGAGACTGTTTTTATTTAGATTGTTTGTCTAATAGGTGTGACTTAGAAGTGCTGATGGAAAGTATAAGTGGATGGATAATGAAGCCCTGGTTGACACCTCAACACTGCTATTGGTTTCTAATAGGAAAAACAGCTTCAAATATCTCTATGCCATCCCTTGCCTTTTACCTCAGCAATGACCATTATTGCACAGTCTCTGCTTGCATCCCAGACCAGGGTTCTTTTCTGTCAGAGGTCCTGCACAGGCTCTCTGTGAAGTGCCTTTTCTAAAGGCACACCGTATGACTGGCTATGTCGTTGGGGAATTCATGCATAATGGATATATATAAAGAATATGTATAATCTAATAAGTCCTTGGATATCCTAGAGAAAGTCTTGGTTTCTCTTACTAATACAAGGATAACCAGACTATTAGGATCAGATTTCCACCATTGATGGTGATCTTGAAGATTTTTTAAAAGAGATTCGGTAGTTGGTACTGATAAGTGTATGGTGAGATGGGCACTTTCATGTCTTGCTTTATGTGTATATAGTGATACAGCTTTTCTGGAAAGCAATTTGGCAATATTTATACATCAAGAGGCTAAACAGTTTCTATTCTTTGGCTTAGTAACTTCACTTCCAGGAATCTACCCTCAGGAAGTAAACAGGAGTGTAGACAAAGATCCATGTCAAAGACTTTTCTTGTAGCATTATTAACAATAGTTATAGTAGACATGGTGGGTTAAGGCTCAACGTCCTTCCAACCTTGTTCTTGTCGGCCCCTCTGCTCTGCAGAGAATGGAAAGCTAATATCCCTTACCTATAGGATTGATATCCTGATTCCCAGATGCATCAGTTCTGTCATGGTGTTCTAGGAATCATTCCCAGGACCCAGCCTAGAGTTCTAATTCTTTGTATTAAATGCCTTTCTGCCTAACATAGGTAGAGAGGTTTCTGTCTCCTGACTCTTCATGAGGATTGGCTAAAATCTCCAGTAATAATGAAAGGTTAAATATAGTATATCCCTTTGATGGGCTATCTTGCAAACATCAAAAATAACATTCTGAAGGAAGGAAGATGTAATGATATAGATGTTTATCTCATGGGGAAAAAAAAGAGAGGAGAGGAATTTTAAAGGAAAAAAACCTGCTGATAAAACATGATCTCAAGGGATGCCTGGGTGGCTCAGTTGGTTGGGTGTTTGCCTTTGGCTCAGGTCATGATCCCAGGGTCCTGGGATTGAGTCCCACAGGGAGCCTGCTTCTCCCTCTGCCTGCCTCTCTCTCTCTGACAAATAAATTAAAAATCTTAAAAAAACACCAAAAACATGATCTCAAACATTGGGAAGAAATTGAGTCCAAAATGTTAATAGTTACCTTTCGGTAGTAGGAGTATGAATGATTTTTATTTTATTTGTTATACTTTATTTTAATCTCCAGGTTGAATAATAAACCTTATTACTTGTGTGACCAGAAGGAAATAAAAATAATGAATGCCACGGGTTTTTTAGACAAACTATTTACTAACTCATAATGATGTAAATTTTTTTAAATGTTAATTTGTTGGCTAATCTTATTCAAAAGCCATTAATTGGAACTCTTTGCTCACTAGTCTTATAACAAACATCATTTCTTTTCTATACTGATTTATTCATTGTCTTTCACAAAATGTGCTTACCAAGACCATGCCACAGTACATTTCATTGTTACCTGAAAATGGGTATTTGGTTGATGTCCAAAAGAATTTCACATCAGTATATTCAAATCATTCTCTTTTGCTTTCTATATTGTATAAAGGATAAAAGATAGAGGTACTAGGTAATAGATAATAGAAAATAATAGGATTCAATTTGTTAAAGACAGAATCAGTTGACACTCCCAGTTATACCAAACCGTAGCCTTGGGATACAGATTAACTCCATTTGGGAAGGAAGTAATTATGCTTTTATTCCTAATCTTAGCTTTAGAATTCATATTGTGATTACAATGTGTTAAACTAGATATTAAAGTTCTGATTAGTCTGTCATCAGAGAATCATGGATTTTAATCTTAAAAATTTGTCTTGCACAATACTCTGCTCTATTTAAACTATTTCTAGTAGATGAACCCCCCTCTCGTTGAACACCAACAATGGAGAAGAGTCTACCCTCTTGGGTAATTTACTTTTCTTCCATTTATGAAAATTACTTTTTTAAATTTTTTAAAAGATTTTATTTATTTGACAGAGAGAGACAATGAGAGAGGGAACCCAAGCAGGGGGAGTGGGAGAGGGAGAAGCAGGCCTCCCACTGAGCACGGAGCCTGATGCGGGGCTCAATCCCAGGACCCTGGGATCATGACCTTAGCTGAAGGCAGACGCTTAATGACTGAGCCACCCAGGTGCCCCCAAAATTACTTTTTTATCTAAATTTCTTACTCCACTGTTTCAGCTTATATCTTTTGGGTCTAACCTTAATATTTAAAATTTATTATTAAATTACCTTTTGATACTCCATATCCCAGATTAAGAAATCTCAGTTTCCATTTTAAATCTTTTCACATTTTCCTCCCATTTCTTTCATAGTCCTGAGACACACCTCTGTTGTATCTAGTCCCCAAGAGAAATACATGAAGTTACGAAAGACCAGGTTCTTTCTATCAGTCAGTGCTCCATGGAGGACATGACAAAATAATCCTGAACTCTCTGTGGATGAGGAGAAAAAGAACAGGCGCAAGTAGTCCCTTATTTGTCTTCTTCCTTGGAGATGAAATGGGAGAAATGTGGCTACACAATTCTATAATTTTATTGGCTTTATGTGATAAAGTCCCACTTTTTTTCCTTTACTCTTGTTGCAAAACCAGATAGTATGTTGACTATGTACAAATGAAAATCCTGCTAAATACCTTAGAGTCCTTAATAAAGAAATGAGCAAACTGAAATGGTATGGAGGTGAAATATATCCCCTAAAAAAATAATGAAACCAGGGGAAACAAATACAGCTGAGGTTTTTGTATGTTGAGGAATGATTTTGTGATACACCATGTGGTGTTGAAAGTAAGAACTAGCTGCCAAGTTTTATAAAAGCAAGCATGAAGTTGATGTCAGATAAAGATTGACTATGATTTCAGAAGCCAAAAAAAAAAAAAAAAACTTATTCAGAGAACAAGGGTGGTCCTAGTTACAAATACCACCATAATTATAGGTAACTAAATAACTGAATACTGAGACTGGCTTTTCTTACATAATTTTATTTCCAACAAGTGTTAGTTTAATTCCAACATGCGCTTCTGGAATTTTGCTATTCTAAAACAAATTTGTCAGAAGATTTCAGAAACTGAGAAGGGAAATCGGGCCTCTCCAGTGCGTTTTCTGAAATTTATTGAACCCTTAGGTTATTTGGATTGTGGTTTCTGTGTTTTAATTCAAGGCATGGTCAGTCTATTTGACAACACTGGGGATTTGCAGTGACAGCTAAAAATACAGCTGAAAAAAGTAAATAGGAAAAGTACTTAATGTTTGTGGTAAATGGAATCTAAATCATCCTTTCAATAAAACCATCACAATTTCATGTTTTTGAAGGAACAAACACAATGCACTCTAGCTCAGATAAATGAATTTACCTAGGGAAAATCCAAGCAAACAGTAAAAGCTTGATATTGTTTATTTCTTGTAGACTGAGCAAACTGTCCTCTAAAAACAGCTTAAATTTCCCTTAATAAGATTTAGATAGGGGTCTATTCCTCATGTTTGAGTTCAGCATTAGGTGTCGCTCCAAATATTCCTTGGTGCCACTGTCAAGAGTCAGAAATTGGGGTTGGATAGATGATAGCTTCTCACTTTGATCTGATGAGTTCTTGTTTTTTTGAATGAAGGAAATCCAGCAGGAGAATATGGTCAAAATTTGGGAGGGGCAGACATAATGTCATATTTCCATTGGAGTTCTCTGCTCTTCATTCCTGCCCAAAGATGCTGTCAGCAGAATTCCACCATGGCCTCTGAAGTTGTAAGTGTGTGGTCCTCCATACAGCACTGGGTATCTGTTTTCTTTCTTTTATGATTAGAGAGAAAGGATGAGAATCTACCAGAATACACATTATTGCAAACAGCTTTTTTTCCTTCTAAATTTTTATTTAAATTGTAGCTAATTAACATACAGTGTAATATTGGTTTCAGGAATAGAATTTAGTGATTCATCACTTCCATGTAATACCCAGTGCTCATCATAACAAGTGCCCTCCTTAATACCCATCACCCATTTAGCCCATCCCCCACCCACCTCCCTCCAGTAGCCCTCAGTTTGTTCTCTGTCATTAAGAGTCTCTTATTATTTGCTTCCCTTTTTTCCCCTTCCCATATGTTCATCTGTTTTGTTTCCTAAATTCCACATATGAGTGAAGTCATATGGTATTTGTCTTTCTCTGACTGACTTATTTCTGTTAGCATAATACACTCTAACTCCATCTGTGTTGTTGCGAATGGCATGTTTTCATTCTTTTTGATGACTAATAGTCCATTGTGTATATATATATATATATATATATATATATATATATATATATACCGCATCTTCTTTAGCCATTCATCAGTTGATGGATACTTGGGCTCTTTCCATAGTTTTGCTGGTGTTGATAATGCTGCTATAAACATTGGGGTTCATGTACTCCTTTGAATCTGTATTTTTGTACCCTTTGGCTAAATACCTAGTAGTGCAATTGCTGGATCATAGGGTAGTTCTATTTTTAACTTTTTGAGGAATCTCCATACTGTTTTCCAGAGTGGCTGCACCAGTTTGCATTCCCACCAACTGTGTAAGAGGGTTCCTCTTTCTCTGCATCATTGCCAAAATCTGTTTTTTCCTGTGTTGTTAATATTAGCCATTCTGACCCGTGTGAGATGGTATTTCATGGTGGCATTTCCCTGATGATGAGTGATGTTGAGCATCTTTTCATGTGTATGTTAGCCACCTGGATATCTTCTTTGGAAACATATCTATTCATGTATTCTGCCCATTTTTTAATTGGATTATTTTTTTGGGTGTTGAGTTTGGTAAGTTCTTTATAGATTCTGGATACTAACCCTTGACCAGCTTTGTCATTTGCAGATATCTTCTCTTATTCCCATTAGTTGCCTTTTAGTTTTGTTGATTGTTTCCTTCGCTGTGCAGAAGCTTTAAAACTTGCTGAAGTCCCAGTGGTTCATTTTTACTTTTGTTTCCCTTGCCTCTGGGTACATGTCTAGTAAAAAGTTGCTGTGGCCAAGGTCAAAGAGATTGCTGCCTGTGTTCTCCTGTAGAATTTTGATGGATTCCTGTCTCACATTTAGGTCTATCGTCCATTTTGAATTTATTTTTGCATGCATTTTCATTCTTTTGTATGTTGCTGTCCAACACCATTTGTTGAAGATACAACAGCTCTTAATGTCAGTTTATTTCAGTTCTGCAAATGCTTTCTTTTTAAATATTCTACTTTTCTACTCACCCCCCATATTCCCACAAACTTCTCATATAGAACTGAAGTTGAATTTACAAATATGGTGGCAAAAGAGCAGGATCAACAAATTTAGGGCATCCACCATCCATAAGACTAGTGCCTCACATAAGGGGTTGCTTAGGAAACACTTTTTGAGTGAATGAATGCATGCATGAATGAATGAACCCTAAAATGCAAGACAGGTGAGAAGTGCCCTAGAGGAGCCAGAGAACTAGTCTTCTGGGTCTATAAAAAAGTCTCTTACTTTTTGCTTTCTGGTGGGAACTGGCAACCCTGCATTTCTTAGACTAGCTTTGCTACTTTGTGGGCAGAACATAACTTATTTGAGGTGTAATGCCATTCTTGGCAATAAACACCAGCTATTATTATAGCCAATGCAGAGCTTCTCAGAAACCTAGGGAACAGATTTAACTGAAGTTCTTTTAATCAGTCCACCATCATTTATAAATGTTTGCTGGCCAGGGCACTATTTTTAGGTTAGGGTATGTTATACATATTCCTTGGCAAGGATGATTTATTTACATTTTGTGTTATCATAATGCATTGTGGTCTGTGAGGCATTACATTTAAATTGGAAATAAGCAAAGTAAATGGAGGTCTATAAGTGAATAACATCTGGGTTCTCAATCTCTTCGTAAAATGTTTAATGCAGTGTCCAGGACTCTAGCTCTTCCCCCCCCCTACCCTGTAAGATTCCATTCAGTTTGGGGTTAAGGCCCAGAATCTGTACTTTAGCAAATTCAGGTGCCAGATGCAGAAGGTCCATGGATCTTACTTTAAGAAGCGTGGGGGTGGGGGTGGGGACTGACTGGTTCAGTTGGTGGAGCATGCGACTCTTGATCTTGGGGGTTGTGACTTTGAGCCCTACGTTGGGGGTAGAGATTACTTAAAAATAAAATCTTAAAAAAAAGAGAGAGAAACATTAGTGTTCATGAAAGGGTCTTGTAAAATATGTACAAAAGGAAAGTTTAAATTGTTAGTAAACTGCATAGGAATAGCTAGCAGTCATTTACCAGATTTTGTGCCCCAGACTCATGATCTGGATTGCCTTGTTACCCTATTTTCCAGATGAGGAAACCGAGGCATAGAGAGGAGAGTAGATAGCATTGCCAGGACTCAACACTGGGTGGCTTGACCCATAGTGCACACCACATGTTATCTTGCCTCTCCCATTACCACTCGGCTTTCAGTGGGTACTCCAGAAGTGAATACTTGATGCCTCTGGGAGTTCTGCCTAGCACTGTTATTTCTGTTATTACACAGGTTTAAATACAGTTATACACAGAAGGTCTAAAACTGTTCATTCTTTGATTTATATGTTGATTAAAATTTAGCCAATTCAGGAGGAAAAAAAATGACTTGGGGATGGGGGATCATCATTCAGATTTTTCGTATTTGATAGCTTCAAATGTTAATGCTGCTGAAGCAAATACAGATGAAACTTTGGTTGATTGACAGAATTTTGACTAAATTAGTCAGACATTGGACACCTGGGTGGCTCGGTGGGCTAAGTGTCTTCCTTCAGCTCCAGTTGTGATCCCGGGGTCCTGGTGATCAATCCTGCTCTCTGGCTCCCTGCTCCGCGAGGAGTCTACTCCCTCTCCCTCTGACCCTCCCTTCTGCTCATGATCTCTCTCTCAAATTAATAAATTAAAAATCTGTAAAAAAAAATCAGACATTTGAGCATTATGAAAACAGTATTTTCCTTTAACACTCAATTATAGCCTTTTAAATGGATAAGCTAATATAAAAGTAATTATTGATACCTGACTAGAGGCTGTGATAGGTAACATAAATACATATATTATGGTACAGACAAAAAGCCTGATTTTCACATAAAAAGGTATTTTATTAATTTATTTACAATTCACTGTTTGATTAGTAAGTTAAAAAAAATTCAAGTGTGTGGATTACTTAAAGGAACTCTTGTTTCTCCCTTATTTTCTTGATGTGTTTTTTTCCCTTTCTTTCTCCCCTCCCTTTGCTTTCTCTGTAACTGCTGGCACTTTAATGTAGAAAATAGGCTCATTCATCTTACCTTCTAACGAGCTTTGATTGTACCGTGTAAGAAAACCTGTAATATGGAAAGTTATTACCGTGTAATAACCTGCAACCATGTTAATGTTGGATTCTAAGAACCCCAGCATTTGTACTTTTGACTCCGTCATCTTTTATCATGTAACGAAAGACATAAAATCCAACAAAATGTACTATCTAAAAAAAAAATTGCTTTGCTAATCCAAGAGTTGATTCCGTTACATGTAATTTCAGGTTTAAAAATAAGATCAAGGGCCACAGCTAGGGTTATGTATGCCCTGGGACACCCCTCCCTGCACTGTCTCTGAGTTCCCAGGTCTTCCATTGTCTTTCCTCATGCCCAGCAAGGTACTGGCACAGACTGTTTGGGGATGAATTGCTTGTACTGTGAGGAACTTGCGAGGTTTTGGCAGTGGTGACTTAGCCAGTGAAATGATATGTTGACATCTGTGATGTATCATCTTTTTATAGAGTCAGTGTGGTTTGCTGGAAAGGATACTTAGGTAGGGCCTCTGGAGATAGGAGTTGTCTCATTGCTTTTGGAACCTTAACAAAGTTTTCTTTAGCCCTTTAGGCTACAATTTCCTCTTAGATGAAATAAAATGCTTGAGCTACATGATTTTTTGTTTTTTCTTTTTAAGTCTCTTCCAGCTTTAAAATTTATGTTTTAAAATGGAAGGCAGTGTATCTACCATTATTTTTTTTTTACTTTTTTATTTTGAAATAATTTTAAACTTACAGAAAAGTTTCAAGAACAGTACAAAACTACTCCTGATTACCCTTCACTTAGATTAACCAGTTATTAACATTTTGCCTCATGTGCTTTATATATATATATATATATATATATAGCTTTACCATTTGCTTTATCACTTATATATATACATACATATATAATTATTGTTTTGAAACATTTGAGAGTGGTTACACACACTGTGCCCCTTTACCTCCATATACTTCAGAATGTATTTCCTAAGTATAATGATGTTTTCTTATATAACCATGATTTATTTATCAAATCCAAGAAAATTGCCATTGATTCAATACTATTATCCAACAAACAGTCCATATTTAAATTTTGTCAGTTGTCCCAATAATATATTCTATGTTGATTTTTTCCCCCTGGATCGACACAATCCAGCATAACACATTGCATGCAGTTGCCATGTCTCTTTAAAAAGTCTTCTTGAATCTGGAAGAGTCCTCTATGTTGTGTATGACCTTGACATTTTAAAAAAAATTATAGGCCAGTTTTTTTGTAGAAAGTCTCTTAATTTGGTTTTGCCTGATGTTTCCTCATGATTCTATTCAGGTTATGTATTTTTGGCAGGAATATTACACTAAGTAATATTGTGTTCTTCTCAGTGCATCACAGCAAGAGGCACAGGATACCATGAAGTTAAAATATTTTTAAGATGTGAATTTTGTGGGGGTAAATTTCTCTATTCTCATTGGATTTGGGCTCTATCTGCAAGACTATAAACAAATGAAAATATTTACTAAATTACCCAGATACTGGAATTCTCTGTATTAAATAAACCGATTGCTTGTATATTTTAGTTTTCATCTAAATAATTTTATTTGCATGTTAGAGAGTTTTGAAGTAACTATTCCGATTCTCAACTAAAGAAATCTCAGTTAAGTTTGAAAAGCGTTTGGAAAAGGTTTCAAAGGCATTTAGATGCCTTCATTCTGGAGCCCTCATGATATATTTTTTCGTGAAAGAAATAAATTCTAAAGATTACCTCATTAACATAATGCTAGAACGTATTGTGAAGGCTAACCAGAAAATGAAATCAAACAATGGTGGAAGAAGAAAAAACAAGAACCTAGCTCCCCTGACTTGTACTCCAGTACTTTTTCACTACATTGTTGTTCCCATGAGTCACTGTTTGAAAGCAAATCTGGCTTTAAAAAACAATAAGAAAGCAATTAGTCGATGACTGTATGCATTTATCATATTTTATAGTGCCCTCAGAATAGCACTGTGGACCAATTCCAATGATGATGCCCCTAATGAAAATAAAAATAACTGTCTTGGATTCAGTGGGCCACTTTGGGGCACTGTAGTGTTACTGATAAGCAGTAGATGGCACTGTTAATATACATTGATTTTATTATAAAATCTGGAAAAGGGAAGTAGTATTCCAGAGATTTACTATGTGGTTGTTCCAACTAAAGTTAGTGACACTTCACTTACTTGGTAAAGTCCTACCAACTCTGTAATCTCTGTGATGTTTATTTTCATCTTTCCTGACATGATCTGGCTGTGGAGGTTTTGGATTGTTTTTGTGTTTTGGGTTTTTTTGGCACATACAGTTAATACAATTTGTAAACTTTGCTCCAAGAGTTTGGTAATTCATTTAGTATTGGAAAGGCATTTATTTACCTCATGCTTGATATTGGAGACTTGGGAAGATATATGGTCTCTCTAATAACCTTTATATATTTTTTAGCTGAAAAACATACTTGAGAGCATTTCATACTGTTGACCTCTTAATATGATACTCACACAGAAAAATTTTTTAAGGCATTCAGTTTTCTGATGTTTGATTTAGTTGCTTAAAATAACTAGATAGTTAATTATTTTCATTTAGAAAAAGTATCAGGAGGATAGAAATGTTTCTTATTTCATGACATCATTTTTTGTGTTTTTTGGAATGAGTGGTTAAGATAGTTTATAAATCACACATAAAAGAAATCTCAAAAAAAAAAAACCACCCTGGAAATAGCAGCAGCTCCATAATTCTTAATGAATTCAAGCCTTGATTATTTGCATTGAATGCAAACTTTACTGGCTCATCATATCACCTTTTAAACACCTCACTTAAATTATGCAGGTAAAAATTCTATTCTGTCCCTTTATAGAAAAAAAAAACTTGAAGAAAAATAAAACTGTGTTTAACTAAGTGCCTCAGGTGAGAAAAATCACAAATAATGAAATAGTATTCATCTTTGCTTCTTTTAAAAAGAATAATTTAGTTTTTCATCTGAGATGGGAGAATATACCTTCTAGAACTATGACATCATATGAAATGTTGACATCTATTATCAACCTAATTAACTATTTGCCGTTCAAATTGTGGTGAAAGTACATTGAGACTTCTTTTGTACTCTTATCGCTTGTTTAATACCAAATTGCCTGGCATCTGTGTATCCAGGCTTTGATCTGATACTCTATCAGTTGTTGGCTCAGGCACAAGAGACTGCAGAGTACACAAAGCTGTCGCTGCAGACTCCAGGGAGAAAAAGCTGTGGATATACAGCCCTGATTAGCCAAGTCAGTCAATATTTGCATGATGCAATGATAATGCCTTCTTTATGTTAGATTGTTATTTCACTGAAGCAAGTAGGAAACTTCCTTTTCAAGAACTTGGTGTATTTTTTAGAAATTCTTCCCCTCCACCCTCAGGTACATATATAGCATATTTTCTTTCATCTCTTTCCATTTCCCTTCCTGCCTTCAACATTTGACCACACACAAATGCAATATGATACGTATTCTTCAGGAGCCCACATTATTTTTCAAGATTTATATGCAAAGGAATTTTGATAAAGATATAACCTTGCATGTAGTATGTCAAAATCCTAGAATCAGAATTGGCTGTTTTATTTTTATACCTTAAATATAAAAGCTGCTTGTTGTAGTCCTACTTTCTATTCTCTAAACTTCACTTAGTTGATTTGTAAACTCAAAACACTGATGTCTTAATTCTACTTTCTACTATAGACCTTGGACTGTGCATCTTTTAATTTTACTGAAGCGTTATGAGAAATAAATCTAAAAAATTAATATTTGAATGAAGGCAATAGAAAGCTATATTGAGCTCCCAACAAAAGTTGAAGATTTCTCGGGGTGCCTGGGTGGCTCAAGTCGGTTAACCATCTGGCTCTTGATCTCAGCTCAGGTCTTGATCTCAGGGTTGTGGGTTCAAGCGCTGTCTGTATTGGGCTCCATGCCTAGTGTGGGGCCCACTTGGAAAAAAAAAAGTTGAAAATTTCTCTGCCATCTTCCTTGTTTCATATTTGTTTTAGAATTCTTGGTCTTTGCAATGAAGTAATGATATTCATAAGATACTGTTTAGAACCTAGCAAAGTTTTTCAGTCACATTCTGTTATCTAAGATGCATTTTTCTCTTCATCCCTCTTTCCGCCTCTTTTCTTTTTAACAAAACAGCCAACCTGGTATCCCCTTTAAAGTCATTAACATTTATAGAGTGGCCTTCCAGGGCACACTATATTATTTGCTGTAGAGGACAAAAACAAGACTTTGTCCCTGCCTTCAGAGAGTACAGTTGAGTTAACCTGTAACCTCGCATGAAGGAATATAGAGAGCATAACAAAGCTCTGTATGATATGCTGTATAATAATATACTCTGGGTGTAGAGGAAGAAGTGGTCAATTCTACCTTGATGGGCTTAGAGGCAAAGGAAACACAGGAAAGGCTTTGTGAAGAAGGACATCCAGGCAAAGAAAGTGATATGAGCAAAAGTAAAGAGGTATGAAACAACCAGGATATTAGGGACATTTTAAGTATTAAAAATTTATCATGGGTTAGAGTAAGGAGGAAAAAACCTTGAGATACAAAAGGTTCCAGAAGTCAATAGAAGTCAATAGAAGTCAACAGAAGCCAACAGAAGCCAGATCACAGATGGCCTTACAAATGAGTTTGGGTTTTAATCTTAAAATGGTAAGATATTGTAGCAGTTTTGAATAGCAGGGCCATGGTTGGATTTATATTTTGGAAAGACATTATGACAGCAAGATGGAGGATAGGTCAGAAGGGTGAGACTAGAAGCAGGAGGAATAACTAGGAGATTATAACAATGATTAAACTAACCTTTTGGGGGCCTCAGATCCCTTTTTAGAATTACATATGCATATACAGACTTACATATAATACTTAAGTGGCTTACATATAATTCTTATGTATAATACTACGTGGCTCATGGATCTCTTGAAGTCCATCCATGGATTCATGTGAGCCCATGCATTCCAGGTTAAGAACTTGAATAGATGATGAGGGAATAAACATAGTAGCAATGAGGATAGAGAGAAACAGGTGGATATGAGAGGTGTAACTAAGATGCTATAAGACTTGTTTGACAGATTGAATATGAGAGTGAGGGATGGCAGAGTGTCTTAGATGACTCCCAGGATTCTAGCTACTGTAACTGGTTGGACAGTAGAGCTTCAGCCAAAACAAAGAATATATAAAGAGAAACATCTTATTGAGATTGGTGGAATACCTGTGGAAGAGCCTGGTGGAGATGTTAGAATGGAGGTATAAATACGGCTCTAGAGTTCAGTAGGGGGTTTGGACTGAAGATGTGGTTATTTTAGAATCTCAAACCTGTAAATAGAAATTAAATCCATAGGTTGAGCTCAACCAAGCCTCGAGGTAGAGTAAGAAAGAGAAGGCCAGGCAACGATTCTTGGGGAGCACTAACTGAAGGATCAAAGATAGAGGAGTAAGCAAAAGAGATTGAGAGTTAGAAGGAAAAAACAAGAATGAAGAGGATTAGAAGCCAAAGGAAGAAATAATATCAAGGAAAGAATGGTCCACAGCATCAAATATTTCAAGGACAAATAGAACAAGCACTTAAAAGATGTCATTGTGTATGACAGGTAGCTATTTATGACTCCCACCGGAAGAGTTCCAATGGAACCGGGGGTGGGCAAAGGTAATAAGCTATACTGTTGAAAGTGACTACAGAATATTCCTCCAGGAACATTGACTGTGATAGTAAGATGAGTGATAGAGCTAAAAGAGAATGCATGGTATCACTGGGTCAAAATGCTTGTGCATTTTCAGCATGGGTAGAAATATCTGATTGCCTTCCCCCACAATGGTTATATCCATTCACTTCTACAATTGTGTATGAGAGTATACAATTTTCTATCCATTGACAACTGTATATTTTTTAAAGATTTTATTTATTAGAGAGAGAGTATGCACACACACACAGAGAGAGAGAGAGCAGGGGCAGAGGGAGAAGTAGACTCCCCGCTGAGCAGGGAGCCCGATGCCATGCTGGATCCTAGGACCCTGGGATCATGACCTAAGCCGAAGGCAGCTGCTCAACTGACTGAGTCACCCAGGCTCCCCTGACAACTGTATATTAACACTCTTTCTAACTTTTGCTATTAATTTGCAATTTTCTGTTATTAATGAAATTAAATATCTTTTTGTATTTTTTAACTCTCTGTATTTATTCACCCTTGTTTGTTTAAAATCTTTGTCCATTTTCCTATTGAGTTTGTCATTTTGTTGATGTGTAAGAACTCTTTATAATTACTGATATTGATATTTTTTCTGCTTGTACATGTTGAAAACATTTGAAGGCATTTCTTTCAAGCTGTGGTTTGTGTTTTAATTTTGTTTATGGTGACTTTATGGCAATCATATATGGCAATCCTTATAAAGTTTTAAAAATTCTCATTTATTTTATTCCAGTGCTTTAAATTTTATTATGTGTGGGTCTTCATTATATCTAGAATTTATGTGTGTTACATAGTGGACAAATTTTATTCTTATAAAATAGATACTTTACTTTTCCAACACCATATTAAATACCCATTCTTTCCTGCTGGTTTGAAATGCCACCATTATTATATATACAAAATTCCACATATTCAAGAGTCTGTTTTAGATTTTCTATTTGTTCCATTAGTATATTTTCATATTTCTGCACTAAGATTACACTGTTTTAAATAATGCAATTTCACAGTATGTTTGATAGCTGATAGAATAAATTGTCTTCATTTTTCCTTTTTCCCCAAAACTTTTGTAGGTTTATTTTTGCTCATTTTCCTTTTCAGATGAATTTTAGTATCAGCTGGTCACGTTCCATTAAAGATCCTATTAGAATTTTTATTAATATTACATTAGCTTTTAAATTAAAATCTTTATCATAGGAAGTCTTCCCAATCAGAAACTAGTCCATCCATTTTCTTGTAGCCTTTTTTTATTGTCATTTTCTTCTTCTGGGTCTTGCTTATTTCTTGTTGTATTTATTTCTAATGTTACAGTTTTTACTTCCTTTGTGCATGAAATACTTTTTCCATCACATTGGTTATTACATATGTATATTTAAGAGTGTGTTTGGCCACAAACAATAGAAAACTCAAATGTGGCTTAAAGAAACAGGAGCTTATTTTACTCACATAACAAAAAGTCCACAGGCAAGCAGCTGCCAGTGTTGGTTTAGCAGCTTGGTTAAGCAGGGGATGTGTCTCTTCTTTTATCTCTTGTGGCCTTATCTTCAAAAGATGTTCCGTGCAGATCTAGCCCCATGTCAGCATTTGTACAAGAAGGAGAAAGAGATGGGCAAGGTGTGATTCCTGTATCAGGAATGCAAAAAGCTCCGCAGCAGAGTTGGCCCACTCCTCAATAGCCAGAACTGTGTCACGTCACCACCTTCAAGTGGCAAGGGAGGCAGCAAGGGGAAAGGAGGAGGTGAATGACAGTTCGGTTAGCCATGCCACAGTGTCTCCCCACTTGGCTTCTAGTAAAGCTATTGATTCGTGTTCATTGATCTGATATCAGCTGGCTTGCTAAACACTTAGTAATTTTAGTAATGTTTCAGTTGACTGCCTTGTATCATCTAGGTAGAAGATTGTATGTCTACAAATAATAACAGCCTGTCTCTTCCTTTCAGGTAGATGCACCTCATTTCTTTTTTTCTCTCTTTTAATAGTTTTCTTATTTGGTCTTATTGCACTAGATAGTATTCTATTTTTGTCTAATGGATGCAATAGCCTCTTAGGTTTTTTTTGAAGAAACTAGAATTTACTTTTCCAGTTTTCTTTTATTCCTTTAATTATCTTTAATCCTCTAGGAAGCTTTTCATCATTATTCCTGTTGTTGTTAAAATGCTGTTAGTTTTCCTTCAATATCTCATAAACTTCACTTGTTCATTTAACATAATTGATGATGAAAGACTAGGCTCGTTAATGTAGGCAGCCAATACACCTCTCCTCTGAAGTGGTATTTATTGGTTTGTCCTATAAATAAGCCTGTCCCCTGACAAGGAGGGTTGACTGAGACTGGCAGGCTTCTTTGGTGGTGCCTGGGCGCTGAGCAGCAGGTTAGAGACTAGTAGTGCCTTCAGCCCTTCCCCACTGCCAGAAGAAGGAGCGCTGAATTCTGAGGCTGAGGCTGAGGCAGGTAGCGCAGGTTCTTCCTGGGTGGAGGTGCTTTCTTAGCACACCTCTTTCCCTGTCTGTTCTAGTCAGGAGTTACTTACACTCTACTGTCCTCCTTTTTCAGGGCCTTGCACCCACATGGGGAGCCCGTAGGCAAGATATTTCTTGAGAGAGATGTTCTGAGGGTTTAGCCAGGGGTTAAAAGCAGCTCTTGCCAGCAGCGCTGTATAAACAAGGGGAAAGGGAACACCTACTAGCCTTTGTTGTTCCAACAGCAGTTTTTTAGTGAACCTTCAAGACCCTTCTAGGGCCTACTCTTAAGCATAAGACTTCTCTGAATCTGTACTTCTCTCCTGCGCCCGGTTTTGGCTGTGTTTCTTTCTCTCTGGTTTTATTTTCAGTCAGTACCTTGCTTTTCTGTCTTATAGGTTCTTTAGAATTTTTTGTCTGCAGATGAAAATTTCCTTTATTTCTTTGTATACCCATGAATCTATTCTGTTAAAATATCTGTGTTTTCAGGGGGTGTGGCTAGGAGTACATGCATGTGTTTGGTCTGCCATCTTGATCCACACTTCCCTAGGGGGATACTTACAAAACTACATGTGGCCGATTGGTTGTCCTTCATAAAGCAAACAAAATACAGCGGTGGGTTGATTCATTGTCAAATAACCATACTGTCCTCTGGAAATCGTTCAATAGTAAAAATCATGTGACTTTGATAAATAGCAATTCATTTGTAGGCCTTATTTTGAAGAAAGGAATGTTGATATCCTGAAGTACTAATTCAGTATCTCTCCAAGTGTTTTCCCCCCAAATTGGTGTGTGTTTGCACTCTGTGTGCTTGTCTCACCTTGTGGACAATTTCTTTAAAAACAAATTTTCTTTTAAATTAGTCACTTTCGGACAATACAAAATTTCCTAAATGTGATGTTTAAATAACACTGATGCCTAGGAATTAATTATAAGCAGAAGTTCAGTTTACTGTATTTTTTGTTATTTTTCCTTTATTTTGGATGGGGAATGAGGGTAGAAGAATCTTCTCTGTTTTCTTTAAGATGAAATGTCCATTAAAGGAAGCTGTTACATTACCATAGCAACATATTTTATTTTATATTCAACTCACCTTTAGGGGTAACTGCCTATCCAGCAGGAAAACCCTGGAAGCCCATCTAATGACTAGCCTGATAAATTTCACTGCAAAATGAAGACCACTTCCATGCTACCTGTGGAATATAGGACCAAGTCACCATCACCATAAACTCATGGCAGAATCTGTGGACTTATATTTGAAAATGAAAAGGGATAAAACATGCTTGTTTCAATGGTGGGCTCTGGTTTCTCATCCTCAAAAGCTTGGTGCTCATAATATTAAAATACTACAAAAATTGTGCATGAAACAAGCATCCAGAGGTTCTAAGCAAAACACCATGACCTGAAATTAGGTAAGTTAAATGGCCCCTGTAATTTAAACTTTTCTGTTACAGAACTACTAGAGATTCTACAAAGGAGAACACCTTCTTAATTCCTGCTATTTCTTTGATTGATTCATTTTATTTGGAAGTGTCAGTAGTATTACAACCTATGGTGCAGATAAGACTGAGTAAATAATCATGCTAGAAATTAATTATTGAACAGCTCAGTAAAATATATTTAAAAACAACAGAGGTGTCCCTTAGCTTTTAGTTCCAGGACCTATTACTTTATTATTAGTGACTTAGAAATACCATATTTTTAGCACTTTCCTCAGAAGAGGAGAAGTTATTAAATACATGGATATAACTCAGTCCTCTTTGGCCTAGTCTGTAAGCTAATGAAGTTTGGAGGGAGAATAAATTGGACTGTTATTAAAGATGGGGTTTTAGGATTCTTCAAGAGGAAACATCAATTTCATGTATGGCTTTTCATTCTGCTTAGTCTTTGGTTATGGATTCTACATTTATTACTGAATGGTTAATATACTTAGAACATGGCATCCCAATGACCAAGAGAGACTGTTAAGAGTCTCTGGACAAACATTCCTGCTGGGCCAGAAATGCCATCACAGTTTTCTCAAAAAATTATCTCAGTGTTTGTCTTTATTCTAATTTAAATCACACGGTGATTTGCTAAAGCTTCAAAAATGCAGTTTAATCTTGTTCAGTTTCCAGAGAGGGGCGAACATACAATGAAATGAATTAGCTAGGCCAGTCATAATCAAACACTGTAGAAAGCCAGGCAGACCCACCATATGCCAAGGGTTTTGCAAATAGATATTCTGTCTGGGGAAAAATTGACACACTGTGTGTGTGTGTGCGTCTGCGTGTGCATATGTAATAACTGGTGGAGGTAAGATATCTATTAAGGAACATTACCCCTTTCAGGAAATTTGTTCATATGACTCTCGACAAAGCAGCACCAAAATTGTCACTGTATTTTGTGAATAGTTAAATTCTGGGAGACGAGGACAAAATTTTAAGTCACTATGAAGGAAGTCTCTTCTTGTCTCATATCTTGGTTAAAGATGGAACCCTTATTCTCTCTGAGGGTAATTTGTTCATCTGATAGAATGTCACTGAATCAGCAACAGTCACAGAATATTTTCTAAACTCAAGCTAAGAAATGCTGCTTTGAAGGGGCAGCAGGATAGCATTAAGAACAGAGGGTTTTGAGTAAGACAGTTTGGCCCTGTAGGCTGGCCTTGTTACTGATTACTTATGTGTCCTTGGGCAAGTGACTTAACTTCATTGAGCTTTGGTTTTTCTCATCTGTAAAATGGGGATAATAACCACATGATGTTGATGTTAGGATTAAGTAAGGTAAATAAGTGAAGTGTTTAGCACGTATTTACATTGTAAATATTCAGTAAACATTAACAATTATTATTAATATTATTGCTATTATTATTACGGCAGTCAAAAATACGCCAGGTTTTCTTCATGTTACAAATTCTTATTGTGCATTTACTATGTGTCAAGCCTTACTAAATACTGGGAATTAAGAATCTGCATCTCTCTTGGTTACAGACCGTGCTTTCTGCTTCCTGACCTTAATTCTTTAAAGGCAAAACTTTAGAGTGAATCATTCACTTAAACAGATCAACCCATTGCCACATTAAAAAAATTTTTTTAAGACTAATGTATTTTAGTGATATTTAATGAACAACTATAGCAGCAACAAATAAAGTCAAGGGGCACCTGGGTGACTCAGTTGGTTAAGTTTCTGCCTTTCAGCTCTGGTCATGATCCCGGGGTCCTGGGGTTGAGCCCCCACATCAGGCTCCCTGCTTAGTGGGGAGTCTGCTTCTCCCTCTGCCTCTCCACGCCCCACCCCCACTTGTGTGCTCTCTCAAAAAAATAAAATCTTAAAAAAAAAAAAAGAAATTCAAGTACACTTGAACTGACTTCTGTCTCAAATAAAATATTGGTAGTAGGGTTGCAATCAGGATTGTAGAAGAAACAGGCCCAGTATTACATGCCACTGCAATGCTTTCACGTGGATTATTATTTTTATTTTTACTTTTGCTCCCCTCCTCTTTTTAAGTCTGATACATGCTAAGATTTTCACATATGTAGCTACCACCTGCTAAGATGTGGTTTTGCCTCTGTGCAAGCATGGAATCCCCTTGACAGTTACGTTTGCTTGTGTTCCTCTAGCAGCCAGAGGAAGAATCACATCAGACTGCGTGCAGGGTGTGAGCCATGTCCTACTCTGGGTCTCCCCAGTGAGTGCACTCCAAGGTCCACCTTCCTGGAGAATGAGCTTTGGAGCAGGGTGGACTGTGGGCTAGGAACTTGTCTGGGCTTCCCATTAATCTCTGAAGGTGGGAGGGTAATCCCTTCACAAATATGGGAATGGGGGCTGCTCTGAGGCTGGCAAATAATAAACAATGAGGGTTTTGTTTTGTTTTGTTTTGTTTTATCCTGGATTCCTCCAGCCCTCCTCTCTGTAGTTCTCAGCAATAACTTAGCCCTTGTCTTCCTCTCTGAAGGATTTAAATGGAATGACCTTAATTCTTGCTTTGTTTGCACTCTATCTTTTAAGGAGCTGCAATGAAGACCAAGACAAACAGTAGATTAACAGTGGTACCTTTTATAAAGCTGATTAGTTCCTAAAATATGCTGAAAGGAAACAAAACCAAAAAGGGGGGAAAAAAGAGAGAGAGTGGAATGGGGGCTAAGACAGAAGCCTTTGTCGGTGAGTTTGAAATAGCTCCTTTCCTTTCAGTAGTTGCAGATATTGACCTTCCAGTAAAATACTTCTTTTGTGTATGAAGGTTTTGCCAGGATAGCATTTATAGTATTAAGCAGGTACCTAGTTAAGTGTTTCTAAACAAATATTACTTTACTGCCTAATTTTGGTTTAAGGGGAGAGTTGAACTGAGGATGAATTCAGAAAACATTTGATATGGCTCACGTGCTGCTCCTTGTAGCAGGGGCCATCAAGTGGCTGACAATGCCAAAATCAGAATTCCAAAGATGCTGTTCCATGTGGAGTCATTAAGAAAAGCACAGGCTCCTAGAATCTCTTTCAGCTCCTCTGGATTTGAAGGAATTTACAGAGAAACTTCCAGACACCTCAGCTATATCCAAATGAAAGCCAAAGCATTATAGTGTGGCAGAGCTGAAAATGTGTCACTGGAAAGAAAAAAATATATTATAGCTCTACAGAAAATATTTCTAGAATCGGTTTCTGTTTCCTTGAAGGGATGTTACTGATTGTTCAATTTAATTTCAAGTTAAATAAAAATGTGAAAGGCTAGGGTGCATTAATAAGATGATCCATCTGCTTAGAATAATAGGATAATTCACATCTTCATTGTCAGAGCAGAAAGCCTCCGATAAGGTCAATCATTAAACTCAATATGTTTCATTCTTTGATGCCGTCTCACTTAGATTCTCAGTGCCACTTGTCTGTTCTTCTTTTCCACTATGCACCTATATTGCAAATTTAGTTCCATTAGGTAGATGCTTGCACCATTATGAAGCCTGATTCTATCATGTTTAAAGTGCCAAGCCATTTAAATACGGTGCAGTCTTTGGTCATATTTAATCCAAACATTTACACACATCCAGCTCCTTCTTATCTTTTTAAATAGGATGCAGGGCTTATTTTTAAATTACATCCTCATTCATGCTCTATAAAAGCATCAAGAAAAATTGTCCATGGGATTTAAATTCTGGTCCACAGGTGCTGCTTCCAATTCCTGGCATGGCCATTAAATCCTAGCCCTCGTGTAATTCTCGGCATGACACTCGGTGTTGAGGCACAAAAGATAAAATAGAAACGGCTATTTTTTTTCACTCCCAGAAATTATGCCACACTGAAGTGTACTGTAGCTTTTGCTTTCTTCTCTACACCTAATTTAAAGAGCATTTTAAAATAAGGGTCCCCAGAAAAGACATCAGTGGAAAGTTATAGTGCTTGAAATGAGGCAAGTACTTACCCCAGACTGTGAAGTGTGCATGATTTCTTTCACCATGTGGGGAGGTTTCTGTTGATGTAATGAGTCTTACCCTAGCTTGGGTGCTAGGACTAATGCCAGTATATCCCAACAGTTCTGAATAACCCATGGTTCCCCTAAACCCTTGGGACTATCTTTCCCACCAATTCCCTCTCTTGTCAGTTTCTAGTGTCAATGTGCCCGGAAGATACAACTGCTCTAGCTTTCTTTCTTCCACTGCTATATGTAGATACTGGTGCAGTAAGGAATCTATCTTGTTGATTTGGAAGAGCAGTTCAGCCAAACTACTTTGTACTTAGACAAGCAAACATACAACTTGGTATCCACCTAACTAATCTCATTGTGTACTTTAAAAAAAATTCCTCACGCTGCATTGGGGGCTGCAGGGGGCGTCTGTGTGAGAGAGATCCCCAAATGATCAGAACCGTGCAGTTGTCCTGGGCGCACTTCTTTGTAAGGCGGCCGTTTGCTCCACCCACCTAGAGAGCTCTTAGATAGCCTAAGAGGTTTGTGTGCGTTCTCACAAATTTTCAGAAGTTGCCCTGGGGAGAGAATAGAAAGAAAGCCCTTCAAAAAGAAAATTATTTTCAAAGTATCATCACCAGAAAAACACCCCTGCAATGGATATCTTTGAAGGTCGACTGCAATCTGAACTAATTGGGGAGGGAGGGGGAGAGCTTTCAGATTTGCTCACCTTTTGTAATGGGTCTCTGAGAAGCAATTGGTAGCCAAACGCTTCCTGCAGTGAGTGGTTTGGGCACTTTCTAACCAAAAGGAAAGGCTCCTTCAGTTTCTTCTTGTTCGTGTCACTGAGAGAGGTCACCACCTTCCCTCTTTTACTTGCCACTTCTGATTATTGGGTAGGTTCTGCTCCAAAAGTTATCTTTTGTTGCGAGGACATTAATCTTCTCCCCAGTGTTGAAATGCTTGGTAAGAAGGAGGGGTGGAAGCTGGAAAACTGATCTCAAAAACCTCAAGATCACAGCTGAAGAGTGTTATTTATAGACCTTTACTGAAAATCAACTTCAATCTGTGTGAATGTACTACATTAAACCAATAACAGACAACAAGCTTATGAATATTTGGCACAGTGATGAAATCGGCTGCAGCCCTTCTGCTGTGGGAAGGGAGAGAAACACAATCTAGGAAGTGCTGGTACTCCTCCTTGGAGTGTGTCTGTTGTGATTGCTAGCTGGTTTCCACAGATCCTTGCCGAATATTATGCCATTAAACAGTATGAAAGAAAATCAAAATATATGTTTACGGGGTACTAAATAGTAAGTGCCCTTTCAAATGCCTTTAATGGCTAGGCTTTAAAGTCATCGTGGAGTACCCTCAGAAAGGGAGAGCAGCGTGTTTCACAGATTTCTGTGGCTGTAAACCACTATGAGATGCTGAGTGAAAGCATGCTGAGATGTACGAACACCCCACACTCTGTACCCTTAAAGGCGTATTCAGAAAAAGAAAACAACTCTCTGCCATACATATTCTTCAGTTTGTAGTTTTAATTGAAAAATTGGTGATGTCTCAGCTGTATTTTCCCAGAACTTGAGTGACAATCAGCGTCTGCTTCAATGTAATAATGGATATATTTCCTGGGGCAGTTAAGGAAGGCGTATATATTTGGATGATGAGTTGGAGTGAGCAGTGGCTAAATACAGCAAAATACTTGTGTGAAAATACAAATATCATTAAGAGCGTTTAAGTACAGTTCTCATAGTATACTCTTATTTTTAAGATTTTATTTATTTATTTGACAGAGAGAGAGAGACAGCGAGAGAGGGAACACAAGCAGGGGGAGTGGGAGAGGGAGAAGCAGGCTTCCCGCAGAGCAGGGAGCCTGATGTGGGGCTCGATCCCAGGACCCTGGGATCAGGACCTGAGCCGAACGCAGATGCTTAACAACTGAGCCACCCAGGTGCCCTGTCATAGTATACTCTTGATTGTGTTTGTATTTGTTATGTTAGATGGACCAGTACTCAATGTATAACAGACACACAGGTCAAGGTAACTGAATACAAAGTCCAGAAATAGACCAGAAACATAGACTTTAGCATCTGGTAAAGGGAGTATATCAAGTCAGTGGGGAGAAAAGATGGATTATTCCAGAACCGGAGATAGGATAACTGGATAGCCATCTGGAAAAATCTAAAGTTGGACCTATATCTTATACCCTCCACAAGGATTAAGTTTAAATATTAATATTAAATATTTTAGAAAGGAAAAAGTTGAAAAAAGAAACCATACAAGTACAGCAAAAATGCATGGGAGGGTTTCTTCATAGCCTTGGAGCGGTGATGGAGAAATAAGACAGGACCACAAAAGGTTTATATGACTACATAAACATCAGAATTTCTCGATGGAAAAAACCTTCCTATGCAAAGTTAAAAGAGAGATGATAAGTTGGGAAAAATATTTGCCAACTCATAACACAACAGAGGACACATTTCTAAAAACATGGAGCGCTCCTAGAAATAAGTAAGAAAAATAACAGCACCCTAAAAGAAATATGGGCAAAGTATCAAAAGAGAGGATTAACAGGAAAAGAAACACAATAGGCCCTAAAATATATGAAAAGATATTTGACCTCACTCATAATAGAAATTTAAATTAAAACTATAAAATGGTACAATTTTTTACCTATGGGATTGGCTGAATTTGAAAAGTTTGATATTATCCTTTGTTGGCAAGGTATGCGGAAACAGGTACTTTTGTACACTATTGAGGGAATGTAGATTGGAACTATTACAGAGGGCCTTTTGACAATTTTCATTACATTTACAAATGTAAATATATTCTTTAATCTAGAAATTTCACTTCTGAGATTTTATCTTTTACATATATTTGTGCACATAAAAAAATAACAAATATACAAGGTTATTTGTTATAAAAAGCAAAATATTGAGAAGAACCTAAATGTCCATTAATAGAGGTTGCCTAAATAAATTATAGTACAGCTATACGGTAGAATACTATGCTGTTGTAAAAAAGAAGAAAAAGGAGTAGGGGGAAGATCTCTATGTTCTGATATGGAAAGACCACCTAATATACGGTTAAGTGAAAAGTGTAGAGCCCTGAATAGCACACCACCACTATGGAAGAGATAGAATAAGAATCTCTATTAGTATTTTCTAATATTTGCATAAGAAATTCTGGAAGATTACAAAAGAATCTAACAACAATGGTTGTATGTGGAGGATTAAGAGAGAACTAGATAGATAGATTTCAGGGGGTGGGAGGGAAACCTGTCAGAGTAAACCATTTCATCTTTTTAAATTTTTTAAATCATATTTTACTAAATGTTACCTACTTAAAAATTTGTATCATTAAAATAATTAAATGAAACAGTTAAATAAAAATTAAATAATTCCAAAATCAAGTAAACAAACAAATGAAAAAGTTTGTAGTGACAAAAATTATACCAATACTAATGAAAGTAATTGCTGATTGATCAGGTATACGTCTACCAATGCAATGATGAAAGAAGATTAAGAGCAGTTTTTCATAGGAACTATTACTAATTTGGTCCCTGTGTATGTAATATCCCTTCATTTATCATATACCTATGATATGTCTCTCCATTTTCTGGTTAAAAAATCTGGAAAATTGAAAATTAAATTGAGGAATGATTATATTTATTTTGATTGGCTTCAAAAACATTTGTTACCTTTTGATGAAAACTTCTCCTTTGTAGTTAGCTCTAATCTTTAAAAAATGACTTCCATGTTCTCAAAGTAGGAATTGACCATAAACACTATCTTACCACCAAAAGAAAATTTGCCCAACTCTTAATTCTGCTTCAGTCCTAACTTCCAACTTGCTATCTTTGGGTTAAACAGAACATAAGGTTAAAGTAGCAGAGCCTTGAGAATCAGAGTTGATGCTACAATTGTATAGTTAAAAACTATATTTACTCTAAATTGCAAAAATGGTAGGTATTGTATGTGATGTTTAAGTTGCAGCAATTGTTCTAGTAATAAATGTAATATTCAGCAGCATTTTTCATAGATTACTCAGTTCATCATTAGTGCCATTTGCCTCTTTATAATAATGTGCACTTTCCTTTAGAAAGAGCTTGGTTATTTCTTTGGTTGGGCCTATTTGCTCCTTTTTTATGTGAGATTTTTCAATACTATGAAATGATGCAGAGCAAAAAAGGTCCATCCACTTCACTTGTGTTGCCTCCTGCGTTACCTAAACCACAACAGAACAATGACAGACAACAGAGCCTTTCTCCTCTCTAACAATTCAATCACCATGACAACCAGCAGAAGAACGTTGGGCCAGAAAAAAAGCATTGAGCTTGAGGGACTAGACTAATCAAAAAATGGAATAACATGGCAACAATTACCCTGATGAGTGAGAGGGAAGCTGCAGATGCATTCAGACACCTATGGCACTGCGGACTGCACGCATTCAGCATTTTGTGTTTAGTGTCTTGTGTTTTTGAGAGCAGGTAAATAGACAAGATCGAATTGTGTAACAGAATGTCAGTGCTCTAGTTAAATAGAAAATTCCTTTCCTTTGGCTGTGCTACTTCAAGCGCATTGAAGAGGGTTTAGGGGAGATGAGGTTTTGAAGTGAAATGTGTAATAGATACAATATGAGTGCCACAAGGCAACGTTATTTAGTTTTAAAAAAGTAAACTTGGGGATGTTTCCCCCCATCTACACCCCCCCTTATTTTTTTCAAATATATAGGCACAAATAAAGGGAGAATGCTCTTGGGTTAGTGGCTGACACTGTCTGAAATCCACCTTCATGTCAGGAACATACATGATTCACTCCTCGTAGCATGTTTCTGGGGTATATCGATTCCTTTTGACAAAATCAAGCACCATGATTTCAGCAGTGTCCATTCTAATGTCTGGAGAAGGACTCTTAAGGGCATGATGGTTTTGTGGGTAGATAACAGGAGTTTAGGAGTACATGTTCTACTCATCTCCTGCTGCCACAACTGCCTCGGTTTACTTCCGACACAATTCTTGCCATCCCCGAAGAGATGAACTTATTGTGTATGTCTCTCTTTTAAATGGCATTTATATTGACATTACCTCTTGATTGCAGATATAGTGGTTGGGTTGTAAATAAATTTTCCATACACTGACCTCAGCCTTGATTTTTCTGATTAAATTTTTCCCACAATTTTTGTACTTTTCTAAGTGCTGTGCTTAATCACTTTGGTGGATGTTTTTAATGGATCACATTATCTGGTTTTGATTTATCAAAGACAATTTTTTCTTCCACTCCCCTAAGCAGAAAAAAATCTAATTAGGATTATTTTATTAAGTCATAAGCAGGAACTGATAACCTCCTCTCAAAAAAAAAAAAGTAAAATGTTTGTAATATTGCCATTTTCACAGAGAAATTGGAGGTAAGAGGAATGACACCTAACTTTTCATAAGGCTGAATTTAAATTATTTGTGTTGTGGTGGGGTTGTAAAGGCTGCAGTCTGCAACTTTGA
The DNA here is from genome assembly GCF_003265705.2 of Callorhinus ursinus. Taxonomy (NCBI): domain Eukaryota; kingdom Metazoa; phylum Chordata; class Mammalia; order Carnivora; family Otariidae; genus Callorhinus; species Callorhinus ursinus. Next base: position 13,278,042 of record NW_027397070.1, read on the forward strand.
ACTAGTTCTGTCTCTACAGACTTCCTAGACTACAACATCTCCAGTTGTTACCTGTTTTAGAACTTAGGATATTTTCTTAATCTGATTATTTTGACTTTTGTGACTCAGTAGACCTATCTAAAATGGGCTGCTTTTTTATTCTATGCTATTTTTTTAAATGGCCGGCAGGGAAGGAGAAGAGGCAGCTTTATGAGTTTACTTTGAGCCTATAAGTAAATGTTTATTAATGATGAGAACTTTTCTACATAAATGAGTGAGTTATTCTCTTCATTTTGGTTTTGGTTAGGCCAACAGTTTCCAGCTAGAAATCGCTCACCGGGAAGATGATTTTATATTGTTTTTCCTGGATTAATTTTCCTTTTGCGCAGGTAAGAAGAACGACATGGTCAGAATAATGATAGCCACTTGAAATGTTTTTTTACTCATAGTTCAGCTACTTCTCAAAAAGAGATTAAGGCAAGTTATGCAAGAAGGGAATTCTAATAAAACAAAGACTCATTGATAGAAACTAAAGGGCAGCAAACAAACATGAAGTGATAGCTGAAGAAAAATCGATATCAAGAAATCCTACCCAAAAAGAGTACAGTTTCCAGCTCTGAGCTTTCTAGCAGCCATGCAAAGAGAGAAACTCTATGAATTACAGAGCCCTCCTTGGCTTATCTTAAAAATCATGTTAGTTCTTTAAGAGAAACAACCCTTTACTGTCTCTAAACTCCTCCAGCTGGAATTTGTCCTGGGAAGTGGTGTGTGAGAGGCAGCCAGTGAATTTTCACAAGAAGTTGGCTTTCGGCAGCCCCTGGAGGAGGATTTGTCCTTCTGACTTTGGCTGATGTGCATCCTGAGCCAGGAGCAAAATAGAATCATTCTTTTCCTTTCTGTGATCAGGGAGAGGTGAGCAAAGAGAAAAAGAACATCCTCTGGTCATAAAGAAGAGTCCACATCCCCTGAAAGCGAGTTATAACAGCTTGTTTGGAAACCAACGAGTAGAGGAGGACTTGAATTTGACCAAAGTGTTTTTGTTTTTGTTTTTTAATCAAAGAGCTTCTTACTTTAAAGGTGAAGCATCTGATGACTGGATATTTGGAAGGGGCTCATCAGCCGCGGTGGGCCTCCTCCCAGAAAAAGGCCGGTTGAGCTACTGCCAGATTTCATGCCACATTCGAATGAAAAGCGAGGGTTTTTTATGAGATTATTGTGAAAAGGTGAGAAAACAACTAAATGGGCTTTGTAGGAGATAAACAGTGATATCTTGAGTAGACCACACTTTACAAAAGCCAGATCTTATTTTAGACAACATAAGCGTGATCATTCTTCCTACACAGTCCCCGATATTTTACTGTACTGCAAAGAAAATCTGCTTATCAGTTTTAACACCCTTCTCTGAGTTGCCAGATAAGAGGCCATAGCAGTCGGAAGAAATTTTTCTTTAAAATGTTTCTATTATGCTTGGTGACAATGCCGTTTCCACTCAGGACTTCTCTAGTATGTATTTTTTTTTCCTATGGATGAAGCAGGAATCAACAAGGACTTTCGTTGTGCCTCAGGAGAACAATACAGGCATACAGACACTGAGCCTGGCACTGCAGTTAGCTCTGAAAATGCTTTAGGGAGCCAGTGGTGCTGTGCATGGGCATCAAGGCAAGAGACTTTATATTCTTGGAAATGCATTGCAGTACGACAGTTTGTGTGGGGATTCCAAACAGAGTTCATTCCTGTCTAGTTCTCCCTCTTTTTATTTCCCTTCAGTGGCCTTTTACATCCTGGAATATGTCTTAAGATGAGGCCTCTACTGAGGTTTCAGACTAAGGGAAAAAGCAGCCCCCATGCACACTGTTTTCATTGTAGGATTATGAGGCTGATGCTTATGGGGTCTACACTGCACGTACCAGCTGAGTCATTTCGCTCACATCATTGCCAACTCTCGCTGCAGCCCTATAGAAATAGGTAGTCTTGTCCTGCCTGAATTCTTGTATTAATCTGTCATTCATTCAACACAGGTTTGGAGAACGCATGCTACAGGCCAGTAGACCTAGTTGTAGATGTTGGGGACCCAGTGATAAATAAGATATGGCTCCCTGCAAGGAAATGGAAAAACTAACTAGCAAAACAATTAAAGGGACTTCACAGAGGAAAGTATAGAATCAGAATATGAAGCCATTTGTAGAATTCCTTCTCCAGGGCGCCTGGGTTGCTCAGATGGTTAAGCATCTGCCTTCGGCTCAGGTCATGATCGCAGGGTCCTGGGGTTGAGCCCCGCATCGGGCTCCCTGCTCAGCGGGGAGCCTGCTTCTCCCTCCGCTTCTCTCTCTCTCTCTCTGTCTCTCATGAATAAATAAATAAAATCTTTAAAAAAAAAAATTCCTTCTCCACACTGCTGCTTCTCTTGACTAGCTCCTGTCTTCTGATTTGTGATTTTCTGAGATTAAGAGCACCGATTTGGGGTTCAAGGCAAAGTTTGCCACATTTAACTGCATGATCTTAGGAAAATTATTTAACCTCTCTGGCCTTAATGATTTTTTTATCTGTAAAACAAGAATGCTAATTCCTACCCCATAACTTTATTCTGAGGCTTAAATGAGATTGTGTATATAAAGCTTAGCACTGTGCTGAGCACATAAAATGCTCAGCAAATGTAAAATATGATTATCATCATCTTCATTATGGCTTTCTCTTACATGGAGGGACTTCCGGGGCTGTTTGCTTTCACCTAGAATTAAAGTCTCTTCCCTTCCTTCCCTGGCTGGCTTTGCCTTCTGTAGCCTGTCAGAGTTTTTGCTCAGACCTAAGGTGACACTTGCCATGATTTTACTGTTCACACTGGGGGTCTACAGGAACAAAGATGGAGAGAAATGTCTTTGTGCTCAGGAATATCCGTGTGATCTTATATAATATTGCCAGGAAGAAAGGCCCCAAGAGAAGAACTCTGCAGACTTGAGTTTTAGCATCTCTGATTCTTGAGACTCACACAGGAGTGAATTACCACCCTCTGTCCATATGTCTGTCTTTCTCTTTCAACTGGGAAATACATTAAGGAAATGACATGGTCTTACTCATCTTTGTCTTCCTAGTGTCTGTCATGGTGCTTAGCTTACAGTAAGTGCTTATTAAATATTGTGGAGTAAGTGAAAACTGACTCTAAAAATTCCATTTATTTGTTGTTCTAAACTGGATACATTTCTGCATTTCAACAGTACCAGAGAAACATACCAAAATCTTATGTGAAACACTGGTTTTCTCCATGTGCTGGGATTTGGAAGTGATATTTTTTTCTTTGTGCTTTTAGAATTTGGCAGATTAATAACATTAATGGCAACTGATGTTATCGAGAAAAGATCTTTGGACTTGACTTGTGAGATGGAAGAGCTTGGTATTTCTAGACCAAAGAGTGACATGATGAGAGCTGGAGCCTCCAGAAATTCAAGGTAATGGTGGAGTGCAGAATTGTCCTTGCCCTCTCATCAGGTACTGAGCAGATCACAGTTAATATGCCTTCGGAGTTCAACTTATGTCACTCTTTTATGGAGCTCTTGCCTCTCTGAAGCCATTATTGCATTCAGCCTTCCAGTTAGGGGCCAGAGTGACCAATCCCATTGGATAAGGGTCAGAAAGATTATGCCTTTGGCCCAAGTTTAAGATCGTACATTCTGCTTTCCTGTAATCTAATCTTCTGTACCATTAACTCAGAGCAGTGTCTTATTCCTCTTTACCCAGGACAAATGTTTACTGATAGGAGCAATCAGTAGGAGCCAGGATGCCTAATTATATTTAGTTTACAAGCAGTGTCATTTCTCAATGGCTTGAGAAAGTTTCATTCTTTCTCCTTTCCTCTGCTGCAACTGACTCTCATGACTGGTTGTTTTCAGCAATGATCTACATACTCTTACCTCTTCTTCACAATTAGTGGGACATGAAGGTGTGTTTTGTAGACTCTGAACTCTGTTGCTTCCAAACTGGGCTGTGATATTGCTGTAAAGGTTATGAGTCACTGAGAAACAAGTTCAAGCCAATCCTTTGCCGCTATGACCTCACAAGTTATTTTGAAAAATGCATACTGAATCATCATGCTATCATCTGGGTCTATACAGATGATAGCTGTGTCTTCTAGTACAGGTTCAGTGGCAGGCTGGTAGATTATTTGACTTTTTGGGGATCACAGGAACAGGCTCATCCTATCAGGCCATTATAAGGCTCTTTCTCTGGTAAAAACCAATTGCTGGGAATACAACACCCCAGATTAGGAAGAAGTGAGTGGATTTCATAGGCATGAGCGATTTGCAAACTGAATTAGTCTTGACTAGATTTTATATCTTTTTTTTTAAGATTTTATTTATTTATTTGAGAGAGGGAAGGTAGGAGAGAGAATGTACAAGCAGGGGGAGGGGCAGAGTGAGAGGGAGAAGCAGACTTCCCGCTGGGCAGGGAGCCTGACATGGGACTCCATCCCAGGACCCTGAGATCATGACCTGAGCCAAAGGCAAACACTTAACTGACTAAGCCACCCAGGTGCCCCTAGATTTTATATCTCTTTAAAAAATTTATTAGTGGTAGCATGAACTAGATTCTCCCAAACATGTAGTTTATTATTTGATAGTAATTTAGGTAATTTGGCGAGATAAGTTAATCAAATAAATTTGATCTCTGCTAAAGCTTTAGCCAGAAATATATCATCTTTTCCAGGCACATCCTTTTGCTTAGTTAACTTGCCTCTGTTTCTAAAAGATCTTCAAGGGGTGATGCTAATGGTGGGCTTCCAAGTTCCTGAAGATATCTTTTGTCAGAAGACACTTTGACGGGCACCAAGTGCTCTCCTAGAAGGGACTTCTTACCTAGATCCAGAAAAATCATCTTTTCAGGCCTTTTAGAAAGTTCAGAATCAAGCCCCCTGTTACTTTAGATAATTTAAAAATACATTCTGGAAAGTCTTTTTTTTTCTTTTAATATGGGAATAATTGAGCTTGTTTAACTTAATTGGCTCTTAGGAAGTTATAGTGGTATAGTGAGTTGAATGGTAACCCCTCAAAAGTTGTGCCACCCAGAACCTCAGAATGTGACCTTACTTGAAATAAAGGTCTTTGAAGATGTAATTAAGGTAGGGATCTCAAAATGAGATCATTCTGGATTACCAGTTTGGCCCTAAATCCAATGATAAATGTCCTTATAAAAGAAAGAAAAGGAGAGGACATGGAAACATAGAGGGGAATGTCATATGAGACAGAGATGGAGATTAGAGTTTTGCTGCCACAAGCCATGGAATGCCTAGGGTCACTAGAAATTGAAAGAGGTAAGGAAGGATTCTCTCCTAGTTCCTTCAGAGGAAGCTCAGTCCTGCTTATATCTTTTTTTTTTTTAAAGATTTATTTATTTATTTGAGAGAGCGAGAATGAGAGAGAGAGAGAGTACATGAGACAGGGGAGGGTTAGAGGAAGAAGCAGACTCCTCACTGAGCAGGGAGCCTGATGCGGGACTCGATCCAGGGACTCCAGGATCATGACCTGAGCTGAAGGCAGATGCTTAACCAACTGAGCCACCTAGGCACCTGGTCCTGCTTATATCTTGATTTCAAACTTTTGGTTTCCAGCATCACTGAGTAAATAAATTTCTGTTAAGACAGGCGGTTTGTGGTAATTTGTTTTAGTAGCCCAGGAAAACAAATCCAAGCACATTCTTTGAGGTTCATGACCATAAGTGCCCCTAGGGTGGCAGATTGATTTGGGAATGTGTATTACTTAGCATCATTTTCTGAGAGGTTTGGATTTAGTTGGTTGGTTAGAGTTATATCATATTCTGTTGGCACCTGATAAGGCATCAGCATGTCTTAACTCACTCTAGAAAAGACCCCAAATCCAGGACACTAGCTGGCAGTTTTTGGTAAAGGACTGATTATGAATGTAAGAAGTTCTTTATGCATTTTTTGAGTAAGTAAACAAATAATCCCTAACACCTTTTCTACTGGGAGTTCGCCTTCTTGAAGAACCTGAGGAACACCAAAAGTGTGAACAATAATTAACTTTTGATTGCAGTGTACAGCCAAAAAGTCCTGTTTTGTTATCAGTTCTCTGAATCTCTAAGAGATTAAACATTTGATTAAACATATTTCAGCAACAGAAACTACTGAAATGGCTTTTGAACCATTTTAGTCACGTAGCTGTATATTTACCATCTACGCAATGAAACAATATCCTGTACTCTGCTCATTTGTTTATGTCCTTAAAGGAACTGGGCTTCTACATCTATTCATTCCACCCTTTCTTGAACAACAAGGAAATTATTCAATTCAAGAAATATGTAGCCAGTGCCTATTATGTGCCCTGGACACTATTAGAACTGGTGAATTATAATAAATGTGAAAGGCAAAGAGCACAAGTGCTTCCAGGTTAATCTAGGAGGGAGAATGAACTAATCCTTGTATCAAAGACACCTGTACACCTAAGAGACACCTGGAGAGACATGCAAGCAAGTGTCACTGCACTGCTGATTTTCTCCTTTTCTCTGGCAGCTCCTTCTTGGTTTATCACCAGACCTCTACCTCCCCTGCCAGCCATTAATTGGAGGAGTCCTACAGGATTTGAGTAGAGGTCTCTTTTCTTTTCTCTTTACCTCCCTGGGCAAGAATGTCCATGTCCACTAACACTTCAGTTGCTACCAAGACCCTCAGCTACACATCTTCTGCCCAGAGCTTTTCTCACAGCCCTGGACTGCTGCATGCAACTTCTTCATCTCTTGCATGTCTCAAAGGTACCTGGCACTCAGCATGCCCAAACAAAACTTACTAGCATTGACCCCTCCCTCAGATCTGACCATTTTTCAATATTCCCCATGCCAGAGAATGACCAAGACAGAAACCAAAGAGTTAACTTTGATACTTCCCTCTTCCACATCCTTATCTTTAAACCATCACAAAGTCCTATCAGTTTTACTTCCTGGATTTTTTTCAAGTTCATCTGTTTGTCTTCATTTCCACTGTCACATCTCGAATAAATGTTACAGCCTAATCACAACAGTGACTTCCCATCACTTTTGCCATATTACATTGGTGAGAAGCAAGTCTTGGGTCCTGTTCACACTAAAGGGGACAGATTATAAAGGCACAACACCAGGGAGCCAAGGTCATGGGGCCATATTGAGAATTCTTCCTAACATAGATCTCAACTCTAACTCACTTCCTCAGGAAAACCTCCTCCAACACCAGAATTGGGTCTAATCTCATTCTTACAAGTTCTCACAGTACCATATACCTCTTCTTCATAGCATTTATCACAACTGTAATTTTAACTTAGTTAAATGACTATTTGATTACTCTCTATCTCCCCCACCCCCCTTGTGAGGGGTTGTTTTATTCATTGTAGCATCAGGACTGGAACATTGTAGAAGCTCCAAACTGTTGAATAAGTTGACAGGAGAGTCATGGAATCTGTCTGTATTTTGTTGTCTTGATTCCTCATATAGAAATCAGAGAATACCTCATTTCTAGGCTGCTTGCTTAATGGGTTGCTTCTCACTCTGGCTGCAAGAATGATGTAATGGAGCAATGAAAGTTTTATTGAAAAGGGGAGTGGGGGGCATCTGGGTTGCTCAGTTGGTTAAGCATCTAACTCTTGATTTCAGCTCAGGTCATGATCTCAGGGTCGTGAAACCGAGCTCCACGTTGGGCTCCATGCTCAGCACAGACTCTGCTTGTCCCTCTCTCTCCCCTAGCTTGCATTCTTTTGCTGTCTGACTCTCTCTCTCAAATAAATAAATAAATGAATAAATAAAATCTTTTAAAAAAAGAAAAAAGAAAGAAAAGGGGAAAGGGGGAGGGAGGGAAGGAAATTAAGTTTTTATCTTCCATAATGCAAACAGGTAAATCATGGTTTTTCAAAGTTGTAACCACAATAAGCATCCCAAATTGACAATAGATGTTAGAGGATGTCAGGGAAAGAGTGGTAACCTGGAATCAACAATAAAAGTTATTGTAACTAATTTATTTTTATCTTGTTTTCTGGGACTTCACATTAGCTTGTGTTCAGGGGATCTATGCTAAGCCACTGACAGATACAGGTTGATATGGGAATTATGGCCAGATTCATGTTTGAGCAGTTTTAGAAAACAGACATTTGCTTGGTTACCTGTGAGGTACCTGGATGAGTTTTCCCTTTTCTGAGAATAGTGTTCCCATTTGTGGCCCACTACCACCTCCATAATTATCTCTGACAATTATGGAGCAGTAAATCTGTGCCAAGCCTGCACCAAACACTTTAGGTGTGTTATCTTGTTTACTTATTACAATCCCTATAAGTATGTAATGCCTACCTTATAATAGTGGTTCTCAAATTGTGACTAGCATCAGAATCAGCTGGTGGATGGTTAAAGCACAGATTGCTGGACCCTGCCTGCAGTTTCTGATTCCATAAATTTGGCATGGGGCCTGAGAATTTGCCCCTTTAATCTTTAACAAGTTCTTAGATGTAGGTATGATGAGGCTGATCTGAGGACGACACTTTAAGAACTACTGTGAGGTAAGTATTGTCAGTCCCCATTTTACTAATAAAAAAACTGAGGCTTAGAGAAGTAAATACGGTTACGTGGCCAATAAGTTGTGTAGCCAGGATTCAAATCCAAGTTGGGCAGCCCAAAACCACCAGGTAACACTGCCAGAATCAAACATTCTTCTAAACTCTTATGAGTTTAGAAGGCCCAGAAATGTTGGGATAAATCAATCTTCAGATAAATTCAAGCATTCTTGATCACATTGGTTTGGTTAAAGTAACTACTCAAAAAGTCTTAAATGGTTATGTCATTAAGTTTCAGTATGTTTAAAATCTGAAATTATTTAAGAGTTCATTAAAATAGTCTTTGAAAATCTTCATCAAGAAACATAGAGGAATCAAAAAATAATTTGAATAGGTTTGACTCCAGAAGAAAATCTCTCATTCACTTCTTACGGAAGATGAAAGTAGATTGGCTAAGATCAGGTACAATTGCAAGCAAGTTCTTTTCTTAATGGGTATGAGAAAGGTCTAGCAAGCAGAGAGGAAAGCATACCCTCATTAGGTTCATTCTATGCAAATCTATACCTGGAGGCTTGGAGTTTTAAAGTGATAGATACTGTAGGTCAGAGGTAATTTTTAGGTCTTGTTTAAATATGACCTGGCTTGTGCTGTCAGTATTCACTTAGAAGTGGATCCTCGTTTCCATTCCCATCTCCCATCTCCTTCCTCTGGACCTCGCCCCTGGAGCTAACTTTATCCCAAAGACTTCAGGCTGGTTTTCCATCCTTAGGCTTGCCTCCCTAATGGTAACCAACAGAGTAACAAGTTTATCTTTCTTTAAACAATGTTTTTATAGGATTTTTTCCCCGACCTGCAAGTTTACAGAGCCATTATATTCAAGATTCATCAAGACATATCCCTTTTTCTTTCTATTCTTCATCTCACCAACCTTGCTTTTATTATTTCTTAATGAAATTTTTGCTCCAATAAACAAATCCCCTCTTCCTAAGCCTTTATACATTTTATTATTGCTTCTTCCTCCCCCACCCCGCAACAGTTACCATAATTCATTACCCTCAAACCCCTCTCAAAATCCCCTTCCTTTAGGTATTCTTTCATGATTGACTTCATCTATGGTATTGTTCATTGGTCTTAATGGGCCAAGTTGGTACAAAATTAGTTTGAGTGTTGAAAGGTTGTTTCTCTAAGTACTCTTCAGCCATTCAATTAGTGTTTTCTCTCTCTCTCCAAACAGACTACAGGCCCTTTGAGAGCAGGGATTGTCTTTATTTCTTTTGTTAAGTGCCCACTGGACCTCATTCATTCATTCTTCATTCATTCATTCCTTATCTTTTCATCAAGTACTTCATATATTCCAGACAATGGGCTCATCATATTGCTTTCAGGAAGGCTTGGTTGCTTTCATAAACCCTGCACTGCCCAGGAGCTCTCTAATCTGGAGCTTTGGACTTGGATGTGGTAGGTAGTTGTGAATTCCTCCCATTTACTTTTTCAGGGAAGTCTGAAATACAGGTCAGGAAAAGAGAGAGGAGGAGGCTTGCTGGAAAGTCAGAGTGTTTTTGTGGTGGGGGACTGGTTGAGTAAGGTGAGGGAAGTTGAGTTGAGATCTGCATAACATTTCCTGTCATAGGACTTTTGGCAAATAGTAAATGAAAGAAAAGATTCATTGTCAACAGCTTTGACTAAGGCAGGGGCAGAGACATTGTATTTTCAAGAGGCAGAAGCTAAATAATGAAAATCCAAAGAGTAGCTTTCTGAATTCATCCAACTTGGGAGTTTGATGACTTTGAGTAGTATCTCTGTTCCTGAGTCTATCTCATCTTTTGAAAAGTAAATATTAGAATTGGCACATTGGGGTACCTGGCTGGCTCAGTTGGTAGAGCATGTGACTCTTGATCTCAGGGTCGTGAGTTCAAGTCCCACTTTGGGTGTACAGCTTACTTAAAAAAAAAAAAGAATTGGCACATTAACGGCCCTAAGCAATTCATAAATTAAAAGTAAGTTTCTTGAATGATTATAGCATTATATATACAGGCATTGATATTGTCCATGCATGTCTATATATGTAACATTGTCTATATAGAACAGTTACAAAGGCAAACAATTCAAAGCTCAGGAATTGGTTATGTAGGGGTGCCTGGCTGGCTCAGTTGGTGGAACATACAACTCTTGGTCTTGGAGCTGTAGACTTGAGCCCCACTTTGGGTGTAGAGATTACTTAAAAATAAAATTTTTTTAAAATAAATAAAATTAAAAAAAGAAATCTGTTATGTATATTAGAACTAATATATGTGTTTTAAAGCTAAGATAAAGAAGACGAGGGTATAACAAAATTCTATATTTTTGCTCATTCTAAGCAAATTTTTTGGCAACCATAAACACAAACCATCCCATTAGTAGAGTGCCAAGCACTGCCAGACAGTTGCAGCTCCTTGTTACCCTGTCCTGTTCTGTGTCTAGAACCATCAGGTCACCCCATCCCCCTGAGAAAGGGGCTAGAGTTCCTAGGCTTTGGTGAGTTTGTCCTGCATGAAGGGGACAAACACAGAGATCACTGGGAGATGTCTTAGGAGTTAGAGCCTAGTAGTCAGCAGCCCTCTGGGCTGAACATCAGCTGCTGGAAGATAACCTTATAAAGAGAGAACTAGGAAATCTCTCCCAAATGTTTTCTCAGTGTTCATCTTTTTCTTTCCTTTCCTTTTTCTTTGCTGTCAACTTCACCCTCTTCTTCTTTGTTTCTCTGGCCCAAAACTATGCCAAAGCACACACTCATGGCTCCTTCCCTCATTCCATTTCAGCTAGAAGAGCTTTCTCAACATTAACGCTTCCCTTTCTAGAACCCTTTATTTAACCCAACTGGAGGACACTTCTAGAGTTGTCCTGTCCTTCCCTTCCAAGCTGATGGAAGAAGGCAAAAAACCTCATGCCGACAGAGGCAAGGTAGGCCACCCCAGGGAGGAATAGGCTAACGGATGTGACAGCCTCACTTTCCCTTTATGGCCCCCAAGCAATGGGGAAGACACCTATGTGAGGTTTCCCAAACAATCTATTCCACAAAGACCCAGGGTCAGTTGTTTCTACATACAAGGTTTATAGGCATGGTGCAGTGTAGGGACAACATATTTTACTTGGTAATCTTGCAAAGAAAATGATATTAACCACTAAGTGAACCTTGTTCTTTCTTGGTGTACACCACCAACAATACAAAGTAAAACTCAAGTCTCATACTTTAATAAATTCCAAGCATACCGCATCATATTTGATGTAAATATTTTAAGTACATTATTATTAAGAGGAGAGTAATTTATTAAAATTTCATCCAATTTTTCAAAGCCTTCATGTTGAAAACTAATTTGTGGGGATTGGGGCAGGGATTAACTAAGAAGGAACATGAAGGAACTTTATGCAGTGAGGATAATGTTTTATATTTTGATAGGGGTTTGTGTTACACAGGTGTCTGCATTTGTCAAAACTCAGTGCATGTACGTTTAAGATTTGTGCATTTCATCATGTATAAATTTTATTTCAAAAGGGAAAAACCATAAATATAGAACTACAGTTAATGATATGCATGCTGAAGTATTTAGACAGACATGTACTGCAGTTTACTTTGAAAAACTTCAAAAAGGTGTACTGAGGAACGGGTAATAGTATGTGATAAGGCAAGTATGGAAATATGTTAATGGTAAAATCTAGATGGTGGGTAAATGGGTCCTCATTGTAAAAGTTTTAGAACTTTGATTTATGTTTGAAAATTTTAGTAATGTTGGGAAAAGTCATTGTTGAAAGAATTTAATATCATCCATCAGCCAACTGCTGTCATTTTGGAATATCCCAGTTATTCTAGCTCATAAACTAACATTATTATCCAACTCATTAATGCTTTATTTAAGCAACATTTTAAATGTATTTAAGAAATATCACCTGGCCCTGTGTCATCTCTGGATTAAAAAAATGTCTGTATGATCGCTCGGCATCAGGGAAATCCAAATCAAAACCTCAATGAGATACCACCTCACACCAGTCAGAATGGCTAAAATTAACAAGTCAGGAAACGACAGATATTGACAGGGATGTGGAGAAAGGGGAACCCTCCTACACTGTTGGTGGGAATGCAAGCTGGTGCAATCACTCTGGAAAACAGTATGGAAGTTCCTCAAAAAGTTGAATATAGAGCTACCCTACGATCCAGCAATTGCACTACTGGGTATTTACCACAAAGATACAAATGTGGGGACCCGAAGGGGTACGTGCACCCCAATGTTTATAGCAGCAATGTCCACAATAGCCAAACTGGAAAGAGCGAAGATGTCCATCAACAGATGAATGGATAAAGAAGATGTGGTATATAGATATATATACAATGGAATATTATGCAGCCATCAAAAGGAATGAGATCTTGCCATTTGCAATGACGTGGATGGAACTGGAGGGTATTATGCTGAGTGAAATAAGTCAATCAGAGAAAGACATGTATCATATGACCTCACTGATATGAGGAATTCTTAATCTCAGGAAACAAACTGAGGGTTGCTGGAGTGGGGGTGGGGGGATGGGGTAGCTGGGTGATAGACATTGGGGAGGGTATGTGCTATGGTGAGTGCAGTGAAATGTGCAAGACTGTTGAATCACAGATCTGTACCTCTAAAACAAATAATGCAATATATGTTAAGAAAAAAAAAAAAAGAAGATAGCTGGAGGGGAAGAATGAATGGGGGTAAATCGGAGGGGGAGACGAACCATGAGAGACGATGGACTCTGAAAAACAAACTGAGGGTTCTAGAGGGGAGGGGGGTGGGGGATGGGCTAGCCTGGTGATGGGTATTAAAGAGGGCACGTTCTGCATGGAGCACTGGGTGTTATGCACAAACAATGAATCAGGGAACACTACATCAAAAACTAATGATGTAATGTATGGTGATTAACATAACAATAAAAAATTTAAAAAAATTTTTAAAGTCTGTATGGAAATGATGCCTTTCTTCCATTGTACACACACTGATAGAGAACACTAGTTTTGAGGTGGGAGAAAGCAACATTTATTCATCCACAATACTGACCTATATTTTTCTATAATCACTGCTACATTAATCATCCATTAATTTTATCTGTTTAAGATATTTCTGTGGTTTTTCTCCTATAGAATATGAAAAAATTCAAAGGAGGTGACAATATAGGATTCTTTATTTTTGCTTCATCTTGTCATGTTTGTATTTTGTTTATCTTGTTTAGAAGAGGAAAGAATCCTTTCTAGAAATCAGATGTCAAATAATAAGGATTTTAGATATAAAACATATACTGCATTGTCTCTCAGTGATACCTCAATTTGTGGAGATTATACGTGGAGTCATAAAATTTTGGTGTCAAATGTCAGTTCATTGTCTTGGAAGATGTCAAACTGGGTTCCTGGAGGATGAATAGAAGTTCACTAAACATGAGAAAGAGGGAAGGAGAATGGCCAGTTTCATTTATATATCTTCCATAGTACCTACCAGAGTAAACACTAAATGAATGTTTAGTCCAAGTTGCAGAAGTTCAAAGGTCAAGTTCATAAACATATTGGAAGTGAACCAACCTGATTAAAAATAAACTGTCATTTTACTTAGTGATCAAATTTCAGTGTAAGGAATTCTGAGACAATGAGAAACTTGGGTTTTTTTCCAAGATATGTGACTCTCCTTGGAGAAATGAGATCCTCTACCAGGAAACCAAATATTGTGGTTTGCTTGATTTCCTTAAAATAAATATTCCAGACTTAATCCATCTAAATAAATCAAAATGGTATCCCTGGGAGACCTAGGTGTTACAATTCTCGACAAACTTTTGAAACCCCTCTCTTGGGGTGGTAGTCAAAGCCTACACCACTTTCTTTTGAATATCTTCAGAGAAAATAGGTTTGATTTCTGAAGTAAGAAATTCATGCAGAGGCCAGCCAAATTGAGTAGGACTGGTTTTGGAAAGGGGTGCAGCTGTAAATTGATCCTGATTTTCTTGATATAAATTTGTTCTTCAGATTACCAAAGAAGAATTTCAAAAATATGCTTAGTGTCACTAGAATACATGCGTAAGCTCCTGCAAGTGATTACTTTGAAAGGGGAAGCTTAGAAGAAAAAGAACATCTACAGTCACACCTAGCAGCCTGGGAAGCATAAGCACACCTGCGCACTGGGCAGCGCAGGTTCAGAGGGAAGCAGTGGCAGCTACACCTACCACTGTGCGTTGGATCCTGAAAAGCATGGGCTTCTGAGGCAGTTTGCAGGTACTTCCATGCCTCCTTGGGGCCTGATTCTACAAGAGCAGTTCTGGAAATACGGGGTAACATTTTGCTTTGTGGAAAAGCACAGAGGGGAGGTGGGCTAAGCCCTGTGGGAACTTTAGAAATGCCTCCCAAAATTTAGCAAGAAAGAGAAAGCAATCATTGTCCCTCAGGCCCTGGTATTCACCCAGATCCACCTGCTGCAGAAGAGCAGGCAGGCGAGCGATGGTCCTCACGTGGTGAAAGAGAAATGTGGAAAATGGAAGCAGCCTCAGTTTTGTGTGCTCAGCTGAGCCCTGAAGCAGTGGCAAGAGTGTACTGTGCAGGGAGGCTTGAGAGCAAGATGGGGTGTGGGACGAGCCACGGCCAGCGCACTGAAAATAAAGAGGGTGGGAGAGATGATGTGGGTGGGAGAGGCGTGTTAGTGGGTAGTAAGTCGGGTGACAAAAGAATCGGAGGAAATCAGGGGCCTTGAGCCTTCACGATTTCTCCCCTGCTGTCTACAACATTTCTTTGTGATGAAATGACATATTGCAGAGTCTAATTGCTGAAGGCTTGGGTACTTACATTTCTTCTGACTTTTGGTTTATCCAGATTTATTCTTCTTTAGTGACTATTTCCCATTTGATTCCTGAGACATAGCGATTTACTTGGTACCTCATGTTTAAGTGACATCTTATCACCTTCTATTTTCCAGACAAATATTATGATAGCCTCGATACCTTGAAACACCACCACCACCTCCTATTTACCACCACATCCCCTCTGGTAACCAAAAATTTGCAAAAGCCATTCTCATGCTCAATTTTTTTTTCTTTGCAAGTTCAGCATTTAAAGTCAGTCATTTGAAGTCGCCACAATTTTCGTGGATGAACTCCCAAGTAATTTGCCCTGATTCTGTCATCATTTCCTGAGGAATTCCCCTCCTCCTCATTCTTTCCCTCCTTCTTTAAGGATGTTGTTCCTTGCACTGGAGCTGGCTGACATTAAGTGCTCGATAAATGTATCACGAATGAATAAATGAATGGTCAATTCAAACACAAATCTTTGTGAGGTGGTTTAACCACCACACTTTCTAGAGGCATGGAGACAGCTGACTTTGTGAAGTCCCTTTAGTTGGTAGGCCTTAAATATTTAAAGACGTGCCATCAGAGAACTTTGAGTGAAAAAAATAATACTGTAGTCCACTGTCAGCATCATGTGAGGTGAATTGAAGAAGGATGGTGTGTGTAAAAAAATGTGTGTGTGTCTTGTGTATCCCACCATATAAACACACATAAATCCAACCATCCCTCACGTGGTATTTGACGGAAATTCTTTTATAATGAATACTCAATACAGGGCTAAAGCATCCCCATTTCATGAAGAATCTTTTGCCTTTTTATTCATAAGTGTAATTGCAACTCATGGACAAGATGAAGTCATGGATTGGTTAGAGCTAGAAGTAGGTCGATCTATAGGAGGGCCTCAAGTTATGGATAAGGAGACTCAGGCCCAGAAAAGTTCCATGGGCTCCCAAATCCACAAAGGAGGCTGATGGCAAAGGGGAAACCAGACTTCCAGGTTTCCTGCCTCCTCTCCAGCCATCTCTGAGCAGCTTTTTCCTTATGGAGGATTGTCCCAGTGCTGAGAGTAGTCTGTCTTGGAAAAAGCTCCAAGGAACAAAAACATAATAGACTATTTTCCTTTTCACAGAAGGGGGCTTATGACTTAATGGGATGGGAAAAATAAATAGAAAGATATAAAAAAAAATGTCAGGAATATTCTTTCTTTTAAATTGCCATGAGCAGAGCAGTATCTATGAAGACTACACGTATCTAAACGGGTGGTGTTTTGTTTTGTTTAAAGATTCTGTTTATTTGACAGAGAGAGACACAGCGAGAGAGGGAACACAGGCAGGGGGAGTGGGAGAGGGGAGAAGCAGGCTTCCTGCGGAGCAGGAAGCCCGATGTGGGGCTCCATCCCAGGACCCCGGGGTCATGACCCGAGCTGAAGGCAGACGCTTAACGATTGAGCCACCCAGGCGCCCCTGTTTTGTATTTTAGATTAACAAATTTGGTATGCATTGGGGTTAACTAAGAGTTCCCTTTTAATGTAAATACTCTTGGGAAATGTCCTACCTTAAGTCTGTTTCAGTCAGTAGCTCACACAAGGAACAAGAACACGAATTTAATAAACATACTGGAATTTGGAATATAACTTAGAAAAGTAAGTTTTAAAAAGTATGTCAACAAGAAGAAAAAAAGCAATTAACTTCACAATTATGGGTTTCAAAGAATGACCTTTTCTTAACCTGTTCCTATTTTTACGTGTAATTACTTTTTTATAAGTTCTTCTATAGGTAAACAGTATTGTTTTCATTTCTATTGCTGTAATAAAATATTAGAGCTGACCAGTTGGTGGAGCAATTACATTTCCATAGCTCTTAATGGCTATTTTGCTTAGGTACTAGTAACTTAATTAGACTCAAGAAAGAGGCTATTAATATTCTAAGGACTAACCAAACTGATCACAAACTTTCAGGAGAAATGACAGACAAAATCACGTTAACAACATCCGGCCCATTGAAGAAAACCTGTAATTAAATTAAAGTGGTAATTCCACTCATGACAGCTGGAGAGTCCCCTCTTAACTCACCTCCAAGAGGTAGGTCCCCTCCCTGCAAAGTCACAGTTACAGGTAGGTATGAGTAAGGAATGCAAAAAGGTCAGCCTTAGTAGTGCTTCAACCGCCGGAAGCATGAGGTTAATGCAATTTTAATTTTTAATGGCAAACCAGATACCCTTTTACAAGACCATCCAGTACAGGTTTCAATGTAATTATTAGCCTCTTTGGTTTAAGCAGCTGTCCTAGAGAGACTGCCTCTGGGAAAGCAATTTGCTCAATCCAGATTTCCTTCAAGAGAATGGTTAGCTGAATGTTTACCAAGTCAGCATTTAAGTCTCCCCAAATCATTGTAGCTCCTTAGAGTACTTGAAAACTTTATTCACTTGTGATATATTCAAATGAAAAATGTAAGAATCAGTATAGTTATGCTTACATGAACGATATAAATTTTATGAATCAACAAAAGACCATAAGGCAATATAAAATGCTAACAATGATTGTACTTGCATAGGGAGACAGTGATTTTTCCCTCATATTTTCTTTGATTTTCAAAATTTTCTAAAATAAATGTTTATTAGTTTACCTTAAAAGAAAACTATCCTAAGGTGTTATTCAAAACGTAGGAAATTAGTGCCAGTGAACTTGAAGGAATAATGATGTATATAGATGTATGTGAACAAATAGTACTATCTTAAAGCTATCTAAATGCATCCTTGTCACAGAGACCAGGCACTACTCTCTTAGCTGAAATCAGGGACTGACTTGCACATGTTGATCAAGTTATGTTGCTTGGCAAGCTGAAGAGAGAAGACAACTGACTGGCACAGGTTAGGGTTGGATTGAATGTTGTATTTTCTAAAGTCCAACTTTCTTGCAGACGTGTCAAATCCAGTTTCAAAACAAATATTTATTAAGTACTAAAGTACTAAATATTTATTAAGTACTGCTTTAACTTTACTAGATAGTAAAGTTAAAGCAGTAAACAAATACCCTTGCTCTCTGGAGCTCACATTTGAGACTGGGGGAGACTAAGAATAAACATATAAACAAAACTGTAGTATTTTTTTTTTAAGAATTTATTTATTAGAGAAAGTATGTGTGCGCATGAGCAGGGGGAGAAGCAGAGGGGGAGGGAGAAGCAGACTCCCCGCTGAGCAGGGAGCCCGATGCGGGGCTCAATCCCAGGACCCTGGGATCATGACCTGAGCCGAAGGCAGACGCTCAACCAACTGAGCCACCCAGGTACTCCAAAACTGTAGTATTTTAGATGGTAATAAGAACAACAAAGAAAAATAAAGAAGGGGGATAAAGAGTGTCTGGAACGGGAAGAGGGAGGTCACTTTCTAAAATGATGGCCAGGAAAATGTCACCGATAAGGTGGTATTAAGCTAAGACCCAAAATAGCCAGGATGATATCTGGGGCAGGGGTTCTAGGTAGAGGAACCAGCAAGTTCAAGCATGCCTAGTGTATCCCTGGCCAGGAGACAGGTATGGCTGGAGCAGAGTGTGAAGAGGGGAGATTTGGGGAATGAGGTTAGTGGTATAATCAGGTACTAGACCACTTAGACCTTGTAGACCATTCAAAGAATTTGGGCTTTTACTGAGAAGGATGAAAAGCCATTGAAGGGTTTGGGACAGAGGAGTAACTTGATAGGATTTTTAAAGGATCACTCTGGCAGTTTGAGTGAGAATAGACTTTGGAGGGAGGAAAGCAATGGTAGAGGCAGGGAGACCAGTTAGAAGGCCATTTAAATAGTCAAGACAAAAAATACCAGTGGCTTAGACCATGGAAATAGCAATTGGAGGTAGTGCAAAATGACAGGATTCTGAATAAATCCTGAAGAGAGAGCCAGCATGATTGCTAACAGATTAAATATGAGACGAGAAAGAAAGGCGTCAAGGACAACTTCAGATTTTTGGTCTGAGTAGCTGGAAGAATAGAGTTGACATTCACTGCAATGGGGAAGACTGTGAGAACAAGTATGGCTGCAGGTGAGGATTTGGTTTTGAACATGTACGTTAAATGTGAGTTACTTATTAGATATCTAGATGGACATGTCACATGGACAACTGGATATACAAGTGTCAAATGGAGGGGAGATCTAGGCTGGAGATATAAATTGAGAAGTTGTCAGCAGGTAGATGATATTGGAAGTTGTAAAACTGGATACCACTAACAAAGTGAGTGTGGATAAAGAGGAAGTCCAAGGACTGAGCTCTCCCACCTTTGGGTATGTAGAGGTTGGAGAGATGAAAAAATAATTGCCAAAAGAGACAAAGGAATGGACAGTGAAGTAGAAGAAAAAAACACAATAATCAATAACATATTTTCTTTGATTTTCAAAATTTTCTAAAATAAATATTTATTAGTTTACCTTAAGAGAAAACTATCTTAAGGTGTTATTCAAAAGGTAGGAAATTAGTGCAGGAGAATGGGAATAAAGTACAAGGTAGAGATTAATTGGTTCCAGACACTTAAGAAAATCTTTATCCAGTCATTAGCTGACCACTAAACAACTGAACAGAGACTTCAGTGGCCACACATAACAAAGAATTCAGACTTTACGAAATTAGTTTGGGGAAATCACTAAAAAATGTTATATAAATGAGCCAAAGATGGCCTCTGTACATTGGCTCCTAGGTTATTTATTTCTTCCTTGGAGACTGAGATTTGTTAGCTCAAAAGCTCACTGGCACCACACTCAGGTTTTTACATATCTGTTTATTTTAGACATGGCCCAAACAAGCAAAATTTTAAACCATTTAGAACCTGCCTGTTTCACATTCTCTGCAAAACCTCACTGGACGGTTGTAACCCATTGGTAAGACTATAACCTTGGAGCTCTCTGACTCAGAGACTCCTCATTGTGTTGCTGAGCAAAGTTGTCTAGACCTGTACATCCTTTTTGAATAGTTAACATGAAAATTAACAAAATGTGATTTAAAAATAGATCAAAAATAGGAGAAATTGTGCCATGAAAGGACTAACAATAAACATCTGACCCATTTAAAGAATTAGGTTGAAATGATCAATGAAAATGTGATCCTTGAAATGAATACAATATATAAAACATTTTTTTGAGGAGAAGGGCAAGCGTGTGTGGGGAGGGAGTGGAGGCATAGGTGGTTGGGGTACAGCTCGCAAAACAAAACAAAACAAAACAAAAAAAACATTTTTTGAAAGAAAAATATTGTAAAAAATAGTTTTTAATGTAAAGCCAGGTCTAAAGCCACAGAAAATATTAATAGCTAAAGCATGTTTTGCGCTATGTGTCAGATATCAAATTCTAATTGCATGTTGCTTAAAAGACATGTATGTGAAACAAAATAGGGACCCATAAGAGGATGAACTCACATATAAATGTCGAAACAGAAATCCCGAAAAAAGAAATCCTGACTAAAATGTCAACAAATCAGCTACTGTTTACTTTGAGAATACAAGAATGGTCTAGCATTAGGTAATGGATCAATGCTATTTGTTACATGAACAGGTTAAAGGAAGAAAATAATATGATTGTGTCAAAAAGAATCTAAGAAAACTATTCAAAATAAGGAAATTATTAGAACTATAGGAATTAAATATTATGCATCTAATATGATGAAGAATGTCTCTGTCAGACTAAGTCGTGATAAAAATTCTAGAAGTATTTAAAAAAATTCTAGAGATATTTTTATAAAAGATAGGGGACAAAAAGAATGCTAACTGTTAACACTTCTTCATCATTTTTGATGTTTTTAAATGTGTCCACAAATTCTTTGAAACTCATCTTGAAAGCACATTCCCCAGCTCAGTCAAGCCTTCACATGATTTGTGATCCTACCTGATATCTCGGCAGCAATCTCATGAGACACTTGGGTCAGAACTACGTAACTAATCTGCTCCTGGATTCCTGACCCTCAGAAACTGAGATAATAAATGTTTATTGTTTTAAGTTGCTAAGTTTTGGGGGATAATTTGTTACACAGCAATGTTGAACTAATATACCCTTGTTTAGACAGCTCTAGTCAATATCAAATCAATTACATAATTCATAAAATGAGCTATGACTGTGGGAATGGAGAGACAAAAACAATGATTTTTGAAGATTATATGAATCGATGAGTGAAAATTTTTTAAGAAGCCAAAAACTAGAAGAAAATATAAGTGAATATTTCAGTGATCTTGAAATTGGTGAAATAAACAAATGCATTAAAGAATATAAAAGCAATAGTAAAATCATCATCAAGATATCTAACATTTATTAAGCACATACTACATACTAGGTATTATGTCAAGGACTACAGTTCTGTAACTCATTGTCACAACAGTCCCATGAAGATGAGGAAATTGATGTTTAGAGAAGTTACTTTGCTCAAGTCTGTAGCTAATTTATTGGGTATAGGCCTGTCTAAATGCAAAGTCTCTGCTCACAAGTATTTTTGGAGTTCAAAACTAATTACATTGAAGTACTGTTGGCAAACCATGGGAAAAGAGTTTCAACACATGTGACAAAGGGTAAGTGTTTAAAATATAAAATATATAAAACAAAAATGTTCTTTACAATGTTACTTGTAAATGAAACAGAAAAACCCTAAGTATCCAACAGTAGAGAAGTGGTGAAATAAACTATACAAATTTCATAAAATTGAATTTTTTGCAATTATTAAACAATTATATTTTAAAATCCTTTACAATGAAAATGGAGCCACAGACCAGAAGAAAATATTCACAAAACATATGTCAAAGGACTGGAATCAGGATATTTAATGAACTCCTAAACTCAACAATAAAAAGACAAACCACCCAATTAAAAATAGGCAAAAGATTTTAGAAGACATATTAGAAAAAGAACAATATGAATAGCAGGTAAGCACATGAGAAAATGCTCATCATCATTAGTGATCAGAGCAATGCAAATTAAAATTAAAAGCATAACAAAATACCACTGTATACTCACCAGTATGTCTGTAGTCAAAAACACTACAGTATGAAATGTTGACAAGGTTGTAGACCAGTTGGAACTCTCATGCATTGCTATTGGAAATGTAAAATGGTACAATCAGTTTAGATAGTTTCATAGTTTCTTAAAAACTAAACATACTCACCCTAGATCCAGAAATTCCATGCTTAAATATTTACTCCTGTGAAAGAAAAGCTTACATACACAAAATAACTTGTCTAAGAATGTTTATGGCAGATTTATTCATAATGGTCAAAAACTGGGCTCAGCCCAGGTGTCCAATAGGAAAATGGATAAATTGGTATATTCATACAATGAAATAGTAACTAGCAGTAAAAAGGAACAAACAGCTGCTTGTGTATAACACAGAAAAATGGATAAATCTCAAAAAAAAAAAAACATGCTGAAAGACAACCCTCACACAGAAGAGTGCATACTGTATGATCCCAACCATACGAATTTCAGACTAGTCAATGATATGAAATTCACAACTTGGCAAAACTAGGGGTTGGCGACGCAGGCAGGGATTAATTGGACATAAGGGAACTTTCTGGGGTAAGGATAATGTTCTATATCTTAATGTGGGCTTGGGTTACACAGGTGTGCGTTTGCCAAAACTTAATGCATATATGCTTAAGATCTGTGTATTTCACTGTATGTAAATTTTACATAGAAACGCATTAGTTGGACTAATAGTTGGACTGTAGTTAAAAGTACGAATGCCAAAGTATTTAGAAGGAAGTGTAGAGATATCTGCAATGTCTGCAGTGCATCAAAAAGATAAGATGGGTTAATGAAGTGAACAGATGACTAAACGCGTGATAACACAAACATAGTCAAATGTTAATGGAAGAATCTCAGTGGTGGGTTTATGGCCATTCACCATAAAATTCTTTCAACTTTTCTGTCGGTTGAAAATTTTTATAATATGTTGGAAAAAATTATGTTTTCAGAGAGATCCAAACACCTTACCAAAAATTTTTAAAGCAGAATAGAATGTTGCATATGTAATATGATATAGTTTAGATGTGGAAGTAAGCACTAAAATAAAGGCAAAGTGGTTACCTTGGGGTTTTATGATAATGGGTAATTTTTATTTTTTTATATTTTCTTTACATTTTCTGAACTTTCTACAATAAATGTGAATGACTATTACTATCTGAAAAAAAAGATTTTTCACCTAACACTCTTAAAAACAGTTTCAAGGAGGCAGATTGTAATTTAGAGCCCAAAGGTACACTTTCCGATAGTCAGAACTGTATACAGATGGAACGGACCTCTGCGATGGTAGGAAGGTTTCCCATTCCCCAAGGACTCCTGTCCAAGCTGAAAGAGCCTAGGTAGAAATATTTTAGAGAGGGTTTAGCAAGGTATGAGGGATTTTAAGGTAGCCTCAAATTCTGAGACCTATAATGTGAAACAAAGTGCTATAGAAATGAAAAGATCTCTTGGGCTTTCCTAACCTATTCCAAACTCAGTCCTACTTCTTACAAAGAAAAATGCTAGTCTAAGCTTCCTGTACCAGAATACATACAACCTGATTCAGTATATAACTGGAAAGGCAAATCAGGGTTATTTTAAACATCTGAGCCGTGCTGTAGGTATGGTAGAGTCATAACAGTGCCCCATATTGCAGAGTGTTTTAGAGTGAGTGGAGCACTTCACTGTAACATTATCTCATCTAAGTCTATGACAGTCTGAGCCATGTTAGGGGGGTATGTGGTTTCCAACGCTGAAGGCAGTAGGATTGTTCAGGGACACCTGAGCACTGATTCTGTTTCCTTCTCTCATATGGGAGTGGTCCTTGTTGGTACTGCATTTGATTCAGGAACTAAGAAATCCTGGTATTTGTAAACATTTTCTTAAAGAGATGCACAAAGTTCATTCAAGTAGGCTTTTCTGGCTTAGTAGTATAATAAAAATTTGGGTTTTTTTTTTCCTTAGCCCTTTTAGCAGTCTGTCTGGAAGGAATGCCAGTATTAGCTAAATGCCCCATGAGGAACCTGGGGATAAAGGAAATGCTGAACAGAGGTGTAGTGCCTTCGCTCTTGCTCTGTGTGAGAGCCTCTGGGAGGTGTGTGTTTTGATGTGTAGGGGCTTTTCCTGTCAATTAGTAATGCACATTGATATTATTGTCTCTGTTTTTCCGTCTTTATTTTTTTGTAGACAAGGAAACTGAAGTTCAGAGAGATTAGGTAGAGGAACCAGGACTAGAGGTGTGACACCAGTGCTATTGGTGGAATATAGATGAGAACAAATTTTTCCAAGCATTACTCAAAGTACTTCCCAGTCAAACCTATAAAATCATTTAGGTTTGCCAGCAGATATAAGAAACAAATCAACGGTACTAATACACACTTGAATTAAAGTTTTAAAAATGTCTGAATGCTATAAATGCTGCCTTGAGCATTCTAAAAGCTTTTTCCTATGAGGGCAAGACCATATGCATCCAGGATGATACATTAGGTGTTCTCTTTTTCCCAAATGATAGCAGAGAACTTGAAGAAAGAGCTTTGGCTTTTGTACTTTTGATTGATGCTCCATTTAAACTGGGACTTTTTTTGTCTGAGACATTCTGGCTGCCTGCCCTCTTTATAAAGAGAGGGCAATTGCATCAGAGATAGGCCAAGGAAGAGAGTTTGGAGTGAGTGTGCAAATACATTACCACCAATCAAATAACAATACAATAAGTAGTAGTAACATTTTTGGAAAGCTCCTAATGAAAAACCATGGGTGGAGGCAACAACATATTTCAGTAGTCCAAAATATTTACTTTGAAAAGAGATTCTATTCCAAAACTGGAGAACCTTCTACAAAATCTTTTAAAGCCAATACCAGCATAGATGACTTTTTCTAATTCATGCCTTCAAAGTTACAAATAAACAGTCCAAGATGAACCATGAGAGACGATGGACTCTGAAAAACGGAGGTTCTAGAGGGGAGGGGGGTGGGGGGATGGGTCAGCCTGGTGATGGGTATTAAAGAGGGCACATTCTGCGTGGAGCACTGGGTGTTATGCGCAAACAATGAATCATGGAACACTACATCAAAAAAACAAAAAACAGTCCAGAATAGAGTACTTCTTTGTTTGATTAAGTTCAGTTAAGTGGAGTAAATCCTGACTTTACTGAGCCAAGGACCCCTCCTGCTGCAGCCCTAGAACTAAGAGGCCTAGCCCACTGCCTGTTCTGCAGTCAACAGCAATTGGTGTATTAGCTGCTGCTTCAACTTTCCCAGTTGCCACAGCCTTACCTAAGGACTTTGAAGAAAAAACTCCAGGGGGAGCAATGTCATCCCCATTTTTTCCAAATATTGAAGCCCATCAGCTCACCCAAAAATCTTCATTTCCAAACTATCTCCAAAACTCTGTGTGCAAACCACAGCCGACTTTAGATAAAGCCTAGCTAACTGCTGAGGGCAGAGTTGACTGGGGAGAAGACTGCCCACTCCAGAATTTCAGGGCCCTAAGCAAGACTGCCTGCCTCCTTGCATTCGCTTCCCTTAAGTATTTCTCCAGCTCCATCCAGGGTTGCCTGAAGTCATTCAGTCATTCAATCAAACTGATAATCCAGTCAGTTTACTTCTTGAACTTGGCTTCTGTTAAAATACAGTACCCCTGGTGGAGTTAATAGCAACTTGCAGCTTAGTGTGCAGATGTTTATAAGATTCCCTTAGGAAGAAAGTTGTGATGGAGCAGAACAGTACTTGTGCCCCTCCAGGAAAGCGGGGAAACAATGAGGAGGAGCAAAGTTTTCCCGGAGGGGAAGCTGGGAATATGGACACCTTTGGTTTACACCATTTTCTCCAGCTGCCCTTGGTCTTAAGTGTTAAAATGCTCTCCATCTCTATCATGAGATCTTACCTACTTATCTGATAAACTATTCCAATCAAAAACCACATCAAATTTGTATGTGCCCAATGTCTATCTTGACCAAATAAAGGAAATGAATCATTTTGCAAAGCACACAGAGACCAGCCAGAGCAATCTGCAAATTGTGTAACTCTGTCCCAGCTCTCGGCTCTCTGTGTTCAGCAAGGGCCTTAAGAGAGCCTCATTCTCGTTCTCCCTCTCAAATGCACACACCCAGATTTTTTTGGTGGATTTGCAACCTTCAGTTTGGGGAACTAGGAGGAAATAGTAACTCCATTTGTTTTATGCTCTTTCCTAGTGTTTTGTCCTCATATTGAGATACAGTGGAATAGACTTTTAACGAGGAAAATGTGGAGGGTAAGAGAGTAACTCCTTTCCTTGTACACACACACAGAGGCTCGTAAAAACCAGGTGACCAAGAGTTGGTGGCCCATGTAGCTCTGTTTTTATCACGGAATGAAAAAACCTGAGGGACAGGAGAGGGAACTGATTTTCCTGAGTCACCCGGCCAAGCTATTGGCAAAGCTTGGAACTAGCCTCTGGTTTCGGATATTCTGTTTTATTGTTGTTTACTGAGTTGTACCAACTGTGGAAACTTAGTCTACTTTCTGTTTCTGAAGCTGTTTTAAAAGCAGCCAAAGTAAGCAGGTATATTATCTTTGCTAAGAGATGGTGTGATGTTCTCTCAGACTATACTTACCACTGAATTCAAGTACAGGATCTTTATAAAGTCTCTGTGCCATTATTAAACTTTTAACTTCAAAAGCATACGAGGTAGACATGATAGTATACTGTAAATGGAATTTAAAGGCAAATTCAATTTTCTTCTTAGAGCTGTCATGAACTTCAATTCTGCTGGCCATATTTCATTTGTCACAGGATCTGAAATGAGTACATATTGTGTGCAATTGTGTAATGTAGTTGTCCTAAACTTTAATACATTTACTTTTGAGTACCGTTTACAGATTGTTTCTCTAACACGCACAACCTGAGTTATTAAAGTTTAAAAGTGCACAAGGCCCTTATGAAGACCCTGTTTATAGCTCAAGTACAGAGCACAGGAATTCTGGCTAAATTACCTCTTTTTGCTGACAGCCCATTTTCCTTTAGGCTACAATATCCAGAGAACCGTATGTTCCTTTTCAATGAAAAGGAGAAATTCTTAAACTCTAGTGAATAACTGGTGCTAAAAGGCATGGCTTCGTTTTTAAAGTGCTTCCTGCTTAGAATACACACATAATGTCCAGATCTAACATAGGGAGATTAGGTATTGACAAAAGGCACTGAAGGAAAGTAGAAGCAATAAATCAGATGATTAGAAGGCTGACTATTCTGTAGATGCATGCCATTCAGTGGCTACCAGTTTAGATTCTAGCATTTCTTCAAGGCCTGTGCAAGCACATATTGAACATTCTTAGTTCACAGGGATACAGTTCTCTGAATTCCTAAAGCATCTGTAAAGTGATCCTGAACTCAGGGTCATCTGGCCAATTCATGGAAGAGTTGGCCTAGAACCCAGGACTGTTCTCTTTTTGCCAGACCCTGTCTTAGTCCTGATTTTCAAAGAAATTAAAAAGTAACATTTTTGTTGATCCTTAAAAGTATTGTGGGCCCTTGAAAGTATTGTGGGCCCAAGGCACTGTGCCTACTGTGCTCACTGGATATATCAGCGTTGGCTAGAAACTGTAAAATCTTCTAGTGGAGTGGGACCCCTGCCAGCCAGGGGAGAGCTCAGAAGCATGGATCCGGTACGTGAGGGCTCAGCCTAAACCCCTCCCATGAAGTTCTAATGTATAAAGAGAAATACAAACTGTGTTGCTAAGGCCTCCAGCTCTAGCTCCTCCAGTGGCCCCCAGTACCTGTGAATCAAACTAATGTCTCCCACTTTTAGGTATCATGTCTAGCTGGGCTCCTCAATAGACTTACTTTATTTTATTTTAGAGAGGGAGAGCAGGGGGAGGGGAAGAAGAAGAGGGAGAGAAAGAATCTCAATTCAGAGCTCCATCTCACAGCTGAGATCATATCCTGAGCTGAAATCAAGAGTTGGATGCTTAATTGACTGAGCCACCCAGGTGCCCCTAGACATTTTTTAAATTAGAATTTTATAATTTTATTGTTTCTTTAAAAATCTGATAATAGATATCATTGATGGAGTTCATATTGGAATTTCTCATTGATAAAGATGACTCTAGGCATATAATATGTATTGCATGCTTATATAATTTGGGATCTGTCACTTCTAGAGCAGCGCCATATTATACTTTTGATCTAAGATTCTTTCTATCAGTTTCACATATGAAAGACAATTTGGTTCTCATTAAATATAATCTACTTGGACCATAACCTACTGTCCCTTCTCACTCTGTATGATTTGAGTATTTACTTTGAAGAATGGATATCTGAGGCTGCTCTTTTTTCTTCTCTGTAGAAAATTTTGTTTTTCTTGATTTGAAGAAGTGTGAGGAGAGGAGTGTTTTGGATATCGTCCATGAAGGATGAATCAAAGTAGTGGCCTTTTTTTTTTTTTTTTTTTAAGCCATGATACATTTAGATGGGCTCTTGTACCACCCTGCAGCACCCTGTTTGCTGACAGTGCAAATAGTGAAACCCCCAGACGTCACTCTCTGCAGCAGGTTCTGTTCTTCCCACTTTCCCTGTTGTGCCCGAGCCTTGACTGCTTATTGGGAGGGAGTGCCCTTTCCAGAACTCTGCCTACCACTGCCCATGGGAATTTCCAACACCTTCAACTCTGTTTCTTTCTTACAGGTTTCTGGCAAAGGCATTTTGTAAATGTGAATAGTTGAGGAAATATGGGGTCAGTGGGGGACAATATTTCGGCTTCCAGCAAATGTGCTCCAGTTTAAGGGAAATGAGTACTCTTACACTGTTAGCAGGAGTGCAAGTTATTATAATGGTTTTGGAAAACCATTTCAAAATACACATTAAAGCTTTAAAAATGTAAATGCTCAAAATGTACACATATCATGATGAGCACCGAGTTGTGTATATAGATTTGTTGAATCACTATATTGTACACCTGAAATTAATATAACACTGTATGTTAACAATATTGGAATTAAAATAAAAAGCTTAATTTAAAAAAACTGTAGGGATGCCTGGGTAGCTCAGCGCGGAGCCTGCTTCTCCCTCTGCCTGCCGCTCCCCCTGCTTCTGCATTCTCTTTCTCTCTCTGACAAATAAATAAATAAAATCTTTTAAGAAAAAAAGTAAATGTCCTTTTTGGCCCCAGTAATTCTACTTTTAGGAATATACTGTAAGAAAATTATCTTGCACACATGCAAGTAATTTTGTTTGGGGTTGGTGACTTTTTGTAACAAAAGTTGGGAATAGTCTACATGACTAACAGAGATACTGATTAGATGCTAAGATTCCTAGATAGTGAAGTATCATAAAGCCATTAAGGTAATGTAATGAACACTGGGTGTTATATGCAACTGATGAATCACTGAACTCTACCTATGAAACTAATAATACACTATATGTTAATTTATTGAATTTAAATAAAATTTTTTAAAAATACCAATTTTAGAACCTAATCCTTAAAAAATAATGCAAAAAATATTTAAGTAACTATAAAATATTAATTATACAGTAGAAAAAGATATCAGACCTGCAAGTACAGCATTATGTAAAATTTGTTTAAAATTTGAAAAGGATATGTGTGTATTTATACACAGAAGTATATATTTATGGTTTTATACCAAGAGAAATATATATATTTTATGTATATAATCAAATGCCAAATTAAAAATGTCTAAAATTTTTATTATTTTTTTAAAGATTTTATTTATTTATTTGACAGAGAGAGATAGCGAGAGCAGGAACACAAGCAGGGGGAGTGGCAGAGGGAGAAGCAGGCTTCCCGCGGAGCAGGGAGCCCGATGCGGGGCTCAATCCCAGGACCTGGGGATCATGACCTGAGCCGAAGGCAGACGCTTAACGACTGAGCCCCCCAGGGTCCTCTAATATCTAAAATTTTTAGATGATAAAATAAATTTGGTATCTATACAGTCAAATGTATATCCATGCAAATAGATGTTTATTAGCATGGAAATATCTTCAACATGTATTAAAAGAGAAAATACAGTTGCATGGATTATAATGGATTCATTTTGTGAAATAATGTATGTACATATTTATGCATGGTTTATATATCTGTAGTTTCACAGACGGAAGCTAGAAATGTATGCTTCTGATTTTTAACAATTTAAGAAAGGTATATATAGGAAAATATTTATAGTTGTTATCTCTAAGTAGTGAGATTATGGGTGATTTTTCTCTTCCCTTTGTGTCTTTCTGGACTTTATATATTTTCTGCAGTACACACTAATTACTTTTGTGTTATCAGAGATATAAAAATGATTTATTTTAAAATGTAGTTTCTGCACAGTAGTGGAGAGCTGCCCAGTTATATCTGTCCTGAGCCAGAAAGGAAATATAGCCATGGTGAGGCTATGTTCCTCCCCACCACTTTCTGTGTGGTGTTTCAGTCAGGAATATTTTCAGCTCCAAGTAACAGAAAATCCGACAGTTAAAGACTGTAACAACATTTGTTTACCCATTATGTCTGGAGGTCGGCAATTTCAGGATTGGCCTGGCAGTTCAACTATTACCAGCTTTCTGTCTTTCTGTTCTGTGATCCTTGGACTATTGGCTTTGTATCTACATGCATGTCCCCACGTGGTCTTAAGACAGCCACTCTGGCACTTTGCCCGTGAAGGCACAAGGAAGGAGGAGGAGGCTGCATTGGCATGTCTACAAAGAAAGTGTTTCTGGGGCAGGGGAGAAGGGGCTTGGAAATAGTGTTGTATAAGCCAGTCAGAAATGTTGGCCGTAGGTGAGAAGGGGCTGTTCAGTTCGTTGAGACATTTCATAGGCTGATTATTATTTATCTCATTATAGCTTTCTCAGTTGTGTACTTAGTAAAAAAATTTCTCTAAGATGCCAGCAGTGAGTTGTTAGTTTTTTAGTCAGTGTAAATTTTCCTTTCTTTGTGTTTAGGGGAGTTTGGAGTATGCTATGCAGAAGACAACGGAAATTGAGTTGAGTTTTCAAACATTCACCACCTTTATCTCAGATAAGCATGTGAGATAAGTATGTATGGTTAATAAATAATTATGAAACTATTCTGCAAATTTTACATATGATGACACTGAGAGCCGGAGAGACTAAATGATAAAGAAGACAAATGGTCATAAGTCAGGACATTTGCATGATGCTGAAGGATAATTAACTATGAGCTAGACACAGCACAGTAGGTCCTTAGTACTTGTTGCAGGTCAGACACCATACGTCTATTGAGTTTAGTCTAATGGTAAAAGAGCATTCATTTTTTTTTAAGATTTTATTTATTTGAGGGGGTGGCATGAGCTGGGGTGGGGGCAGAGAGAGAGGGAGAGGCAGACTCCCCGCCGAGCAGGGAGCCCAACGTGGGGCTTGATCCCAGGACCCTGAGATCATGACCTGAGCTGAAGGCAGATGCTTAGCCCACTGAGCCACCTAGGCGCCTCAAAAGAGCATTTTAGAAATAAAAGACACACTGTCCAGAACACATTTTGGGGACCCAAGAATTTCTTTCATTTCACTGTGTCCATGTGACCTCAGCCCCCACCTTTCTCTGGTGTCAGTGTTGCCTTGAGTTAAGCAATTTTGCCATATTCTGCTATCTGTAAAATGGGCATGACTTTATATAGTACCTACCTTGCTAATGTTATTTGAATTAAGTTGGCGATGTACATAAAAGGCTTAAGATGAGAAGTTCTAGGCATTAATATTAGTTCTTCTAATGCTGTATTTAGTGCACAGTGGCTACTCCAACAAAACAAAATAAAGCAAAGAAAAAACCCTGAGAAAAGGTTGAAATTCCCTGTAATATGTAGCTGGTGATGTTACTAGCTAAATGGTTATGAGTAATTTTAGTATTCTCCCAAGTGTAGTTTCCCAGAAAACAAAAATTAAATGAGTTTTGCTTAGAAACTGGATTTAGAGTTTAATTGACCTACAGGCTTTGAATATTCAAACAGCAAGATTTTATGTCATGTTAATATCACGTTTGCTGTATTATTCATTTCATTCTAGCTTAATATTCCTTCTTACTGTTTCCCTGTCATTTCCTGCAGATAACATTGTTGAATGAAATAGTTATACTCCATCATATATATTATTTCATTTCTCAACTAAAATACTTCCTCAGCATTTATGAGCTGTCTCTCTACACAGTATAAATCTTTTTATCATGCCAGTCTGCATTTAAATTTTCCCCAGTGGTACCTTCTTTATTTTCTTTGGAAATCCTAATGAAACTGTGTTAATATAACAAACATAATACAACCGTTTGTATGTATGTTTACATAATACTTAATGCCATTTTCAAAGCATTTTTCATATCTGCTCATTTGATCTTCAATTGTGTGTGTATTTTTCCTGTAAAAATATCTGAATCATATATATTCATAGCATTTTTCCTTGCCAAATGAAAAAAAATTCTATAGTTATTTCATGATTTATAAAGTCTTTAGAAAAATATAATATTTTTATAATATTAACTTATGCTGAGAGGCAAGCACTAATTGGTTGACCCAACCAAGCCTTCCTCTTTTGGGAGAGTCAAGCATAGAAACTGAGTGAATTTTGGTTTGCTAACATTGAGCTCAGCATGAGCAGCTACTGCTTAGGCCTAATATGGTTACTTTAACATGACTTTTTGGCTGAACAAGTGACTGTAGAATAAAGTCTACATCTCCCAGTTCCGTGTTGCTAGGTATATGACTAAATGCTGGCAAATAAATTCTGGACCCCTGGTTAAGAGCCAAAGATGTTGAATGCATTTAATTTAAGAAAACACCAATAAATTTTCCAATCTCCAGTGACAGACTGTGGTCAAATGGAAGAAGGAAAGAATCAGTTGATTGTGATAGCTGTAAAGGAAGGCATTGGAATCTCTGATCCTGATAGTTTTTAAAATAAGGAAGGAGAGCCAATATAAAATATGAAGATTAATTATGAAGATTTTATAAAACATTTGTATCACTTCTTATATACATATTCTCCTGAACAGTTTTTTTAATTTTTTATTATGTTAATCACCATACACTACATCATTAGTTTTTGATGTAGTGTTCCATGATTCATTGTTTGCCCATAACACCCAGTGCTCCATGCAGAACATGCCCTCTTTAATACCCATCACCAGGCTAACCCATTCCCCCACCCCCGTCCCCTCTAGAACCCTCAGTTTGTTTTTCAGAGTCCATAGTCTCTCATGGTTCATCTCCCCCTCCGATTTCCCCCCCTTCACTCTTCCCCTCCTGCTATCTTCTTCTTCTTTTTTTTTTTTTTTTTTAACATATAATGTATTATTTGTTTCAGAGGTACAGGTCTGTGATTCAACAGTCTTACACAATTCACAGCACTCACCATAGCACATACCCTCCCCAATGCCTATCACCCAGCCACCCCATCCCTCCCACCCCCCACCACTCCAGCAACCTTCAGTTTGTTTCCTGAGATTAAGAATTCCTCATATCAGTGAGGTCATATGATACATGTCTTTCTCTGATTGACTTATTTCACTCAGCATAATACCCTCCAATTCTATCCACGTCATTGCAAATGGCAAGATTTCATGCCTTTTGATGGCTGCATAATATTCCATTGTGTGTGTGTGTGTGTGTGTGTGTGTGTGTGTGTGTGTGTATACCACATCTTCTTTATCCATTCATCTGTTGATGGACATCTTCACTCTTTCCACAGTTTGGCTATTGTGGACATTGCTGCTATAAACATCGGGGTGCACATACCCTTTCAGATCCCTACATTTGTGTCTTTGGGGTAAATACCCAGTAGTGCAATTGCTGGATCGTAGGGTAGCTCTATATTCAACTTTTTGAGGAACCTCCATACTGTTTTCCAGAGTGGTTGCACCAGCTTGCATTCCCACCAACACTGTAGGAGGGTTCCCCTTTCTCTGCATGCTCGCCAACATCTGTCGTTTCCTGACTTGTTAATTTTAGCCATTCTGACTAGTGGGAGTTGATATCTCACTGAGGTTTTGATTTGGATTTCCCTGATGCCGAGCGATGTTGAGCACTTTTTCATGTGTCTGTTGGCCATTTGGATATCTTCTTTGGAAAAATGTCTCTTCATGTCTTCTGCCCATTTCTTGATTGGATCATTTGTTCTTTGGGTGTTGAGTTTGATAAGTTCTGTATAGATTTTAGATACTAGCCCTTTATCTGATATGTCATTTGCAAATATCTTCTCTCATTCTGTCGGTTGTCTTTTGGTTTTGTGGACTGTTTCTTTTGCTGTGCAAAAGCTTTTTGTCTTGATGAAGTCCCAATAGTTCATTTTTGCCCTTGCTTCCCTTGCCTTTGGCGATGTTTCTAGGAAGAAGTTGCTGAGGTCGAAGAGGTTACTGCCTGTGTTCTCCTTTAGGATTTTGATGGACTCCTATCTCACATTTAGGTCTTTCAACCATTTGGAGTCTATTTTTGTGTATTGTGTAAGGAAATGGTCCAATTTCATTCTTTTTTTTTTTTAATTTTTTATTGTTATGTTAATCACCATATATTACATCATTAGTTTTTGATGCAGTGTTCCATGATTCATTGTTTGTTCATAACACCCAGTGCACCATGCAAAACGTGCCCTCCTCAATACCCATCACCAGGCTAACCCATCCCCCCACCCCCCTACCCTCTAGAACCCTCAGTTTGTTTTTCAGAGTCCATCATCTCTCATGGTTCGTCAATTTCATTCTTCTGCATGTAGCTGACCAATTTTCCCAACACCATTTGTTGAAGAGACTGTCTTTTTTCCATTGGACATTCTTTCCTGCTTCATCAAAGATTAGTTGACCATAGAGTTGAGGGTCCCTTTCTGGGCTCTCTATTCTGTTCCATTGATCTGTGTGTCTGTTTTTGTGCCAGTACCATACTGTTTTGATGATGACAGCTTTGTAATAGAGCTGGAAGTCCGGAATTGTGATGCCGCCAGCTTTGCTCTTCTTTTTCAACATTCCTCTGGCTATTCGGGGTCTCTTCTGGTTCCATACAAATTTTAGGATTATTTGTTCCATTTCTCTGAAAAAAGTGGATGGTGTTTTGTTAGGGATTGCATTGAATGTGTAGATTCCTCTAGGTAGCATTGACATCTTCACAATATTTGTTCTTCCAATCCATGAACATGGAATGTTTTTCCATTTCTTTATGTCTTCCTCAATTTCTTTCATGAGTATTTTATAGTTTTCTGAGTACAGATTCTTTGCCTCTTTGGTTAGATTTATTCCTAGGTAACTTATGGTTTTGGGTGCAATTGTAAATGGGATCAACTCCTTATTTCTCTCTCTTCTGTCTTGTTGTTGGCGTATAGGAATGCCACTGATTTCTGTGCATTGACTTTATATCCTGCCATTTGATTGAATTCCTCTATGAGTTCTAGCAGTTTTGGGGTGGAGTCTTTTGGGTTTTCCACATAAAGTATCATATCATCTGCAATCAATGAGAGTTTGACTTCTTTTCCTATTTGGATGCCCTTTATTTCTTTTTGTTGTCTGATTGCTGTGGCTAGGACTTCTAATACTATGTTGAATAGCAGTGGTGAGAGTGGACATCCCTGCCGTGTTCCTGACCCTAGGGGTAAAGCTCTCAGTGTTTCCCCATTGAGAATGATATTCGCTGTGAGTTTTTCATAGATGGCTTTTATGATATTTAGGTATGTACCCTCTAACCATATACTCTGAAGAGTTTTGATCGAGAAAGAATGCTGTACTTTGTCAAGTGCTTTTTCTGCATCTATTGAGAGGATCATATGGTTCTTGTTCTTTCTTTTATTAATGTATTGTATCACATTGATTGATTTGTGGAATTTGAACCAACCTTGCAGCCCAGGGATAAATCCCACTTGGTCATGGTGAATAATCCCTTTAATGTACTGTTGGATCCTATTGGCTAGTATTTTGGTGAGAATTTTTGCATCCATGTTCATCAAGAATATTGGTCTGTAATTCTCCTTTTTGATGGGGTCTTTGTCTGGTTTGGGGATCAAGGAAATGGTGGCCTCATAAAATGAGTTTGGAAGTTTTCCTTCCATTTCTATTTTTTGGAACAGTTTCAGAGGAATAGGTATTAATTCTTCTTTAAATGTTTGGTAGAATTCCCCTGGGAAGCCATCTGGCTCTGGGCTTTTGTTTTTTGGGAGATTTTTGATGACTGCTTCAATTTCCTTAGTGGTTATAGGTCTGTTCAGGTTTTCTATTTCTTCCTGGTTCAGTTTTGGTAGTTGCTACATCTCTAGGAACGCATCCATTTCTTCCAGATTATCTAATTTGCTGGCATATTGTTGCTCATAATATGTTCTTATAATTGTATTTCTTTGGTGTTGGTTGTGATCTCTCCTCTTTGATTCATGATTTTATTTATTTGGGTCATTTCTCTTTTCTTTTTGATAAGTCTGGCCAGGGGTTTATCAATCTTGTTAATTCTTTCAAAGAACCAGTTCCTAGTTTCGTTGATCTGTTCTACTGTTCTTTTGGTTTCTATTTCATTGATTTCTGCTCTGATCTTTATTCTTTCTCTTCTCCTGCTGGGTTTAGGCTTTAATTTGCTGTTTTTTCTCTTGCTCCTTTAGGTGTAGGGTTAGGTTGTGTATTTGAGACCTTTCTTGTTTCTTGAGAAGGCTTGTATTGCTATCTGAACAGTTTTTATAATTTACACAAGTGTACATAAATTCTGAATGCCTTCTCTACCTTTTTCTCAACCTTGTCTGTATGGATACTTTTTCTCATCCTCTAAGATTCCACTCCAGTGTCACTCTGCCATGAAGCTCCTGAACCCTCACTCTGCCCCTTTTCTGAGCGCAGTTGACTAGAGGGAGTTTTGAAATTTGTAGCCCTC
Source organism: Callorhinus ursinus (assembly GCF_003265705.2). Classification (NCBI taxonomy): domain Eukaryota; kingdom Metazoa; phylum Chordata; class Mammalia; order Carnivora; family Otariidae; genus Callorhinus; species Callorhinus ursinus. Next base: position 13,315,124 of record NW_027397070.1, read on the forward strand.
GTAGACACTTCTAGTCAAGATAGAAGCCAAAGCAAGGTGCCAGTAGTCAAATGGGTTGTTACCAATAGTTTTTTCTTTAGAGAAGTCACCTACTGACCTTGCTGTCTAGCCAGGAGACATCAGTGTTGATTCTTTGACCTTTAACTTTAAAAAGGTGAGGAAAACATCCCTAGCACAATACTCAGAATAATAGGAAAAGGGGGGAAATTTGACCCTGCTCTTCACAGTTTCCTTGAGAATTTTTAGTAGTTTTATTGTGTCACCTTAAGTACTTTGGCTTTGACCCCTGTATACCTCAAGGTCAGGTCAGCTTTGCTCATAGCTTATTGATTAAAGCCTTCAGACCATCAGCCTGATCTTTAACTGGTCTTAAGGACAAGCACCCACACCTGCATATTTGTTTCTTTGCAGGGGATGGGGGCTCCTTTTCAAATCTAAGTTTCAAAAGACAGTAGCTAGAATTTATGCTGAAGTGGAGTAACAGGCTTTGAAAGGAGCAGTGTCCTAATACAGGTGAAAAGCATGTATTGATTACCAAAAGAAAGTTAAAAGCAATTTTTCTCCCCATTTCGGCACATTGCAGCTTTTGGCCTATCCACTCGTAGCTAAAAAAGCATTCTTTCCTGATAATCAAGCTTCAGCTGTCTGAATTTCAGGCCGAGCCTCTCCTCCTGAGCTCTGCTGAAGAGCTGCTTTAATTAACCATTATACCACAGATGTTATTGATTTTTTTTTTTTCCAAATCTGGTTGAAACATCATTGTGCTGGATCATGGCCAAAACTAAGGCCTGAATTTGTGTGTGTGCGCTGCTTTTACTCCTTCTGCATACCTTATTAGTCTCCATGTCTGTTAAGTGCAATCCGTAGTATTAACTCAGAAAATATAGAATTGATTTTTAGCCTAGCAGCTGTGATCTAAGGGCTCCTAATTTGAAATCTGAAAACCTCAGTTGCCGAGGAAGTCTTTCTGCTGTTACTCTACACTTCCTTGAAGTAAGCTTTTTATTCTTTAATTTAAAAAAGAAATCTCCTTCTGCCTTTTACTTCTCTCTGTTTCTTTCACACCCATTTGGAGGCTTCACAGGCCATTCTCTGCATTTTGAACGTGTTTGTGGTGAAAGGTCCCTGCACTTTACTCTTGCCTGTCCAGAATGTGTGACCTGCAATGTGGACCGTATAAAATTTTGGAAACTGAAGTGTCTCAGCACTCTCCATAGTTTGAAGAAAATTTGGAAGAAGTTGGGCAACATCCACTTTGAGCAAATTGCAGGAGATCAGAAACAATGGGGCATCAGCATTCCTTTTACAATTCACCTCCCAGTGATGATAAACTCAAGGACCAATCACAGTAGGCTCCTCAATTCTGATAAGGTTTCTGTGAGTTTAGTGATACGTTCTTTAAGCATAATTTGAAGCTTTTAAAATACTGTAATGGCAGCTCTTGACCTTTAAAAAACATCACATGGAGCAAGAGGTGGTGAAAAATGTTTATTTACTCTGCATTAGTGGCTAAACTCCCATTCCCTTCTAGAACTGGTAGTTCTTTTATACTGGGGAACTCACGCATGTCACCCCTATTCTTCCAACACGAACCAGACAGGCCCACTTGAGCTTTAGAAACAATGGCCTGCAGTCGGTCCTATGCCTCAGTGAGAAACAACAATGCAGGCCTCTTGACGAATGCTGGCGTTGCGAGTGGAATCTTGCAGTTCAACATGTCTGCTGAACAGAAGTTGGAAAAAGAAAAGATCATCTTGTAAACAATTAATTAATGTTTGTCATGAATTATCATTTTTACTTCCTTCTCAAGAGGCTCAAAGGGAATAAAAAGGCATTTTTGCAGGTGGTGGCATTCAAAGTAAGGGCAATCAAAGGTTTGAGAGCTGAGGCACAGCACTCTGAGTCTCTAAGGGTGAATGGTGCCAGGATTAGAGCACAGCGGGGGGCTGAGGGCTTCAGGTGTGAAGCTTAATGTTTGTGATCAGCAAAAAAAGTCTTGAATTTATCTAAACTGCTCTTCTGCTAACAGTACTTCTAGCACATAAATGTTCTGAAACTGACAAGTGTTCTCATTGCTCTTCTAATGCAAACATGATCTGCATTTGAAAGATTCATCCCTTTTGCCTAATTTAGAATGTGCATCACAAAGAGCATTAGATGATGACCCCACAAAGAGATACACACACACACACACACACACACACACACACACACACACACACACACTTCAGACGTGCATGCCTCATGTGAATACACACATGCAAACCGTCTCTTTCTTGCCTGGATCTTCTCTGAAGCTCCCAGCAAGGATCCTGCAGGATTTTCTGTCGATTCCTAAACCAGAGGTTGAAAACTAGGAGACTCAGTAGCCATCTGACCAGTGAGTTCCTGTGAATACTCTATAGGAATAATTCCTTTTCATTTGGTTTGGATAACTGCCTAGAATTTATCATGCTGCATTTTAATTTTCAGTCCTCCTGCCTTCCCCCCATCCCTTCTATCAGTAGAAAGACATAGAAGGGTATCCAATATGTAGAAATTTTAAACACACACACACACACAACCAATGATATTAAAATTTCCTAAAGAATTCTAAGGAATGTTGGCAACCACTAGGACCAGTAACCAAGGCAGGTGTTGTTGATGGTTAGAAGGTTGCTAATGTCCATGCAAATGTACCTGATTGCTTAATAAGTCCTCTCTATAACTGCTGCTGAACTCTAATTAAATACCCAATTTTCTCTCTATATTATCATCGATAGATGCCACCTACTTGAAGAGCTCCAAATGATAAGACATGACTTAGTGAAAATCAGTCATAAGCAAAACTTGGAAGGACCAAGATGGATTTGAGATTCTTGAGCTAATTTTAACCTCAGCTTCCAAAATTCTTCACCATTCCGTAGTACCCATCCATTTTCTTTTCTGCATTTACATTTCGTATTGCTTTTAGTACTCACCATAGTCTGATAAACACAGGTTCTTGGGACTGAGGTGTCTAAGATGACAAAGGGAAATGTAAGAACATGCTTGCCTCAGGAGCTAACAAAGCCTAGTGCCACTCTGAGCTTTGTGGCCACCATCCTAGACCGTGTCATGGTGTTTTCCCTTGAATCCAAGCATGTGATACAAACCTGTGGACTTAAATTTAGGAAAGGGCCAATCTGGAATATCATCAGGTAAGAGACATGAAAGGAGTTTAAGAAGGTTTAGAAGAGAAAGGGATCTAGAAAGAAAGAAAACCAACACAACGTCTGAGACAGAATGGAGGTGAAGGAGCCCCTTTCCTGAAATTTCTGGCAACTTCTGGTTTAATTTAATTTTGAAGAGTGAGGAAAATGACTTACCAGAAAAAGTAGATTAATTTATCATAATTATCACGGTTATTCAAACTCAGAAGTCTCCAAAGTATTGAGTTTGGTTCCACACTTTTTGTAAAGATGTTAAAATACCATTAAAAGCCTAATGCCAACTGCTTTAGAATCACATATAAAAATAGTGCAAATAGAAGTGCCTGGCTGCCTCGGTCAATATAACTCTTGAGTCAGCATGCAATTCCTGATCTCAGGGTCGTGAGTTCAAGTCCCACATTGGGCATAGAGTTTACTTTTAAAAAATCGTGCAAATAAACTAGAAATGATTGTGCTTAAACTGAAAAGAGAGTTCATGACCCCCAGTACCTGGTATGGAAAGGAACACCTCAGACTGACAGGTACTTTGGTATTATTCCTAAATCCCAGGATCCTGGACCTTTATCAGGGTCTATGGCTCTGCCTGGTGGCCTGGCCCATGCCCACACTGTCACTCTGAACCCATCTAATCTCCCCTAGCCCCTGCTGAATGATGATCTGGATGTGGCACTATCTCCAAGACAGATAATTTGTTTGGGGAGAGGAAGCCCACCTTTATTCCATGCTTGCCTCACGTGAGGCTTGATGTCACATGCTACCATTCATTCTGACCACTTTGTGTGGTTGAGATGGCACTCTCTAGGGCTTGGTTGGAGGGGGTGGTGCAGCCAAAAAGAGTGAAAAATTTAAAGTCTGTGCGGCTTTTATTGGTATTGGTATTGGATCAGTAATCTAGATCTAACGGGAAAGTGTTTTACTGTAGGATGTTTTTACAAAATTAAGAGCATTTAGCTTTAAAATAAATGGCATTGACAATCCAACCATTAAAAAAAATGTGCAAAGAAGTATTAGTCTAATTCCCTCTCCCAGCCAGGAATGACAAAAATAGATGGCAGTGGCTTTTCATTTCCTTTTTTTTTTCAAAGTAAACAAATAGATTTCCCCAGGTGTTTAGCTGTAAGTTGCATTAACCCAAAGCAACATAGTTTGAAAGAGTATTCCTAGGAATATATCTACTTCTTTCTATAGCAGAAAAACAGGGTTTTTGAAATAAAATCTTCCTATAAATTGCTAATGAGTACCACCCCAAACCCCCCAAGAATGAGTTGATGATGAAAGAATTAAAAATTACCACTTGAATGGCTCTCCTGGTTGGATCTGTCTTTTCCAAAGGGATTGACCTTTCTAGGACTACTGTCTTCCTGAGAGGTCCCACCTACCTTGTTACTATTTTAAGGAGATCTGTGAAAGGCTTCTTCTTTTGCTTCCCTACCCCCACCCCCATTATGCCACCACTGTGTGCTAGTGCTTGAAATTAATCAAGGGCCCCTTCTGGGAAAGAGATTCCTCTTTGAGAGAAACGGAACTGGACACTTCTCTGCCTTCCCGTGTCCTCTCGCCTTACCAGGCCCTGCTCCCCAAAGCTCCCCAGACAAAGCCCCAGAATTCTGGGGGAAGCCATAGACCTGTCTTTGCCAGACAGCTGCTGTTTGAACCCAGCTCTGACCGTAAAATCAAAAGTGGGTCCGAGGGAAGCGGTAAACACTGTGCAATGAGCCTTTTGAAGGCAGCTGATGCCTCATTTGGGGTGACATGTTGTGGCTGATGAGTGTGGATGATGTGGGGTTTTCGATAAGTGCCTCATCAGTATCCTCATCATGCCCGTGTTGCTCCGCCGCGGCGTGTGCCCTGACTTGATTGTAATTGCCCGAATCTGCTCCCGCTGCTCAGGCGCGCACAGTAATATGCAATAAAACAGCAAGAAGTGAATGTTAACCATCTGAGTTCTGACACGGCGGCTCTGCAGTTCAAGATCTCCATTAAGAACCAAAAAAAAAAAAAAAAAAAAGGCCTGTAAGAAAAGAAGGAATCGAAAAATTCCCAGGGTCTGCTTCTGTGATCAAAGGGAAAGTCCAGAAATTAAGGTGTTTAGCTTTCCTAGTCCTCACAGGTAAAGGCTAACAGCTTGCTGGTATTTATAATTTAATTATTTTGATATCCCAGGAGCCCCTGCTTTGGCACATTCGCCCCAAGAGTGTGCAGTGCTGTTGCCTTTTCCCAAGTGTCCACATGGTCTACTTTCTTCAGGGCGGGGGAGCCCTAGTCTCTCAGTGCCTGGGTATGCGGTGGGTTGTTTCAGATGCTGAATTCCTCAGACCCAATCTTCAGCAACTAGAAGAGGCAGACACCTGAAACAGTGCTTAAGCAAATCACCCATGGTTGACTGGCTTGGTTGTTAACATCACTAACATGCAGAGTGACAGAAGTTGTCCCGTCTTGCTACCATTTCCACAAACCAGTGGAGACCTCATTCAGTACTTTGAGATGAAACTCAATAGTGCCCCAGGAACCTGGGAAACCCGACTCTCGGAAGGTTAGATGATCCCCAGGACTATGCATTTAGTCTTCAATTGTAAGAAGGCCTCTGTCTGAAAAGGAGACATTGGTCAAGTGTGTGTGGAGCGAGCACCTTTCCTTTCTCAGGTGAAGGGGGAGTGGTTGTATTTATTTTTAAAGAAATAAGTAATTTTCATAGCTAAGTAAAGTTAGATATCATTTTCAGCCTGAATTTTAGCATAGGTCTAATGATAAATATGCACACTTGAAAATGTAATTGGCATATTATAAACCTACTTTTCTTAGCCTTTTCTTCTACCCTGGAATGAACCACAATTACTTATCATTTGGGAGTAAAAGCTACTATACAACCCTCTTGTCTACTTAGGAGCATTTCTTAAAGCATCTCAAAGAAGATATCATATTCTTTGCAGTTCCCTGTTAATTGAGTCCTTTGGAAGCCAGTGACAGTGCTAACTTGAGAATGAGATTTTAATTACATATGGAAACCTTTACCATTGTTTTTCATTTTAAACACAGTAGGGTTTGCTTGAAAGCATTTTTTCCTCCCCATTTCCAGTAGCACTGTCTTTTCAGAACTTTACAAATACTGTTTGTTCAAACTGTGGGTTTTCTCCTTGCTTTAAAAAAAAGAAAAAAAGCCTCACATCTGAAATTAATGAATTCAGCCTGCACTCTCACTTGCAAGCTCTATACAGATGGAGTTTCATTAACTGTTTGAATGTCTCTATCAGTAACTGCTCAAGAGAAACAATTCCTGCCCACATGGATAATTAATAGAGCACTTCACAGGAAAAGACCATCTCTTACTGAAACTACCTGGCCCTTGCTTAGCAAATCTGTCAGGTTTCACTTCTTCCTGCCTATGCCAGTCCTTCCTAAAAGCAGCCGGAAAGCTCCTCATCATTTGGAATGACTAACCGATTCCCTACAGCTGCTGCAGCAGCCCACCAGCTCTTGGGTATATTCCTGGTGGGTTCTGCTTTGGTCTGCACAGAGAGAATGTAATTACCTTGCCGCTGGTACCCTCAGTAATGCTGTAGAAGGCAGCATTTTCTCCACCCGAAGGACATGCCCTCGCCTGCTGCTTGCCAGACCCTCTCTCTGATAATGGCCTCATCCATCTTTTATTATAAGGCAAGATTTAACCCTGAGTTTTTGGTTCAAATTCCCATGTAGGGTCATTGCATTCCAGCTCTTAAACATCCCCTTCCTCCCATCCTACCCTGCAAATTCAGGTAGAGAATTTCCCTTTCCTGCCTTCCCCAGGTGTGCAGTGTTAGCCGCACTGTGCTTTCTCACAGCTGCTGCTATTTATCCAAGGAGTGGCTGAATTTCAGGTGGGTGATTCCAGGACAGAGTTCTGGTTCTTCCAACTAACTTGGCATTCTATTGCAGTTTATAAGAGATATTCCCTTAACAGGTGACATACAAATAAAAGAGCTTTAGGGTTTTTAAACTCTTAAAGACAGACACATTAAATGAGTATAATTTTTTTAAAGATTTTATTTATTTATTTGAGAGAGAATGAGATAGAGAGCATGAGAGGGGGGGAGGGTCAGAGGGAGAAGCAGACTCCCTGCTGAGCAGGGAGCCCGATGTGTGACTCGATCCCGGGACTCCAGGATCATGACCTGAGCCGAAGGCAGTTGCTTAACCAACTGAGCCACCCAGGCGCCCCTAAATGAATATAATTTTAAAACAAGGGTTTTTTTTTTTTTAAGATTTCATTTATTTATTTGAGAGAGAATGAGCACAAGCAGGGTGGGAGGGAGGCAGAGGAAAAAGCAGACTGACTCCCCACTGAGCAGGAAGCCCGATGGTGGGCTCCATCCCAGGATCACAACCTGAGCCCAAGGCAGACGCTTAACTGATTGAGCCCCCCAGAAGCCCTTAAAACAAGGTTTAAAAAAGCTAATAGAGGGGCGCCCGGGTGGCTCAGTTGGTTAAGCCACTGCCTTCGGCTCAGGTCATGATCCCGGGGTCCTGGGATCAAGTCCCACATCTGGCTCCTTGCTCAGCAAGGAGCCTGCTTCTCCCTCTGCCTGATGCTCCCCCTGCTTGTGCTCTCTCTCTCTCTGTCAAATAAATAAATAAAATCTTTAAAAAAAATAAAGCTAAAGGAATAATTATTACAGAAGAATGGGAAAATGAGTAAATATATAATTTCCAGTGAAAGTGAGAGTTCCCTAAAGAAGGATGCTACAGGGAAGAAAAGCAGGAAATGTTATCAAATATATCAAATGTAACTTAGGCACTAGCAAATTTCTTCACAGAAACCGATGTTTGTGTCTTTTTTTCAGAAACTGATAATAAAGAATTTGCAAATAAGTGATTTATAAAATATTTTGCAGAGGGCGTTTTTAAGGTTCTGTCCTTAACTAATATCAATTGGTTACCCAAAGAAATGGTAAATTGAAAAGAAACTACATAGAACTTTCTAGATACAGAATATGTCTGAGTTTTAAAATGCTTATTCCTTCCAAGTATTTCATGTATGCGTGTGCTTACATAGTGTGTGTGTGTGTGTGTTCACATAAATCTAAGGTAAGAGTTTGCAAGAGAGTTTGCTCCCAAAAGTAGTTTTCTACTATGGCAATTAAGAAAAAATAGTGAAAGGAGGAAAGTGAATTTTGAAATACAAAAACGCTTTTGTTAAATGGCAGGTTTAATCAGTAAGAATGCATAAGTCAGCTTTTAGATGGTGTGTCTTAGAGAACTTGATTGGATTCAGGTTGGTAAGTTCCGGCTGTGAATTCTACATAAGTTGAAGGATGTGCAAAAACTGCAGCATCAACAGTTCATTTCAGAACTGTTCTAGAAAAAAAAAAAAAAACTGCAGTAACATTTCAGCATTAATAGATGGGGTTGCCATGGGCACCAGAGAGCAGCTCAGGATCGGTACTGCTCCCTGAGGTTACTTGTGGGGGATGGGCATAAGCAGGAGGCACAATATATGGGGTCTGGCATTATCAGCTGAATGGTAGTTTGTTCATTCCATGAGCCTCTACAAATGCTGTGTACTGTTGGTCAGGGGAAGAGAATGGCTCCCTATGCTTGTAATATGCTGGTAAAGTGAGAAATAACTGATGCCCTTGAAGTTACAAAGAGAGAAACTGAGGTTCCTTGCCCAGGTAATGTGAGAATCACTTGGTGATCGGATTCAGTTGCCCAGGTCTTGGTTCTGCTCCCAAGTACTGTAGCTTAGGGAAGTGACTGGCCAAGTGTCCTTCCTGATTGCAGGTTAGCTCAGGTCAGAATTAGCCCCAGGCTGTAAGTATGGACAGAATTCGATAAGCTTACTCACCCTGGGCCAAAACCAGCAGAAGAGTCAGGGAAGGATTTGGATTGCTCCAGAGTGAAATCTGGAATTTGAGTTTATTCAAGAAGAGGCTTAGGGTGGCCCGAATAAATCACCCCTCCTGATGATTGGGACTTCCCACCGCAGCCTTGGTCGACCCCAAATGGCCAGAAATATAATGTGTCCTCAGATTAGAACCACAATCCTGGCGTTGAAGAGAGCAGTTCAACTTACTATATCCGATTACATGAACATATAGAAGGAGCTTTCTTGATGAATGGTAAATTCATAAGAGAGAGTCTGTTAGTATTAGCATCATAAGGAGAGTGTCTTAAAGACAATGAAAATGGTGCTTGTTATCTGTGCAGCAGAGAAAATGAGCAAATAGGGAAGTTGATGACTAAGATATTCCCATCTTTCCAAAACTTGGGTCAAAAGAAATTAGGCAAGGATCTGATTTTTATTCCTTTCTTTTAGCCAATAAGGAGAATTTTTTTAAAAGAAAAAGAAATCCATGGAATAAACTAGAAATGTGCCTCTAGACAGACAAAGGGAATGCAAAATTAAATTCTTGATGTGAAAGGAAAGGCACAATGAAGCCTTCTAGATGAGATACCTTTGGAGAAAATTTCAATTTCACTGTTTTCTTGCTTGCTTGCTTTGTTTTTTTTCACAGATATGCTCTGTGGAATGCCTGAAAGCCTTTTTATTATTTCTTATTTTCTTTTTTCTTTTACTATGTGGTATACATTCATTTTTTTTATCTCCCTTCCAGTGTTGAAGCAGTTACCATTTTTCTAGTTTTGTTTCTGACACCTAGCTGTGACCAACAATACCTTCCATTGAATCTTTTCTTTCACCTGCTCAGTTTTTCTTATTTTCCTCATCTCTCCTTTCCCTTCACCTCCTCCTTACCTCTTATTAACTCTTGCAGTTCCAGGTATAGTGTGACTCTAGTAAAGATACACTTCTCTCTCTCTCTCTCTCTTTTTTTTTTTGCAAGCCTAACCTGTTTTTCTACATACACCCAAATTTCTTTTTTTTTTTTAAGATTTTATTTATTCATTTGAGACACAGAGATGCAAAGAGAGAGAGAGAGAGAGAGAGCATGAGCAGGGAGAGAGGGAGAGGGAGAAGCAGGCTCCCCGCTGAGCCAGGAGCCTGATGTGGGGCTCGATCCCAGGACCCCGGGATCATGACCTGAGCTGAAGGCAGACACTTAACCATCTGAGCCACCCAGGCACCCTACATACACCCAAATTTCTATCCATGATTCTAATTAACTAGATTTATGGACTCAGTCTTTTTAGCAAACAGGGAATTTCTCTATTAATTTATCATACATTACATAGTTTTGATTTTGTTATGAGGGTGTTTGTAAGATACTTTTTTTCCTTAGAAGAATAGAGCATATTGTAGTCTGGGCATAGAATAGCTCCATAAAATATTGTATAACCTTGCTAAGTCACTGACTTCCAATTATACTGACTTCTAATAATACTGGATTGTGATATGATTTGAAATTGACATGATGTCCTCTGTCATTTTGTTCATACGGTTTTTCTTATGGGAAGGTGATGAGTATCCCATTGAGTGTCACTTATGTCAGGAAAACAGATCCTTAGGAAGCTAAATTTATGAGAGATGAACTAAAATTTTAAATTGCCAGATAATTTTAATTTCTTCCAGACACATAAATGGCCATGATATTTGGGTACATTTATAATTTCTCACCATTAAAATCCCAAATTTATGAAGGAGGGTTATCTCATTTACAGTACCTTCCCTGTTTGTGAATATTTGCTTTTTTGTTGTATTCTTCCACAAGTTTATATTTTGATGTTTATTTTTCTATACAACACTCTGAAACATAAGGGAAAGAAAATAATGTTCTTAAAAACCAGGGAGTTTGCTTGTGGATATGGAAGTTGTACGTTTTTTAAATAACATAAAGTCAGAAAAAATATTAAATAAAAATAAAGTCAGAGAAGATGTAAAATCCCAGTGTGATTATTTATCAGAAAAAAAGTTTTCCTTTAAATCTACCCAGAGAGGTGTTTTTTTTTTTTAATTTTGACTAAATATTCAGTTTGTATAACACAAGAGTCTCTGTGAGTTGAGGAGCTTATTGAAGCATTGATGAATGTGGCAGTATATTTTGTATGAATCAACAATGAAATTTTTTACACACTTAACTTGGAAATTTCTTTTTTGGTTGCTTTTCCACTTGGAAGTAAGGCTTAAGGAGAGCACTTTTATTTTTTTCTCTTCCAAGGCAAGACTTGTTTTTAATACAACATAGAAGTGAATCTTTATAGAGGTAAAGCCGTCAGTGAATGGAAACTTTGAAAAACTTAGGGAAAAACTTTCTGGATATATCTCAGTGACAAAGGAAGGTTATTTTTGTGACAATACAGTCATTAATTCCTCCCAGCTTACTTTAGGTCATTAAGTAGAGCAAATTTAACATAAATGAAATAATTCATCTTAAGCAAAAGACTATAATCAGAATTAAATTGAAATGTGAAATATTTAGGAAATCCTAGAAACTATTTAATGTAGGATTTTAAAAAATATTTTGAAAGTTACATTTTCCAAATTCAGAAAATGCATTAATTCTGCAGGCTCATGTATCCCTAAAAATCATGGAATTCAGAACTGATCTCCACCCCACAATTCTAAAGTACTCACAAAACCAAAAATAGTCATGCACCAGAATATTTTTCATGCATCTCATATGATTTTTTTGATCCAAGTGTCATATTTAACATCAAAGTATGTATTTTTAAAAACTTATTAGAAAGTTATGGCAAATTATCTTTTTGTCTTAGGAACAGTTTCTTTTTTCATTTTAGTATTCTCTTCCTGTATTTTCTTAGTTGTCACTTAAGGCATCAACTTTCATTTTCATCAGTTGGACTTAAAAAATAATATTTTTATTTCCACCATATTCCGGGAGGGATTTTTAGCAGAAATGAATTGCAGAGCCTGTGAGTTTGGAATATGACTTTTCTTTTATTCATGAATTTGGAGGTATTGTTCCAGTAAAATATGCTTTCACGATTGCTGAGGATATCATATTCTCTTAATAGGCAACAGTAATTTTCTCCATCTACATTATGTCTCTCTGTGTCAGTCTAATAATTATATGCTATCAGTTTTGTGTCATTTCCTCCGGGATTCCCTGTCTACTGTGCACCACTTTTGACTGTTTCACTTCATTCAGCGTACTCTCTAATTGCCATATCAAAGGTTTACTTGAACTCATTTTTAAGTATATGCATTTGACCATAAAATCATGCATTTGCAGTTGAGTATGCATTTATATCAAACTTATAGCTTAAATTTCACTTAGGAGAAAAGCCTCGTATTTTAATGCAGGTTTTAAATGCAGATTTACTATAAAATAAGTGAATAATAATGCCAGGTTATTTTGGAAAGTGTTCTTTTATGCAATCGCTGCATTTAATACAATCACAAAATGGCTGCCCAACAGGTGGTCTTTTCAGAATGTTAAGCCACAACAATCAGAACAAAAAGGACACCAGAATCTAATGTTCTTCAGAATTTAAAAAGCTGTTCACTTTCTTTTGTTAATTTTCAGATTTAGCCATGTTCATTATTGTTGAGCCCCAAATGCAGGACATTCTTTTTTGACATTTTGCCCTAAATAGACACTGACCGAGGCTGACTCTCCAGCTAGCTGTTTTGTCACAAGCAAGCGGAAACTAGTCATGAACAATGAGTGTGCATTCTTGGTACTTAAATGGCTAAGGAAAGGACCAGTTTTGACATGCTGCAAATCTGGCAAAGTCTGGGTTAACAAAAGTGTGTTTGACAAAAGATAAAGTTTCTTTTCCTATATTTTCCCCAGAAGTAAGTATTTAATTATGTCCTAACACATTTTCCTCTTCTTTGCCTGGAGGATTATATGCCTTAGTGACAAGCTCATTCACCCTCTGAGGTTATCGTGTGGCATTATGGACCATACCATTCAAAAACCTTCTTAGGAAGAAACTATTCTTTAACCCATAGTTATTCATGTAAGGGAAAAGGATTACAAAAATACATAATTTCATTGTGGACTTAGCATTACATTGTGGCTTTAGCATTTTATAAGGTAAAGTTATTGGAACTTCACAGAAGATTGATAAATATTGCAATTTATTTTTCTAAGCAAAAGATGAAGCTATATTAAATACAAGAAGAAAAACATTTCAAAGGATTTGCATTTATAAATACTCAAGTGAATAAAAGAAAATAATTTTTATACTTAAATGTGAGACTTAAAGTACACCTTAGAGGAAGTTGTTGAACATCTTATCTTTCCCTGTAAAACCTGTAGCCTTTCAAATTGAGGTTTTAAATATTAATATGTACAGAACATGGCATTGCTCATATTGCCAGAAAGCTAGATAATCCTTCACTTAGAGAAAGAGGCTAGTTACAGGTGTTCACGAGAAGGACATAAATATAGATCTCATGATACGAATAAATTGAATTAATATATATTTAATAAATTTCCATTCATCTGCAATAAATACATAGGAAAGTTAAAATAACCAAAGTGTTTTTGTCTGGGTAGTGTCACAGAAAGAAAGAAGCAATAAAAAAAAAAAAACACCTTGCATTTCAGGGTTTTGTTTAAAAATACAACCTAGAAAATGTCATGGGCTGCTCTAGATTGAGCCAAGTCACCCTTACCTTCTGCATCAGTTGTACTATTTAAAGAACACTGATGCACAGAATGGTGAACAGCATTTAGAATTCTGACTTGTCTGCATAGTCATCAAAAATTGCATTACATCTGGTAGAGTTTTTAAAAACCTCTTTACATTTTTGTATCTTAATCCTTGACACTCAGTAATGCATTATTAGTAGAACTTTCAATTTTCAAGGTACACAGGCTTTAAAAAATGGGAGTTTATTGTGATGCTCATAGCTTTTATTGGACTGACCTAAACAACTTTAATTCTTTAAGGATTTCAAGGCTTTGTGGTTTAGAGAATGTCATCCTAAAATTCTATCTGATTTTTAAAGTAGACCTAAGTTTCCCCATGTATGTTTGGACTGATCTCAGAGAAAATCTGGTGAGAAGAGGGTTATGCCCAGACGGAAATGGCTTATATCATGTCCATGGCTTATATCACTTCTACCCACATTCCTTTAACCAGAACTCAGTTGCATGGTCCCTATCTAACTGCAAGGAGTCTGAAAAATGTAGTCTTCCCTTATGCCCAGAGAAATAAAATGATATTAGTAAATCTCTAACAGATCTCAGCCACAGTGATCTTTAGCAAAAGATTAGAGATCATTTGCTTTTTCTCCCCATCACTTAGGGATACACATTTCACATTTCCAAGCTTAGCCTTTTTGTGCGTACATCTTAAGTGTCTTGACATCTCTGGTCTGTCTCGTAGACTGAGTTGATTATTACCACTTGAGGAGAAAAAATTAAAACACTCAGTTCTTCCAAAGCATTTTTAAGTGATCTGGATTTTAGGGAAACACCGCATCTTAGTGTCATAAAGAAAAAAGTGTCCTGCTATTTACCTAATAAACACTGACTCTTAAACTTAGATTTATCCAAACGTCAAGTCTAAACACAGAAAAAAAATATATATATATATATAAATCTGTATAAGTCCATTTCTTAAAAAAAATAGTGAAATGTTCTGAATAGACATTGTGGCATTTCAGTGGTACTAATTATAAGTCAAAGCAAGACTATAAAGGTGTGAGTTCAGCATTACTAAAGTAGGTAAAAATCTATTCACTGAAAAAAATTAGAATCACTACTATCTGTGAACTATTCCAGTAGACTATGGCTCTCTGGATTATCAAGTGTATGTCTCTTTACTTATTTTTAACAGGTGATTATAATTTTTTATCCTCTGGTTTGAAAGTATGAGGAGAAGTATAAGTCTTCAGTGTGAAATTTAATATCATGTAGCATTGGAGATGACCTTTTATTATGTTCTTGGAAAGTTTGCAGTATATTGCAGAACTAGAACACTGTGCCATAATTAATTTGGGTAGCTAGTCCAGGCGCACAGACAGAAGTAATTCACTTGCACTTGTGAAACTGATTGGTAGAATCTATTTTACTGCTGAGACCAAATAGATTTTTCATGGTATTGTTATGCTAAGTTGAACATCACACCTTTTATGTTCTCTCCATTTGGCCTTGAATAAACATCAGTACAAAATTAATCTAAATGGTTTGCAAGTGGTCATGAGCAGTTGCCCATCTGCTTTGGACAGAATTATACAAAATCAATTACATGGACATAAAAGCTAAACAACTGTAGGTGAATCATCAACAAAATAAAATGAACTCTTAAGTTTTGTTCATCATATATAACCCCTTTAGTAACCAAAGATGGGTAAATTATACTCATTAACCTTGAAAAATCAGGTGATTTGTACATAATAGGTTTGAAACAATACCCTTCTGTTCCCGGTGATGATGAGTATTTTGTCTGTGACACAGCATAGTTTAATAGGAGGTCTACAAAGAGGATTGTTCTGATATGGTTTGTTCCTTCCCAGAGAGATTGCTCCATAAAATTAGCTTGTATTTGTTTTTCATTTTAGAACTCAAGCTAAAAATCCAGTTGCCTAGATAAAAGTGAACATTGGCTATCTAAGGAGTAAAGTATGTATTTCATGTAAAGAAATCAGCGCTGGGGTGCCTGGGTGGCTCAGTCGGTTAAGCGTCTGACTTGATTTCGGCTTGGGTCGTGAGATGAAGCCCCACATCGGGTTCTGCGCTGAGTGTGAGCCTGCTTGAGATTCTCTCTCCCTCTCCCACTGTACCTCCACCCCTCTCTCTCTATAAGAAGGTAAAAGAGGAAGGAAGGGAGGGAGGGAAGGGAAGGGAAAAAAAGAAATCAGCACTGAACTTGTGGGCAGGGGCTTACCTTGAAAGAGGCCAAAGGAAACACTGTTTAAGCTTTAAATTGGATATTGTCAAGAAAGTCTTAAAGTATTTATCACTGCTATGAAAAACCTATCAATGAAGAAAACTTGCATGTTGGTATGAAGTTTGGCAAAATCTGAGACATTTAACTTTTCTGAGACTGTTCTTCTTCTGTAAAAGTAAACTTTACTGAGATTACTTTTCTAGCCATGAGACTGTTGTGGAGATCATTACTAGGGAGCCCTGAGGGACAGATTTTGGGTCCTGGTTCTCTCTTCTCTGTAAGATGAAACACTTCAGTATCACTACATGTTGGTTGCCCCCTCCTCTGTCAGGGAAACCTCCCGTTCACAAGATCTGGACTGAAAATTCCAGTGGCCATCTTCTCAGAATGCTTTGGTAGGAGGCCATTGGCTACAAGTTCTCCCAACTGAGAGAAGCCTATGCATTAAAAAACAGGGTTGTATTACAGAAAGAGAGTATTATGTTGGCATAGGAAGAATGATTTGATTGCTTGACTGATTAAACTGAAATAGACTGTGTAAGTTGATAGTAATACCATGATGGTTAGATCTGTGTCAACTTGACTGGACTAAGGCATACCCAGAGAGCTGGTAAAACATTTCTAGGTCTATCTCTGAGGGTGTTTCTGAAAGAGATTAGCATTTAAATTGGTAGATAGTAAAGATCATCTTCACCATTGTTCAGTGGCATCATCCATTCTCTTGAGGAGTTAAAAGATAGAGGAAAGGCAAATTTGTTTTCTGTTGAGCTGGGAAATCCTTCTTCTCCTGCCCTTGGACATAATTGCTCCTGGTTCTCAGTCTTTTGGGTTTGGAGAAGAACCATACCACTGACTTTCCTAAGCCTCTAGCTTGCAGAGGTCAGATCATTGGACCTCAATCTCTATAATCATGTGAGCCAGTCCCTCTGAATAAGTCCCTACCTGTCTGTCTATTTCTCCTATTGGCTCTGTTTCTCTGGAGAACCCTGACTAATACACATGCCTAAGATACCTCATCAGTTGTTACCAGCTTGGACAAGAAATGCTTTTCTGTGCTGCACTTCGACTTATAATGACCACAGAAAAACTATTCTCTTTCCATCTCTATCTTTTGTCACTATTTTTCATTTGTTTCATGCTAACTTGTTTTGAGTATTTACTCTCTCCTAAAAGCTTTGCATCTTTCATATGCTTCATCCCCTACTCCCACACTTTCTTCTAAAGTGAGATGTGATATAAATCTAGCATACTCAAAGCCTTAAACTTTTAGCGTGTTCTGACAATATGTCTGGGCAGTCTTTCTAATTTCCATTTGCCATCTTTCTGCATTTTTTTTTTTTACCAGCATCTGCACACATCTTGATTTCTTAATCACCCTGGGTTATTGCTTACCATTGTTATGTTTTCAGAGCTCTTCATGCATCAGGAATAATCCAGAGGACTTAAACTTGGCACTGGGGGAGTTAAAACACTTGAGGAGTAGTGTATGTTCTTAATTAATACAGAAAGAAGAATCACTTATAATTTATTAAAAAATATCCAATGCTGATCCAAATAATATTTTGGAGTAAATGGGTATGTAGTGAACAGTCTTCCATGGTTCCTCATTCACTGATTCTTCCTGCTGGTGTGAGGGCTGTTCAAAATAGCACTTCACTTTTTGGTTTATTTATTAAGATCCTGCACTCAACTATAAGAAATTAGCCTCCTAGAGGTGAATCACTTCCTACACAGCAAAGGAGAAATCTGTTCCTATAGCAAAGAAGAAAATCCTGCATCCATTCCCGAGACAGACAATAAAGAAAAGATCAAATAGATTTATTGCATAGCCTATTCCAACTGTGAAATAGGGCAGCCTGATGTTTAAGTAATGTGGACGATAGTATCTGAAAGGGTGATCTCGTTACTACCCATTAGACAAGGGGTATGTCCGAGATGGGAACATGATGGTTTTTTTGGTGAACTTTTAAACTCAAAGCTCTTTAGTAATTGAAAAATGAAATAGCTCAAGGAAAAGTGTTTTTCCCCACATAGTATATTCTGAAAGCTAATAGCATAACTGCACTGGAAGAGACATTGAGAGAGCTCTAGTCAAGCCCTGTGTCAGGTATGTTAAAATCATCCTGCTGCGAGTCAGTCTTGGCTTTAATTATCTGCAAAATGCTCTGGCAGTGGGAACGGTTCTCTTCCCTTCTGTTCTTATCCAGGGTACTGGCTGTTGGTTTATTGAATCAGAATTTTCAAAGACTTTCCACTTCCATTTCCAGGTAGCTAATCCCAGTTTGACTCTGAGTTTCTCAGAAAAAAATATATTCCTCAATAAAGTCCACCCCGGGGACAAAGGTGTACTGATTTGCCCTTGACCTGCCTGCCTAAGTGGTTCTATCCACAAACCCAAAGAAGAGGCCAGACGGGGTTAAGAGAATTACTAAATTTGGTCTTGCCTCTCTCCCCCTCCTTCTCCTCCATCTTTTCTCTTTGCTTCTTTGTTAATAATAATAGAAGGACACAAAAACATCTACCCATATTTAGAAGAGTATTAAAAAATTCAAATGAGTAAATTTGAAGATCTAATTGGCTTTATTCAATGATTCATGAATCAGGCAGCATCTCATCTGGCAAGGAGAAAGGAGCTCTGAGGAGCTATACAAAATGGAAGGCTTTTATAGGCAGAAGGGGGGAAAGAGTGGATTGTCTCAGGCAAGGTCATTTTCTTTTAGGGCATGAAAAGGGTCTGTCAGGCAGATTACCTCACTAGTGCTGACCAGGAAATTCCAGACTGACCAGTAAGGTTACATTCCTGGGAGGGACTGATACTGTAATTAGGTTAGGTGTTAAATCTTGGTTTGCTGATGTGGAGCTCAGTACAAGTGACTCCATTTCATATTGGACCTGTTGTTTCTTTTTAACAGGAAAGCTCCCACATAGCTCACACCATGCCCCATGGAGAGGGTGTGTGTATACAGTTATATATGTAAAACTTTCACTGCATCATCACTTTGTTTGACTAAGCAGTTTTCTGCCTGTTCAGATATAGGCAGTAGAAAACTTATTAGATAGGTATTAGTGTGAGGGCTCTCCCCTCATCCTTACTTTTCATAACACTGCAACAATTATTCAAGAAACATTGAGTAGTGACTGTGGACAGAACATGCCATGGTATGTTGAATATATAGACCCTGTCTTCTTTACCTCAACAGATTCACCCGCCTCCTGGCTAGCTAGCCTTCTCTTTGAGATATATTTACCCTGGGCCAGCATTCTCCCCTTGCACACCCCCCTGTCAAAGTGTACCACATCTGTGTGCCATTCGCTGTAGTTTTTGGTAGGTGATTGGCCAATTAATGAGGTAAGTGGGTAATGACACAGCCATGCACATTAATCCAAGATCTCTACCAAGTAATAGGGAAGCTAATTTGAGGAAGGAGACATTGGCTGTGTTCCTCAAATCTCAGGATGTGGGTGATCATTGGCTGCTTAACTGGCCCCAGATTACCCTGTGTCTTTGAAAGGGTATGAAGTAATGCTTCAGAGTGACTGGATCACTCTCCAAAAACAGTTGCTCTTCTAGAATTTTTGACACAAACCTGGATGAAAGTTTTTCTTTTGGTGACAGGAGACCCCTCTGTTCCCTTCTACTAAAAATAGCTGGCTTTCAGGGGTCTGCATGCTGATCAAGCTTCCTTGGCCAAAAGCAAATACCAGGCTAGATGAGAGGGGTTGTATTAAATAAGTTAATAAGTGGATTTCTTTTCTGTAGCCTTTCATCTTTAATATTAGTACCTCAGCAGGAAGGCCATCTCTTGAATTCTGTAGTTCAGTAGAAAGTATGTTTGTGGTTGTACTTGTGGTAGTCCAAAAATTGCAAGGTTGATTATCTTCAGAGTTTTATATCTCTTCATTTGGGAAGCAAATTGCCTTTTTTTGCTCTCCTCAAAAGCATAATTCCTCAATTTTATTTTTCCAGTTAATTTTTTGCCTTCGCTCTAGCTGACCATTTTCTTTCTTTCTTTATTTTTATTTATTTTTATTCAAGGTTACCTCGGCCTTTCCCCTACCTAGCTGCTGTCTAACATGGCTGTCCTATAAATATATTGACAGCTTTTTGTAGAGGCAAGAACATGGGCTTGAGAGAGCATGAGGGCAGGTTAACCAACTCTGTCTTTTATGGAGGTCAGGACTCACCTTTCTGAGTCTCAAATCCCTGATCTGCAAATAGGGATAGTAGTACAATAACCTCTCAGCTTATTGTAAAGATTAAATGAAATAATGCATGAGAAGGCCTTTATCCTTTGTGTGGTTTGAGGAAGCACTCAGAATTGTTAGTTCATGCCAGCTCTTTTTCTCTGTTCAGTAGTGGAAATTCACAGGACTGAATGCAGTTGCAGATGTTTGCTCTACATATACTAACATTAAAAAGTACATTTAAACACACCATGATAAAATATTTAAAACAGATCTACTGTGGTTTCCTCAAAGGGGTCCTTTTCTGACTTTGAGGCCCACAGGTTAAGGTTATGACCCTGTTTATAGTAATAACTTCTTAATGAAGTGTAATGTACCTAAGCATAGTAATCTCTTCTCCACACTGTAGCCAGAAGCTAGGGTAATTTTTTCTAACATACTAGTCTGATGGGGCCATCTGCCTGCTCCTCCCACTGGCTCTTTAAACTGATTTACCAGGCCCTTTGTACATGGGCTCTTCTTCCCTCTCACGGATCTCTCTCCCACTCTCCCCCCGCCCCAATGCATGACGCAGTGCTCTGCGCAAGGTGGCTAAACAAGGACAGTGTGTTGAATGCGTAAGTAAACGAATGAATCAACAAAGAGCAAGGTGGTTACATATTCTAGAGCTCTTATTGAACTATAGAATTCAACAGATGGCCTTCTTGCTGCTGCAGAAAAAAAGGTTTATTTGTTAAAAATATATATATTTGACTGCTTTCAAAGAAAGGATCTAATTGGGAAGTACCACAGTGTTTGAATTTTTTTTTTAAGTTAATTCTCCCCCCATGGGAATTTTCTATCTTGTCAGTTATATGTCTGGTGTATTTTCTGGAGGAGAAACTTCTACATTTATAGCAAAGAGTTAGCTTTAAATGGAAATCAGTGACATTAACATATGTGTATATGCATTGGTTGTGTAAGAATAGTTAAGAGTGGAGACAGAAGCGCCTAGTTTCCCCAAGTGTTTTCATGGAAAGCTTTGAACTCTTCAAATCAGTGGAAAAGAAATGTGCTGAAATATAAAATTCTTTGACCACAAATTAAATCTTCCTTTTAATCTCGGAACTGCTTACATGGAGATGATTTTCCAGAGGAGGGAGACAGACAGTAAATGTGATATTTAAGTAAATTATGTAGTTGGTTAGAAGAAACTGAGTGTTATGAGGAAAGAAAAAAAAAATAGAGCAGGTGAGAGGAATCTGGAGTCTGGGGGAAGAGGGAAGACATGATATACTTGAGTCAGGGTAGAACCCATTGTGGGGTTGCTAGATTTAGAATAAAAAAAAAAAGGATTTCCAGTTAAATGTAAATTCCAGATAAACAATGAAAAATTTTTTAAATATACAGTTGTCCCATGCAGTATTTGGGATGTACTTACACTGAGATGCTATTCATTACTTATCTGAAATTCTGAAATTCAAATGTAACTGGTGCCTTGTAGGTTTGCTGGCACAACTGTCCCCACCCCATTATTAAGAGTGAGATTTGAGCAAAGATATGAAGGGGATATGAGACAGCAGTCTAGGGCAAGGTAGGTGGGAGTATGGCAGGTGCGTTCTCGGCAACAAGGAACCGAGGAGTAATAAGGAGATGAGAAAGAAGGGAGTGGGTAGATCATGGGAATTTACAGGCCTTTGGAAAGATTTTGCTGTCTCTCTTGAGTGAACTAAGTAAAAATCCACTGTAGGGTTTTTAAGCAAAAACGTGAAGTGAACTGACTTATTTTAAAGGATCACTCTGGCTGATGTAAATAGAGAACAGAGGGGCAAGGGCCAGAAGCAAGAAGAACCCAGGAGAATTTTGGTGTAATCTAGAAGAATAGTGTGATTGTGGCTCAAACCGATGTGATAGTCATGTGGAAATGTTGGGGTTCCAAGCAAACAGTCAAGAAAGAATTCTTGAAGTGTCTTTCCGTGCAAAAGGTGGTTTTATTACAGCACGGGGACAGGACCCGTGGGCACGGGGGGCAGGGGGGAACGTGGTGGTGATGACAGGTGACTGATTACATACTTTCAAATCGGGAGGGGGTTTGGGATAGCGTAAGTCTCTAAGGAATTTTGGAAGCAAGGTTTCTAGGACCTTGAGGGGTCTAGCTGTTGTAAGGAAAAGGTCATTTCCTGTCACCTATCCGTCACCTTTCAAATACTGAGGTAAGGGTGATGGATTTAAAACATTTCTTCATTTTTTAATCCTCCTGAAACCCAGGAAAGTGGGAAGAGTTGTTTTTCCGACACAAGGTCCCTTCTAGTGAGATTTTTCTCAAATTTGTCATTGAGGATCTCATTCTAGATAATCCTGTTTTGTTTTTTTCTTTTTCTCTTCTTTTCCTTTTTTTTTTTTTTTGTAACCTTGTTCTTTTTAAATTTGACTTTGGCTCTTTCAGAATCAGGATATAAATAGGATTTAAAGTCACACAAGTGTCTAGGCCAAGGCCTGCTGGATTCTGAGTTTATAGGAAATATATAGCAATTTCTAATAGGAGAGGTGATAGGACCATTTGGAAAAAGGAACGTTTTGAACCTAATATATCCAAGGTCCGGAGATTTCAAGGACCTAACAACTGGGTCTGGCTTGGAGAAGATAAGATCTAAAAGAAGATGTTAGGGCGCCTGGGTGGCTCAGTTGGTTAAGCGACTGCCTTCAGTTCAGGTCATGATCCTGGAGTCCCGGAATCGAGTCCCATATCGGGCTCCCAGCTCAGCGAGGAGTCTGCTTCTCCCTCTGACCCTCCCCCCTCTCGTGTTCTATCTCATTCTCTCTCTCAAATAAATAAAATCTTTAAAAATAAATAAATAATAAAATAAAAGAAGATGTTATATTTTAATTTATTCACAAGAGAGATCCCAACTTTTTTTTTTACAGTTTTTTAAATGGGTTTTACAGTATCAAATAATTTTAAGTTACATGAAAGTTTGTTAAATAGCTCCAAAAGCATTGGATTAGGAATGAAGTAATTTGGTTTTAATCCTGATTATTTTACTACTTAGCTGTGAAGTCTTTGGGCAAGTCTTTAACTTTTGACACATCCCAGTTCTCACATTTAAAATGAGGAATTAATTTTGCAGCTGTTTACCCCTTCCCAGAGTAAGAATGAGATATAATTCAGATTAACATACGAGAAAGCACTTTGAAAGCATAAAGTACTCTACAAATTCAAGGGATTATTTCCCTATTGTCAGCGGTATTATTTAATCCAAGAAGAATTCCTTCTAATCATCGACATAAAACATAAAATTTGGCTATTGGCAAAATATAAAACAGTCAGGGACGTACTTGTATTTCTTGAAAGAAGATAATGTTCTTTCAGTAATGGTGTTTCATTGATGAAATGAGCAAGAGTTTAAATATTGAGTGATGGCTAATTTCTGTTACATTTCCCATTTGAAATTTTAGGTTTGTAGTTATTTTGCTGAGAGCAAGAAATTATCAGGAAGACTTTATTGGGGGGGAATAGGTACCTCCCAACATTGATCTTTGCTCCCAGTAGCAGATAGCTAGTGTAGTCTGATGGGAACACTAAAAACAAATCAGTCGATCAATTTATTAACACAGAGATTTAAATTTTGCATATATATCATTGTCTGCATATTCCTGAGCTTTACATAATACTTGTCCTTTGGTTTGTTTGTATTTGTCTTTTCACTTAAAAGTAGAGAACATTTGGCATGTGGGTGCTCAATAGTTTTAATTGAGCTTAAGTAGTCTAAGCCAGGTATGGAAATGTAATTCCCCTTGCCAGTGATTGGTTTAGGAAGGCACAGGTGATACGGTTCTGGCCAATGAGATGTAAGAGGGGGTCTCATAAGAAAAGAGATACCTGAGAAGAAGTGCCGACATTGTCCCACAGTGCTTCTTCTGCTGTCCTGCTACAGAAGATGTGACACCTGGAAGTGTGGCAGCCATGTTGTCACCATGAAGACTTGGAAGTGACAGCAGAAAGATGGGAAGAATCTAGGTCTTCAGTGACAATTACTGAACTAGTGAATTAACCAACCTTGATTTTTTTTTTCTTTATGTGTAATAGTAAACCCTTTCATTGTTTAAGCCAGTTGAGTAGAAGTTTTCTGTAATTTGTGTACAAAACTCTTGATTATGTTAGTTATGCTTCTTGAGCATTTCCAGATACCCCTAGTTTTCTTGAAAAGGAGCAACTAGGGCTGTTGTCAGTGCTGTGGATAAGGGCATACATTGGTTAAGGCTTGAGGGCAGAGATTCCATCTGTTTTATGTATCTGTGTGTACCCAGCCCATTGTAGTGCTTCTTATTCAATAAATGTTAAGTGAATAAATTTTCCATAATTCCTTTTTTGTTGTTTTTCCATCCTGGTACACTGGACTGATAGCTTCAGGCAACAGACTAAGGTTAACAGAATGCCCTTTCAATTCCCTTGTTCCAACTTTACCTTATAAAGGCAAATAAAGGTCAGAGGTCAGGACTTTTCAAGCATCAGTCATATTTTTTTCTCCAGATTTGTTAATTGGCATGAGAATTCATCTATGCTTGTCTTTCTATTGAGATCAGGATTCCAAGAGCAAGAAGAAGAAAAAAAAAGGCAGTGAATAGCAGCTATGTAATAGGCTGCCACATGAAGGCTAAATTTCTTTAGCAACAGTGAATTTCAAAGGATACTTCCCATGCTATTAAGCCCTAAATGTTAAAATCAACTGAGATGGTACAGGAAAGAAACAGAATTGTCACCGTTAAACATGAACATACGTTTTATGCTTGGTCATACTTTTCTGTCAACAACTAGATATGTCTAGTTCTATCTGTAATATTTTCATTTATAAATAATCTGCATCCCTTTAAAAAAATAAGATTCTAGTAAATCTCTGGGGTAGTTTGTTTTCCAAGGTTGGAAGCTATGCGCATGAAAAGCTACCACTCCAGAGGCTGCGTTGCAAAGTTCAGGGTACCATCCAAGAAATAAAAACAGAAGAAACACTTTAGATGTCCCTCATGAAGTCCCCCAAATGAAGGACACAATCTAGTTTATTTATACATTTGAAATGTTAAATTGTAGTTAAAATAGGCAAAGTATAGTTATAAAAATCAATGTGGTTAAAACTCAAAAACAGTGTTCAGTGAAAAGTAGTTAAGTACCAAGCATGATACAATTAATGTAGTATGTTAAAAACAGAACAATAGTAAAAAATGCGTAAGAATGATGCACAGGAACTTCAGGATTATGGTTCCCTCCTATAAAAAGAGACAGACAGAGGGGAGGAGAAGGAGGACTAAGGAGGGAGGGAGGGGCAGTTGGGTTTTGCTGTAACTGTTCTTGGTCTGTTCCTTTAAAAATAAAAACTTGAAATATATATGGCAAGTGTTAGCATCTGTTAAAACTGGGTGGTTGTCTGATATTTATTATTGCCTATACTCTTCTATATGTTTGAAATAGTTCATACTTTAAAAAAAGCTAATTCCACAATTCTAGAGTAGCAAAATCTATTAATAACCCCTCTGTTTGATAATAATAAACTTATTATTGCTTTTAATTTTAAGATAACTTGGAAAAAAATTGTTTCCTAGTGATTTATAGCAGTGTAAAGGTCATCATCCTAGAAAGGCCATTTAAAGACACGAAAATAGTACTCACAGTAATAAATTCCTCTGACAGCTCTGTGCTTACCAAGAGCTGCAAGTTCTAAGAGCTACATTTGAAGCATTTTGTCCTATAAGGATGGGTTGTTTTTGAAATGATCCCAACTTTTTACACAGGGAAAGCAGTGTGCCAGCTACTTAAATTACTTTTTTAAAAAGCAGAAGCATGCGAACATTTTGCAATCTAGGGATTTTCTGTTTTATTCATTCCTTTTGACTAAAGTTTCCTAGAAGTGTGTGAGAAAGTGATCTCATAGGTCTTAAATTTCTTGGAACCATTTTTTAAAATTAAATCTTTGAAAGTAATTTTAGCTTGCCTATGTATATGATTTTTTTTTAACTTTGGTACTATTATAAAAAATTGTTAGGCATATATGAATTTTACAAAGATCTTCAGATTTTATTTTTTATTTTTAAAGATTTTATTCATTTATTTATTAGCAAGAGAGAGAGAGAAACAGCACAAGAGGGGAGAGGGTCAGAGGGAGAAGTAGGCTCCCCGCTGAGCTGGGAGCCCGATGTGGGACTCAATCCCAGGACTCTGGGATCATGACCTGAGCCGAAGGCAGTCGTTTAACCAACTGAGCCACCCAGGTGCCCCAAAGATCTTCAGATTTTAAAAATGCATCTTAACTTTCAATATACCAGGGAAAATAGTCATTGCCATTCACCATCTGGGTCCAGTGAATCTTAAAATTAAAAATATATGTATATTTAATTCATTTTATGAGTAATTTACTAAGTATAAAGGGGTAGTTCAGTTAGAAACTTTAATAAGAATTTAAGCATTGTAAACACAATTTTTATTTCATATATTTTGGCTTTGAAGATATGTATATATATGCACACACATATTTTAGAGTTACATAAATATGAAACAGGCAATTTCAGTTGAATGTGACCAACTGCTCATCACTTGCCATGTGTGAACCTGGAACATATCCATCTTAGAAATAGTAACTCTAGATTCCAAATACATTTCTATTAGGTTCGTTTATCTTTACTTCTGGTTCTTACACTTGCATCCTGAAAATGCAAAACTGATGACACGATTTTGTTGAAGAAGGATGGCAATTATTGGAAAACATTTTAATTTTTAGATTTATAAGCAATGACAATGACTAATCCAATAATTTTTTCATTTCCACATCACTTAATTCTTTTCAGTCACCTTTGTATACATAGTTGTCTTCAGCGTTTTTCATCTTAGGAACTATAAAGTAAATTTTGGTGCATAAGCGTCATAAAAAGTGAAAGAATACAGCCACACCACCCATTTAGCAAAATTAAATGGTGCAGGTCCTTGTAAAATTTGTGTGATGAAGCCCATCCTGTTGAATAAGTGGATGAGAATACCAGATTTTCTAATTGTCCTTAGAAATATATGGTTCACTCCTCCATTCTTAAGTTTTAGAGAACTGATTTAGAATCACGGTCTGAGATTTTGCTTGCCTGGTCAATCTCATCAGCATCATTAGGGTCCGGAGTACTGCCCTCTGTCTCTTTGCATTTACCTTCTATTCCTTTCATAATTGTAGAAATTCTTCTGTTAATTTCCTTCTACTTGCCATTATAGTCAAAACAAAGAATTCTAAACTATTAACCATAATCATCAAAAGCCTTTGAAAAAAAAAACAAATTCTAAAAATGGTGTCTCTCCAAACTTTTATATCTTCTTGAAAGATAATGCAGTACTTTGGGCAATGCTATATGAAAACTGAAGGATGATCATTTATTTTACTATTACATACTATTACATTCTTATAGGGGATTCCATCATTTTCCATTTCCATTTACTATTTTAGTCTTTTAAAGCCTAGTTGGAAATAATTGATTCGTAATGATTAAATAATTCCTGGGATGATGA
The DNA here is from genome assembly GCF_003265705.2 of Callorhinus ursinus. Classification (NCBI taxonomy): domain Eukaryota; kingdom Metazoa; phylum Chordata; class Mammalia; order Carnivora; family Otariidae; genus Callorhinus; species Callorhinus ursinus. The sequence continues at coordinate 13,342,757 of NW_027397070.1, forward strand.
AATAAAATATTTCAAAAGATGTAGGAAGAATTAAATCACTGAGATCCCATAATGTATCTTAGAGTTATAAAAGGGTCCAGTGGACCTATATGGGAATTGAAAGATAAAAGTTTTTAAAAAGCACATTTTCTCTTTATCCCTTGGAGAATATTAAGACTAAAAGTCATGAAATATCAATCTTTATAAAGTTAGGACTGCTCAGAAAAAGAAACCCAGAACTAAAATTTTGTTCAATGGGCCCATGTAGTATCTCAGATAAAGTCATGCGGGGGGGTGGAAGTATTTCTTAACAGAACTAAAAACTTTATAAAGGCCTAGATCAGAGATCAGAGATCAGCAGGGGCAGTTTCAGCCCATGCTTTCTTTGCTGAAAATGCTCCTCATCCCTCAAAGGACTGGGTGCATGTGGCGCTCTTTGTTCTAGAATATCCTAACTCAGGCCACAGGTAATTGGTCCAGGGGTTGACAGTTTTGAATACAAATTCCTTTTTTCAGATTTTGAATCATAATAAACAAACATGGGGCACTGGAGCTAGAGGTAGGTCAGAGATAGCAGTACCACAGACCCCAAAGTCTTAAGCAAGACTAGATTGCAAAGCAGCAGAAAAGAAGACATTTTCAGAGAAATCAAGCTACAAGCAGAATGAAGTAGATATTCAGAATGCAGACAACGCGACCCAGTGAGGGGGAGATGGTGACAAAACCTGGCTGAACTTCCTGCAATTTGAATTTTTGTAATTCTTTATAATACCCCTTTATGTAAGTTAGAGTTGGGTTTCTGTTTCTTGAGAATGACAGATCCCTAAAACAGAAATTAGTGCCAGCAGTGGGATCGCAAGTAATAGACTCTGAGTGCAAATGAACTAGCTGTGGAGTCAAGGCAGAGGGATGGGGTAAAGGCAGGAGTGACAGAAAGGATTCCCTATTCCACGGAAAACTGGTAGAATGGAGGTAAGAGATGGCAAAATGGCTAAACAATTGTCTAAAATCTCTTGGCACCCAAACCACATGTCAAGAAAGGCAAAGCTTCAGATTTAAAAATTGTCAAATGATGGGCGCCTGGGTGGCTCAGTTGGTTAAGCGACTGCCTTCGGCTCAGGTCATGATCCTGGAGTCCCGGGATTGAGTCCCGCCTCGGGCTCCCTGCCCGGCAGGGAGTCTGCTTCTCCCTCTGACCCTCCCCCCTCTCATGTGCTCTCTCTCTCTCAAATAAATAAATAAAATCTTTAAAAATAAAGTTGTCAAATGTTGAAATGTAGGAGTGTTAGGTTAATTCCCTGTGTACATGATTAAAATGCAGTGGTGAAAAATTTTCTGTACCAGGTTGTCTGGCTAAAAGCAGATAGGGAAAGGCAGGAATTATGTATGTTACTTAAAGGGAAGTCTTCTACTGAGAGTGTTGAAGATGAGGTTCAGATACTCCCTAGGAATTTGGAAAAGCTCAGGGCTCAGGAGCCTAACAACTGAAGGTATCTAGCAGTAGCTAGAATAGTCTGGGAAACCTAGCCCTTTTCTGCAGGATAAACATGTTGATTACTATCAGCCCTAGTAAATCACTTCCTTAGACCGGAATGTAATCTGTGGAGGGAAGGGATTTTTAGGGGTAGACTGTTGAAGAAGTGCTTTCTGTTCTGCAGCCTTTTCCCACTTTTCTCCTTTATTCTCTTGAGGACAGGGCCATTAAGAACAATAGGTCTAAGAAGAGCTGAATTAACAAAAATCCTGAGGGAATGGTCATTAGGTAGCCTGGTAATTAAGGAAGCAAGCTTACCCCCACAGAAATTCCTGGCATTGCCTTTTAGTCAAGGATGTACTCAGGAGCGATTGAAAGCTCACTAAAATTCTGGAGTAGTTATCATTAGAAGAACCTTAGTCTTGAACAAGTACCTATACCAACTCACAGCAACATGGTGTTTAGTCCTAGTCTCTTCTGGAGGCTCTGACTCAAGTAGAAAGGAAGCTGGCCCCAGACAATACTTACTAAAGTGGAGAGGTCGACTCGAATGTCCTTCACGCCTGAAAGACAATGGGAAAAGGAAATCCTTCTAATGGACAGATCCTGGGACCGTCAGGCATGATTTAGGAACTTATTCTGCTGCCAAGAGGGTCAAGAAACAGACTCGGGACCTTTATTATTTAGGGGCAGACTAGTGACCAGTATTTGATCCTTTTTTCCTAGTTTTTTTCCCTACCTTTAAGTCAGCTTTTTCTAATCGATCATTTTCATTGACGTTTTTCCTATTGTATTTTTGGCGTAAACCCAGAGGAGGCCATTCTGGCAGGGTGGTGATTATGGTAACCAGATGGGGACTGAGCAGCAGCCACTTGTAGCTGCACCTAGAATACTGGATCACGTTAGGCAAGACTATGTATCTTGAAGGATGAGGTGTTATGCAGAAAAGAGTAAGATGTTAGTGGAACTGACCTAGTTAGTTCACATCCACTTCCTGGGAATGATTCCAAAGCCATTTTTTACCAGGTGACACCACTTGCAAGGCTTCCACAAATGGTTGTGCAAGGATGTGTGCATACTGCCTATTTCTATGAGGTCCTGCCCCATCATCCTGGCCACAACTGACTGAGACCAATGATCACACTGAGTGAGCCTTCAGTCTCAGGAGCTGAACTAAGAGATACCAAGAGGTAAGGAGCAGTCAGTGGAGTTGTGAGGTTCTAGAGTTGGGTTCAGAGTCTGCATCATGGCAACTCAAAGGCAGGAATGCCAAGACTATGGAGACAGGGCTAACATGTTACCCTGTATGGAGGAGCAGTAATGAAGAGGCCTTCAGAGAAATCAGTTCACAGAGAATAAAGCAGACACATAGATGCTTAGGTGTGATAAAGAACAAAGGAGAGAGACAGGGAAAGAGGCACAGAGGAAGAGGGCGAGCAGAAAAGAAGGAAGGTAGGGGATAGAGACAGAACTAGACATAGGAACAGCCAGAGGCAAGTGCAGACACAGAGAAAGTTATGAACTACTGGTGACCTCCTAGACACCACAATGTCCAGCCAGTCTTCCTGCAATTAAATTCCAGATTTTGGATTCTTTTTTAACAACTTCCAGTTTACAGGCTATTTTAGGTGGATTTCTGATTCTTGCAGCCAAACAATTCTTGACCTAAATATCTGCTCCTTGATTGTAGCTGCATCTTATTAAATGTTTAATTTTCAACTATGGAAATACATATACTGCCTAACATAACTGGGACACTGTAAAAAAGTGAGGCTTTCGGGAGAGGGACTGTTTGTAACATCTAAAGACTTTCAAAAACAGACTTGGTTTTATACAGTAATAATAGCTAACATTTACTGAGCACTTCCCTTGGGCCAGTTTCAAAAGCTGTGCATGAATGATCTCACCTGTTCATGACAACTCTAGGTTTTGCTGCTATCAATCCCATTCTGCAGATACAGAAATTAAGGCACAAAGAGATTAACTTGCTTAAGGACACACAGCCAGTAAGGGAATAAAGGTGGGATCTATTGTTTATTTGCATTAAAATTGACATTTGAAAAAAAAAAGTGTATGCATTCATTTAAAATTCATTTCAGTTGATAAATATTTATTGAATGCCTCTTATGTACAAAGTATGGATTTAAACTAGTAAACTGGTTAACGGTGATGTTACAAATATAAAGTCCTTTTAAATAATCACTATGCAAAATAAATCTTCCTTTCTGTGGTACATACACACACACACACAAAGATGTGCTTTCAAATTAAGTTTTCCAATTTCCAAAATACCTCCTTTAAAACAGAAGGGAATACATTCTGACAATGCTGTTTTTAATGCCTTAACCATTTCAAAATTCACTGGAATATCTGAAGATAACTTTGTGCAGGCTGGACTCAGGTGAAAAGAAAGCTTGACTTCAGAAGGAAGTCTACACTGATGAATACATATCCATTTAATTAACTGCAGTGTACGTTACATGTATATAAAAAAGTCAAATGACAAGAATGAGAGGAGTTTTTCACGGAAGGTGGTGAGTAGCCAGGGATTCTGCTTCTCTTGATTTTCTGAGCAGGGCTTGTTTGAGGGCACTAATTTTTTCATCAAGTTCAGCCAGTGAATAGTTCTGCTGTAAAGAACAAGAATACAGATTGCTGAATATGACTCTGAAGTATCTTAATGCAGACAAAGTGCTAAATGAACTATAACTATTTAAAATATGGTAAATGTCTTTTTTTTCCTTCATGAGAATAATTTTTAAATTGAACTATATATGTTGACTATATCATAAATTTAAAGGCATAAAACAATAAAGCTTAAATATTTCTTACTTTCTTTCTCTTTCCTAATGACAAAGCTCTCCTGGACCTCTTATGCTTTGAAAGGATTGTAAAAACTTTTTCTTTAACCTACTATTCTCATAATCAATAGTAAAAAAACTTTAGGATTAGCTTAATTGCTGGAAATTCTTTTGATGGGTCAACTGCAATCAACTACCTCTCCTGGAAAAAACGGATGCTCTCAAAAATTTCCTCAAAATTTTACAATTAAAAAATAAGTAGTATGTTACTCTTAAAAAATAAATCAAAGGGGCGCCTCGGTGGCTCAGTCGGTTAAGCGTCTGCTTTCGGGCTCAGGTCATGATCCCAGGGGCCTGGGATGGAGTCCTGCATGAGGCTCCTTGCTCAGCGGGGAGCCTGCTTCTCCCTCTCCCCCTGCTTGTGCTCTCTCTCTGTCAAATAAATAGGTAAAATCTTTAAAGAAAAAAATATTTTTTTTTAGTTTTCTTCAACTTAAAAATTTACATTACTGCCATTAACAGCTACCAGAACCTCACTAATTAAGATTCAACTAATTAATATAGTAGTACTATGGACAGTGATGGGCTGAAGTCAACCTCTGCCAAACACTTTTTTTTTTTTAGTGTTCCATGATTCATTGCTTGTGCATAACACCCAGTGCTCCACGCAGAACGTGCCCTCTTTAATACCCATCACCAGGCTAACCCATCCCCAACCCCCCTCACCCTTTTTTGATTTAGATGCTGCTAGTTAGTAGTGTCAGCAAAGTGAGGAGGGGGAGGGGCGCCTGGCTGGCTCAGTAGGTAGAGAATGCAGCTCTTGATCTTGGGGTCCTGAGTTCAACCCCGAAGTTGGGTGCAGAGATTACTTAAAAGTTGGAGAGGGTGGGCTGGGGCGTCTGGGTCGCTCAGTCGGTTAACAGATTCGGTTTCAGCTTAGGTCATGATTTCAAGTTCGTGATTTCAGGGTCGTAAGATCAAACCCCAGGGGCATAGGGCTCTGGGCTCAGCGGGTGTGTGTGTGTGTGTGTGTGTGTGTGTGTGTGTGTGTGTGTGTGTCAGGGTCGTAAGATCAAACCCCAGGGGCATAGGGCTCTGGGCTCAGTGGGTGTGTGTGTGTGTGTGTGTCTGCCTGCTTGAGATTCTCTCTCCCTCCCCTTCTGCAGGGTGGGTGTGTGTGTGTGTCTGCTTGAGATTCTCTCTCCCTCCCCTTCTGCGGGTGTGTGTGTGTGTGTGTGTGTGTGTGTGTGTGTGTGTCTGCTTGAGATTCTCTCTCCCTCCCCTTCTGCCCCTCCCCTTCTTGTGAGCTCTCTCTCAAATAAATAAATAAATCTTTAAAAAAAGGGGGGGGAATTATCGGGGGGGAATTATCTCAGCATTTTATTATTTTTCAGCATTTTGTAACTGATACATTTTGCTACAAGTAACAGCTAGACACTTTTATATTTGACCCCTGATTCCATGCCCTTGAAATAAAATTATTTCTTTAATTCAAATTCATAAATTTATACTGCCCTTTTTTTTCAGTCCTAAATGCCAGGGTATGATCTAAAAGCAACCAGAGCAGTAACTTTTATTGGTAAGAGAGGTATAAAACTAATCAAACTACTTCAGAAGCCACAATGAAAATTCAGTAACTTACTTGAGGTGGTTGAACTTTTCTTCTTTTTCCAGAAAAGCTCTAGATTAAAAGTAAAAAAAGTAATCAATGCTTAGAAAATTGAAACAATTTTCCTTTATAGAATACTAACAAAATATGGAGAACCCTGGCAGAAACACAGCCCACAACTCTCCACAAACACTAGCTGCCACTGAAATCTGTCTGCTTGTATCTTGGAGGGTACCCTCCAAACAATGATATTAAAAGTACACAGTAGTAACATCGAAGCAACATGCTCCTCCTGGCTCCTTCCCAGCTTCTGATGAGGGTTAATTATGGAAGGAGATGCTCTGGGGGGTTTTTACTTAGTTTCCTTTTTTATAGCCTTTCATCCCAGAATACTGAACAAGTGAAGTGAAGCAGCATTAGACAGAGGAAAACACAATTTAGAGTCCCAGGCCCAGGGGTGCAAAGACACACATGCACACAGACCGCTGACTGACTAATGATCACTGGTTATCTGTGCAAGTGTGCTTCTCTGTGGGACTCACGGGAATGCTGATCGTACCCCCACTGGTCTTGTCAGCGACTGGAATGGGCGTGGGCCCAGTTCTGGCCAATGGGTAAGAGGTCTGCTGGGGATTAGGGGGAGAGCTTCTGGAAAAAACTTCCTCACTTCTAAGAGAAAGCCCTCAAAGGAGGCAGTTCCTCTGGACAATGCTGTATCCAAATAGGACACCTGAAAGTAGCTGTCTTGCCATCTGCCTGGGGAAAAAGCCAACACCAAGCAGAACTGCGGGGGAAAGGTCCCAATTCTTTGACAACCATGATATTTAGCCAATGAATCCATTACTGTGAAGGGTGTACTTATGCTGAACTTGCTACTTTATAACTTGCGCACTCTTTAAGCCAGTTTGAGTTTAAACGTCTACAATTTAAGCTGACAACATTCTCACTGACATGCTGCCGAGCCTTTTAAACCCTGACCAAATGAATTTTTTTAGATTTTGTTCTTAGTCTCACAGAACCCCAAACTTCTGAATGGCAAATTAGTATTTTGGTACATTTGACAAAGAAACTGTCAATGTAGGTGGCAAAAATTTTCTCATGAACATTTCTGACCACTGAGATTTAGAAGAGAAGGTAAAAATTCACATTTCCCTTTGTGTCAGAAGGTGTTTCAAAGAATTCCAAGGTGTGCCCCTTATCAGTAGTTACAGTAAGTGGGAAATCATTAAGTGTTGGAATTATTAAATATGGGGGGAAAGGTGCTTATATAAACAGGTTCCTTCCTTTGCCAAACTGAGCTGGATAGCTGTGATGGGGCCCATAGGCAGGTAAGGGCTTAATGTTTAATTTTGGTCAGAAGACTCCTCAGTCTTCTACCTTACCAAGAGGTGCCTTTTTACATGTACCAGATTAAAATATACTTCCCCCTATAAAAAAATTAATTAAATAAAATGTACTTCTCCTTGTCTGCCCAAGAATTTAGTCTATACGATATTGATAGTTTCCACGTCACTGAACAATCAGATTATTATAATATCACAAAACCAAAGTAAAAAGTATCAGAATGAGGAGAATAAGGACATCAATGATTCACTAACTTGGAAACAGCAAAATGGGGTCTTTGGGGGCTTATTTTAGGTGTAGTGTCTTAAGTGTTTCTTCCCTTTTGAGTCCCATCCCACCACCTTGATTCGGATCTTCATTTCTCCCCAGTATGGACAATGATATGTTTCCTAAACTCTCTTCCCTGATTCTAATCTCTCTCCAACTCAGACTTCATAATGCCACCACATAGGAACCTAAATTATAGGTTTCTCTTTCTCAAAAACTTAATTGTGCACTAGTGATACTGGCATTGCAAACTGGTTAGTGTGGCCTTCAAGGCCCTCCAAAATACATTTGCAATTTAGTTTTCCAGCCAGATCCAGCTGCCACCTCATGTTTCAGGCCCACCATGCACTTGGACACGTACATGGCCTGTGCACATGCAGCTGACTCCCCTCTCCCTATTCTTTACAACCAGGAGTTACTATTATAGACTAGAGCTAAGATTCCACCTAGTCAGTGCTTTGGAACAAAGTTAACACACCTTCAAAAGTCCAATAGTGAATTATCAGCCAAACCCTATCCATTCGCACATTTATTCAGCGCCTACTACGGTCTATATGTTCAAAGATGAATAAGACACAGTGCCTGCCCTTCGGAGGTCCGAAATATAGTGTGGAAAAACAGATGTGTAAACATATAAGTGATAAGTGCTATAAAATGAACAAAGTGCTATAAAAATGTACTTGTGAAGCATATTATATTTACTGTTTCAAGGGTCATAATTTAAAATCAGTAAGTAATTCTTTGGAAATACTCATAAAGATTGTATGTCTTAAATAGTTTATTAAGTGATGCCCTTAAAAATTTTAAAACATTACCACATTCAAATCTTTCCATGTTGAATGTGAACAGTAAAGATCTTTCCAACTGTTACATTAAAAGGTGCAACAAAATACTAATCTTTGTTATACTTCCTGCTTTATATACATTTTTTTTTTTGGAGTTCTGGGTCCGTTTCATTACTGAAAAGAACTTCACATAGTCTACTTTTGTATCTTTGTTATAATTCCTGCTTTATATACATTTTTCTGGAGTTTTATGTCTGCTTCATAACTGAAAAGAACTTCACATAGTCTATTTTTGTTCTATGAATCAAATAAAATTTCCATATTTTTCTGTTAGCTTTTCCCTTTTCATATGCTGTGCTTCAGTGTTACCCATAACAAATCTCTATTCAACTACGAGTCTTCCCTGTGTTTAGAATTCACCTACATGCAAATCTGAATTAAACACATTTCATTTAAAATCTTTTCAGAGTTCAGAATTCAGTTTCTACAAAAATTCAATCCTTAAGGAATTTAACGGGCTTAAATTTCTCTTACTAACTTTAGAAGCTAGAAGACTATACAGCATATGTAGTCTTTTCTGTACACCTTTGAAAAATATGTAAAGATATGTAATTGCCATGTGTGTCCTCCCAGCATGAGGATGGTGAGAGTGATAAATAACATGCCATGTCCTCTGCAGGGTGTGTGTGTAACTCCTCTCCTACGCATGGACATTCCTACGTTCCTAGTGCTGGATCTATTGCAAGCAAGGCGTGCAGGAGCTGAAGACGGCACCTTCATTCTATTACAGACGGGTGAGGGAGTGAGATCTTCCTTCCCTTTGGGCCTGTGCCATATTTATTCATAGACCTTGAGGACAGAGTTAATCTGAATGTTTAAACCTTTTCAGTGTTTTGTGCTTCCTTGTAGCTCACTATTAACTAGGACATGTCATTTCCAATACTAATCCAGAGTGGTCCTTCTAATCAAATATATATTGTTTAATAGAATTAGAAATATTTTTTTGAAGTACCAGTTTTATCACAGGTACGGCAACCTAACACATCCAGGCCAATTCTGTTTACATTTGAAATGCTTCCTGCTGCTGAACAGTCTACCAAGTTGTAGACTTTAGGCCTCTGATAGTCTTAGTGTTCTTCCCCATTCTCTGTTTTAACTATCACCTTTACAGAGACTCTCCCAGTTATACAAGTCCTACTCTTGAAAAGCTTACCTGATGGTTCTATCTGTATATCCTGATAGGACTTTAAATTCACATTTTCTCCCCAAGTATCTCCTCCTTCAGATTTTCTTATTTCTGTCAATGATGGCATATAATTTTTCCAATCAGAAAGTGGACTCACCCTTGCTCTATGTCTCTTTCCACAGCCAATCAATTATCAGTATTTGTCAACTTTATTTCCTATCATCTCTTGTGTTAATCTTTTCTATTCTCTCTCTCTTATCCTTCGTTTAGGATCTCAGTTCACATCTAAGCTAGTATAATACTGTCTCCTTAATCTTAGTCTCTCCCTTCTCATTTACCTTCCAGAACAGTATTAGATAAATCTTCTAAATGATTTGCACAAGTTACCTCCCTGCTCAAGCGCTTTCAACAGCATTTAAACTTAAAATACTTTAAACTTCCGGGTATAGCATTTAAGGTCCTCTATAATCTGACTATTCTACCTCTTTAACCAAACACTCTAAACATTCTATGCTGTCTATAAGAGATCCCCCAAAACAAGATTATGATTTGAAGGGCTGTTCTTTTGTTAACCAAGTTCAATAATAGGTAGATGTCAAGCTTTGTAAGTCAAAATCAAAGAGATTAATGAAGGAGCAAGATCTCTCTGGAGGTATCTAATACTAAGATACTCTCTTGTAAGTTCAATTCTATGTTAACAAGGACTATATTAACAAAGTACGAAATTGAAATAGAAAAATAACCTGCTAGGGATTACTTAATGAAGGCAGCTTGAATGGGAACAACATACAGTAGACTGTTACAGGAAAAAGCATAAAATCTTTATCAAGTTTTCTAGGAAGATACATTCAAAGAATAATCCTAAAATTAGAAAGACCTTTGTAATTATTTAGTACAACCAAGAAATCTTCTAAATTAGACAACTGAAAGCCAAAGGAACTTTGTGACTTATCTACATTTATATAGCTACTTCATACACGGTTTCTGAAACTAACTAAATGCTAGTAGTTACTGAGGTTTTACCATGTGCTAGGCAGTGTGCTAGGTGCTTGACTGGTATTATCTCACTTAATCCTTGCTTCAACCCTTAGAACTTTAGTAAACCTCATTTTACATTTGAGGGGAATAATCACTAAAACTCTTTTTCTAAATTTTTGATCTTTGGGTTTCACTGCTCACATTTGTTATGTAACCTGCCTTCTTCATCTGGAAATACTTCTTTTCTGTACCTTACTCTAATACCCAGTTTGCCACTTTGGAAAAACTGCTGCTATACCTAAAATAATTTTAATTATATTTTTACCAGTGACTTATAATAATTCATGCTAACATGAGTTATTTTACATAGTTTTTGAGATAGGAGTTTTAGTAAAATTTTCACTAAAAATTTAGTGAACTGGGTGCCTGGATGGCTCAGTTGGTTAAGCAGCTGCCTTCGGCTCAGGTCATGATCCCAGGGTCCTGGGACACAGCCCCACGTTGGGCTCCTTGCTCAGCTGGGAGCCTGCTTCTCCTCTGCCTGCCGCTCCCCCTGCTTGTGCTTGCTCTCTGGCTCTCTCTGTGTCAAATAAATAAATAAAATCTTTAAAAAAAATTAAAATTAAAAAAAAAATTACTAAATTAAAAAATTTTGTTCACTTTTACATTATTTAGTTCTTTCTAATATGGCGCTGCTAAAAAAAAAAAAAAGAAAACCAAAAATAAATAAAGTTTAAAAATATGCCCCCCCAAAAAAGAAAACCAAACCTCAGAAAAGGCAGGTGTTATGTATAATCACCCCAAAAAACTGAGGAAAATAACACAATGACCTCAGGATCACTTGTCTAAAACCTGCTGATGTGACAAAATAGAGACTTATCAGCACAACATTGTTTCTTAATGTCCTTGGAAAAGGGGATAAGAATGAATGAATAAACAAGTGCTAGAGTTGAGGAATTAGACAAATATTGACTAGTCTTTCAAAAAGTTTGTTGGTTAAGGTAAAGAAAAAGATAGGGTGGCAGATGGAGGTGTGTGTTTGTCTGGTATGGAAGAGAAATGCAAACATGTATGAGCTGAAGGAAGGAGTCTGTGGACAGGGAGGGATTAAAGAGACAGAAAGGGTAACTGACAGAGCAGGGTCCCAGAGGAAGCCTTTGTTCTACAAGATAGCATGGTCATAGTGACAGGATTGACAACTACCTAGGCTGATTTATTATGCCATGGAAATGGCTCAAGTTCGAGAATTTGGGTAATATATAATAAAAGTACCCCCTTTAAAATAATTATGAGTCTATATATAATACTTGGAATCACAACTTTTTAAAAAAACTAGGTAACTCCCTACATAGGACTATGTTCATCATTGAATTATTAAAACGGTGTTTCGCCTGTAGCAGATAAATTAGTGAACTGTGATACGATGAAGCATCGTAAAATAAACAATATATATATTTTTAAAGACACTTATACTTACTATAGATTGAAAATATTCAGGAGAGATTCCTTCCAGTTCAAGGATTTTATCCTCAAGTTTTTTAATTCTCTGATAAATGTCTCTTGGCACTGGACCACCTAAATACATTAAGAAAAAATTCTGAGATACTACTGAATAATTCTTCTTACAAATTTTATTCTTAAAATACCATGCAGGGGTGCCTGCATGGCTCAGTCTGTTAAGCAGATGACTCTTGATTTTGGCTCAGGTCATGATCTCAGGATCCTCGGATCGAGCCCCATGTCGGGCTCCCTGCTCAGCCAGGAGTCCGCTTCAGGATTCTCTCTCTCCTTCTGCCCCTCCCACTGCTCTCTCTCAAAAAAACAAAAACAAACAAACAAAAACATGCAAAGAAGATACTTACACAGAGGAATGGGAAATATTTAAGCTTGAGAAGATAATGAACAAGAGTAAAATGAAATGAAATCCTTAGCTCACATTTTCAATATTATACATTATGGGGTATATTATTCTATTGTACCTCTCCTCAAGCCCCATTTATGCTTCCTGTTTTGCCAGGAGTTTTATTTTATGTTAAATTCATTACAAGCTACTGAAGAGTTCCTGTACAGAAACAATTTGTACTTCTGATAGATTTTGATAGACACTTGGGAGGAGAAAAATGTACAGGGACACCTAACAGTTCAATTCAGTGACTGCAGTATGTCTTTATCACTTTCTTCTATTTATATTTCTCCTTACATGCCACATTTCCTCCTTTAACCTAAAAGAATATTAAAGAGGAGCTTTATCATAATTCTTAATTAACAAACTTTCTGTGGAGGGGGAAGATAAATTAAGGTTATTCAAATTTCAAAGTTATGATTGTATTCCAAATCCTCTTATTTCTTGCACCACAATGTGACCATTCTGTCTAGACCCCCACCACCTCTCTACGGATACCACAACCTTCAAATTGGTCTCCTTGTTTCTGCCTTGCTCCCATAGTCTATTCTCAACACAGCAGTGACCCTTTTAAAATGTAAAAGTCAGATAGTGTCATTTCTCTGCTCAAACCTTCTAGTACCTTTGCATCTCACTCAGACTAAAAACCAGAACCTTTACTTACAGTAGTATCCAAGGTCCTACACAATTTGGACATTCTCTCCACACCCTTATCATTCTAGCCACTTGATTCCTTCTTTCTGTTATTCAAGTAGGCCAAGCACTCTCACATGTGGTTTCCTCTGCCTCCATATTCACAAGGCTTGGTCTCACCAACTTTAGGTCTGGGCTCAAAAGTTACCTTATCAGCAAGGCCTTTTCTGACCACTCTTTAAAAAATACCAGTGGTGTTGGTGGGAATGCAAGCTGGTGCAACCACTCTGGAAAACAGTATGGAGGTTCCTCAAACAGTTGAAAATAGAGCTACCATACGATCCAGCAATTGCACTACTGGGTATTTACCACAAAGATACAAATGTGGGGATCCGAAGGGGTACGTGCACCCCAATGTTTATATCAGCAATGTCCACAATAGCCAAACTGTGGAAAGAGGTAAGATGTCCATCGACAGATGAATGGATAAAGAAGGTGTGGTATATATACACAATGGAATATTATGCAGCCATCAAAAGGAATGAGATCTTGCCATTTGCAACGACGTGGATGGAACTGGAGGGTGTTATGCTGAGTGAAATAAGTCAATCAGAGAAAGACATGTATCATATGAGCTCACTGATATGAGGATTTCTTAATCTCAGGAAACAAACTGAGGGTTGCTGGAGTGGTGGGGGGTGGGAGGGATGGGGTGGCTGGGTGATAGACATTGGGGAGGGTATGTGCTATGGTGAGCACTGTGAATTGTACAAGACTGATGAATCACGGATCTGTACTTCTGAAACAAATAATGCAATATATGTTAAGAAAAAAAAAGAAGAAGATAGCAGGAGGGGAAGAATGAAGGGGAGTAAGTTGGAGAGGGAGACGAACCATGAGAGACGATGGACTCTGAGAAACAAACTGAGGGTTCTAGAGGGGAAGGGGGTGGGGGGATGGGTTAGCCTGGTGATGGGTATTAAAGAGGGCACATTCTGCATGGAGCACTGGGTGTTATGCACAATGAATCATGGAACACTACATCAAAAACTAATGATGTAATTATGGTGATTAACATAACAATAAAAATTATTAAAAAAAAAAAACCAGTGTTACACGCCCGCCCCCCCACTGCAATCCCTATCCTTTCTCTAATTTTTTTCCAAACCATTACTACTACTGGATAGTTCTATGTTTTATTTATTGCCCATTTCTCCACTTTAATGTAAGCTCCAGGAGGGCATAATTTTGTTTTGCTCATTGCGTATGGCTCTGCAGCTTGTGCACTGCACAAACCTAGGAACCATCAGTTCACAAACTAAACAGGTGCTCAATATTTACTAACTGAATGAATACATAATTAGATAATCATTATGCAATTAAAGCATATGGGCAAATTTTCATATCAAAAGTATCAACTTGTTAAATACAAAAAATCTAGAAGTAGGTTTCTTTTTTGAGAATGTTTACCTTAGAATCTGGGTCATTCTTGCTCTTGAGTAAGGTAAAATGAGTAACTTATTCAACTGACTTTGCTCTTGCTGCCCTCTTTACCTAGAATGCCCTATGGCTCACCTCTGTATCTCTCAAGAGCCAGTTCAAACTTCACTGATTCAGTGAAGCACTGCCTAAAATCTCTTCACATGGAGGCTCCTTGTGCCCCACCATACGCTTCCTTCATAGCCCCCATAACATTCCACTTCAATATTATTCTTTCTTCCAGATTATAAAGTTCTTGAAGCTAGGGACCACAACTGTATCATTTTAGTATCCCTTGTGTCTAAAATAGCACTTGGCACATAGCAGGCATTCAAAAGATTTTTTCAATTAACTACCTGATATTATTAGACTTTTATATATATAGAGAGAGAGAGAGTGAGCGAGCGAGCCCGCGCAAGCCAGGGGAGGGGAGAGGCAGAGAGAGGGAGATGTGGCGGGGGCAGGGGGGGGGGAATCCCAAGCAGGTTCCATGCCTGGTGTGCAGAACCTGATGGGGCTCAATCTCATGACCCTGAGATTATGACCTGAGCCAAAAATCAAGAGTCGGACGCTTAACTGACTGAGTCACCCAGGCACCCTGATACTATTAGACTTAATAAGCCAATCCATCCTTTTTTCAGTTTTTTTTAATCCATTTAGTTATGGGGGAGGGGATTAATTTTTAATGCTAATCTCTTATTACCCTTGAAGTTTTATTTAGTCTCATCTTCTTTTACTTCCACTCAGCAAATACTCCAGCTAGACTGGACTCAGAAATTCCCCAACCAGATTTGTGTGCCTCAGTGCTTTTTGCAGATGGTGTTCCCTCTTTTTGGAATAATTTGCTCCTGCCTGCTGACAAATTCCTACTAATCTTTCAAGGGTGCAAATGTCACTTCACCAGGGGTACCATCTCTTGACTTCCCCTGAAAGAGGTGAACACTAACTTTGTGTACCCACTGTACTTTACATATGATCTGAAAAGGTGAAATGAGCAATCGTTCATTTAAAAACTCCTGAATACCTGTTTTGTGCCAGACACTGCACTAAGCACAAAGGTAATGAACATGAGTTTGCTCTCGCAGACCTTACTATCTATCAAGGGAAACAGATATTAAACACACACAACTGTGATAACTGCTATAAAGGAGGGCAGGGAGTACCAGGTACTACTGAGACTACATGAAAGGGGAGTCCATACCAGTCTGGGATCAGGAGGGGAAAGTGTGGGCAGGAGAGAAAGCCTTGGTGCAGGCCCTAGGACAGCAAAATGAGTGGGAGTTGGGAAGCCCAGAGATGGGGCTGGAACTATAGATGTAGATCATGCTACTTAAAATTACAATCCCCTCCCATCTCAAGCTCCTTTCTCTTCTCTTGGTCAAGCTGCTTTTATCTGTAGCTCTTCTTGTGTAGCATATAATTTATATACTAGAATTTTTGTTCACATGCATTCTCAGTGCCTAGAACAGCACCTGGCTTATAGTAGGAACTTAATACCTATTTGTGGAATAAATGAATAAATACTAAGTTTGGTATGCATACAAGGGTAAGAGGAAACCATGAAAGAATTTTTAGCTGGGGAGTAGCAAGATCAGTAAGATCAGAACTTCAGGAAAAGCAATCTGGCCACTGGTACAGAATTGGTCTCGAGGAAGAAATCTAGTGGCAAAGTAAACAGCTGATATCCTTCCATCAGTCCAAGGCAGAGAACACAGTGACTTCAACTACAGTAGTAGCTGTGGAAGTAGAAAGAAGTAGGTAGATCTGGGAGATAATTAGAAGACAGAATCAACAGGATCTGGTGACTAAATGGGGAGGGAGACTCAGGCTTTGCAGCCAGTTAAGACTGAGGTTTGATTTCTACTCGTCATTACTACCTTGGGCATGTTGCTTGAGCTCTCTGAACTTAGTTTCTTTATCTGACAATAACAGCACCAACACCTCACAAGGGTACTGAGAGTACTGTTAAATATTAAGTTAGTTGACATGTATTAATACTTTGAGAGTGACTGGCACTTAGTATTATTCAATAAATGTCAGTTCACTTCCCCTATGGCATTTACGGATTTATATGCTTATTCTGACTGAAAGATCCCTGAGGACTAAGATCACACTTAGCAATACTTTGTACCTAGCACAGTGGGTGAGAAGAATGAGACACAGTCGTGGTTATGAAATTGGTGGCAGGAAAAAGATTACATGAATTTTCAGCTGTGACTTAATAAACTGAGAATGTCAGGACCTATTTGGAATCTATTCCCATTCTACTAACAGTCTCAAACTGGTGAGAAGTTTAAGAGGAGGAAGAAGAGCATAAACACATGAACTGTGGATTCCTTGAGAGTAAGGACTATGCTTATTCATTTTTGTACCAACCAGAACAATGTTTTGTACATGGCAGATGCTCAATGAAAATTTTGTAACTAAATAAATTGGAGTTTAACTACTGACAAAGGTACATTTATGGGGCACCGACCAGCATTCCGCTTACCTGTCTGCAATCTCAAGTGAGCCTCAATATTTTGTAGTCGTTCTTCGACAGCCTGATTACCACAATCTCGGAGCAAGCTGTTAGGTTTATGACCTGACCCTTGAATTCCTTCAGGTCTAGTCTGTGGTCCATATGTATTCACAACTCTAGAAACTAAATTAAGAAACTTTTGAAATATAAATTTAATAGGCTTAAAAGTCAGAAATTCTATCTCCCTAACAGTACCTCATACTCTTTTTATAAAGACCATCTGACCATCAAGCCAAGTACAAAGCCAAGACTTTTTATTTTATTTTAAAATAAACAAAATTTAGATAGGAAGTGATTTCTACTTCATTTTGCTTATAATCTAGAATAAGCTTCTGACAATGATGAAGATATGCAGTGGATACTTACCTTTTACATGACTTTTAAATCCCGGGTAAGGAGTAAAAACGGCATCAGTTCTTGCACAACTGTTTTCTTAGGAGAATTTAGATGAGTATAAGTTTAAGTACATTCTTAACTTTAAATGTATGAGATTTTGACAAATTTCCAATACATATTAACATACTAATAAGAGAATTATCATTTTAAATAATAGTAATTAAATCACCATCTCATACAGGATAAAATATAGTGAACTTTCCCCTCTAAAATTTATAATCTTTAATCTTATCTAATTTTCAGATTTGCATATAGAAAAGTCCTTAGCATTAAATGGCGTAATTTAATTTTTAATAAATACCAATATCCCCCCCAAACCATCTGGGTCTTTGGAGAAAATACTTTATATTTTATAGAGAGCATTTTAATTCTAAGCCAAAGAGACATTATTCCCTTTATTTTATCATAGAAATAAATAGAACTCATTACTTTTCCTGAAAAACCTTTTTAAAAAAATTCAGCATTTTAGTATTACTTACTGATCAAATTAAGGATCATCTAATAAAAAGGATTAATTATACATTTAACACATTTTTATTTCAGAACTCCAAAGAGATCTTGAAACCTCAAAAATAACACATTCTTTTCCACTTTATTTAGGTTTCCAGTGCTCATTTAAAAAAATCTCTAACAAAAGCTATCTCTCTTTCCAGACCACTCTTTTCAAAAAATGCAATTTTAGGAAAAATAAGTTGTAAAAATTTGTCCCAATTTTTTTCTAAGTTGAAAGGTATAATTTTTTTTTCAAATTAGGTTATCAACAAATAAATTACAAACCCAGGGGGAAAACTGGAATAATGCTAACATAATATAAAAATGTTTCAAATATTATAAAGTATTTAAAATGACATTAAGTAAAACCATGCATTGCAGTAAATTTCCTGAAAAATTCTCCTGATTTATAATAAAAAATAGATGGTAAAAGAGATACTGAAAGAAAATTTTTTTTTCCCTATGGAATTAAAAAAAAAAAACCTATTGTTTATACTTAAGTCAGACTGACAGGTATCAAAGGAATACACTAACACATTACAATACATTCATATTTTTTTCAGTCTAAGTTTCCTTTATAGTTCTGCTGACAAATCAAATTATGTGAATGTAATTCCAAATTCATCTTTTATATATAGATACTAAACAGAATCATTTTCTTTTTCTTTCCTTTTTCTTTTGAGACACATCAATATACGTTTAAAGGGCCATGACTTCTCCATTCTCTTTTTACCATCTCACGGGGCTAAGGGTTAAAAAAAGAAGCTATCATCCGTTCCAGAGTTATATTCCAAGTATATAGATTAACTGACCCATCAGTGAGAAATTCAGCATGGTGTGAAGATAGTGAATGTATGAGTGCTAGTCCCTCTCCACAGCAATTCTTGCTAGCACTGTTTTGAGCCAGCAAGGGATTGAATGGGCCAAGGAATCCTGCTGAGCATTTCAATTCTTGTCAATTTCTATCCCCTGGTGGTTTATAATAATAGAGTTAGCAGGGAGAACGAGGAATAACATTAGTGACACATGTGCTTACTCCCTCAACAAACCCCTTCTCATGGGTTGCTTGCAGTTGGATGGATTGTAGTATCTGAGATTATGCCACTACTGTACCTGTTCTGAAAAGCTAACAAGAAAATATACTAAGTCTAGAGATAAGCATGTATAATGTTAATAGCAGAAAAGGCTGAATTTAGGACCCACTTGAGCCTGTATTATTTCATTATTAAGAGAATCAATGTACCAATGTAAGAGTCAATTCTAGGTTCATCTGACAATTCTGTATTCATAATAATTAGCTAAGAGATGTTAGAGGCAACAAGAAAAATGTTCATTCCAATTAGGAACTCTTCTCCATAATTTTTTCTAAGAACTACTTGTTCTGATTATTACTATGATGCCTGAGTAAGATCTATGCCAGTGTTCTGCAGTATTCTGTAGCATACCTGCAGATCTGTAAATATACTATAGCATCAAGTAAAGAGGAAAAGGAGAATCTGATGAAAAACAGCAAATGTATACACTATGAGAAAAAGGAAAAAAGCATTAAGACACCACAGTCTTGATGACAGACTGCTTTTATCGTGACAGAAAACATTTCAAAAAGCTCAGGAGTAGTGAGAAAACTGCTCCCTCTTGAGGAGTATTAACTTTACTAAGTTTACTTATATATTAATACAATTTCAAAAGTACACTTACAGGCTCGAAATTTATGTAACTTAGTTCCTCCTTATTAGTGAGACTGAAAAATGCTGCCACCCATACTTCATCTTCTTCATTTCCCAAAGAAACCTTAAAAAAGAATCTTCACCTGTGGTAAATATTAGCCCTTTTATGTCTGCATTTATTAGATTTTTGCTAACCAAAATGAAACCCATTTTTTTTGAAGATTTTTATTTTATTTTATTTTTTATTTGAGAGAGAGAGCGAGAGAGCACAAGAGGGGGTAGAGTCAGAGGGAGAAGTAGACTCCCTGCCGAGAAGGGAGCCTGTTGCGGGACTCGTTCCCGGGACTCCGGGATCGTGATCTGAGCCGAAGGCAGCCGCCTAACCAACTGAGCCACCCAGGCACCCTGAAGCCCATTTTTGCAATATAGTCTTATTAAATAGAATTTCTGCTGCCTTAGTTTCTAAATAAACCTGTGAAATAAATTGTGATTTAATGTTATTCATTTTTAAACACAAATGAAAAATCAGAGCAACTCTAAAAACTGTGCTTAAAATCCTTTGAAAATTAACTTCTTCCAAGTAGTTACCTTGATTACAATCAATAACATTGCAAAATTCCCTGACGTTGTTTTCATTGATTTCAGCTTGCTTTCTTTCAATAAATGCAGATATTCGTCTGTCAATCTATAAACGATAACGCATGTTTTAACAATTCGAGCATAAGATTTAAAATAGTACTCCCCCCCAAATAAAACCTTCTTACTTCTGCTTTTCCAGCCTTTATTTGAACTACTTCTGGATCAAAATGGATCTGTGTCTTTTTCACATCTCCTAAATCACAATCTTTGTGCTTTTCTTCCTCTTGTAGGTCACTAATGGGAAATTTGGCATTTACTTCATTCTTGTTCCCCGTTTCTGTTTTTTCTATCTCTCCAACAACAGTTGTATTCTCCTCTTTAATCAGAGGCTGAAGTTTTGCTAAAAAAGGCTGAGAAGAACACAATTCCATCTGCAGAGGTTCAAACTAATCAAAATTAATTACACATTTAACATTTATATAAATTTCTGCTAAGTAAACACAATATTTAGTATCAATTAACTACATATAAAATGTTGGCATATCAGGATACATAGATTTGATCACATGTCAGTGTTTGCTGTTCTCTGCTATTGTGACATTATCATTTGGTATAAATCTGTTAAAAAAAAAAAAGAAAGAAAGAAAACCTGAGTAAATTTAAAATTTTCTTTGAGGGAATCATTCTGTCACTCATCTTCTATTTTGTGCCAAATCAAAGCCTCAGCCTCTGGCACCAATGCCACTTAATTAACATGTCATTCAAATGCCTCCTCAGAACACTAAGGCTTAGTATTTTTCCTCCTTAACATGAGAGCCAGTGCTCTCACTCAGCAAAGCCCTGCATTATCACTGTATCACTGGAGATTCTCCACTTGAAACTGCAGTTGGCCAAAGTGAATGAGAGAGAGCATAGACATGAAATATATAGGTGTTATGCTGAGTGAACACTCAGGCTTTTCCTGACATGGCAAGACATCTTCTTAGGTCATGAAATTAAATTTTTAAAAAGAAAATGAACAAGAAAAAAAAAAAACTACCAAGTTCCACAGCCGAAAAGAGATATATGCCTATCACTATACTAGAGGGGGTTAAAAAAAAACAAAAAACAACCCTATTGTATAATGTAAATTATACTACTCACCCCCCCTCCTCCATTAATCAGGCCTCAACTGAGTTCAATCACTCATTATTTCTGTCCTTTAATATTAGGGTTAACTATTTCAACATGAAACAGTTAAAATTTCCCATAAAGTCACTGAACAGAGGGCTAAAAATTAATGTTTATTCCATTAATCAAAGCATACCCATACTTGTCAGTGTTCCAGTTATTTTTTCATACCTGTAATTTTGCTTCCGTTGTTTACTCTACCAGGTACTCTTCTGAAACCTTATAACATCTTAATAGCAGTAAAATGGCCAATCCAAATAGTTCTTCCACTCACCTTTTGACACTTTGTATTTTATACTTTGATTAGAGGTAAACTGCAAACTTACAATTACAATTGCAGAGATGTTCAATTGGAAACCAGCAAGGTCATAATACTGTTCAATTACTGAACTGAAATATTAAAAAAATATAGCAGTACTATTTTAAATAATTCAATGTTGATTTCTAAAATAGAGGATGAATTATTTCAAACTGTTAAGAAAAAGAAAAGATAAAATAGTGACTGGCTACTTACTAAGATGAGACATTAATGTCACAGAAATTACTTTCTTTTTAAAAACTATGCTGAAACTGTTTAATTGCAATAGACACTCCAGGATGTGTCATGCTGGGATAATGCCACTTCTTGAACCACTGAAAGCACTCCATGAGCCTCCAAACTCACCCAAGGCATGGAATCATTATCATAGCATGACACACACCTGCCGTGTCTTATTGCTTAATTATAACCCACCATAGATGCAACTGTATTGAATTTTCAGTGCAAGTCTAGAATTGAATAGAATTGCATTCATTCAGTCTTCATAGCCACATCGGCCTATTGAACTATATTCCTGAGACTGTCCAGATCGCTATATAAATTAACAGATTTGGATCTAAAGTGGCTGAAGTAACCTTTTATTGATAACACTATTAATACAGTGGTAAGAACTGACAAATACTCTAACTTATAATTTAACTATAATTAATTTCTATTCTCAATACTGACTTAACATTTTTAACAAGAAATTTACCTGTAAATATAAAACATGATGCTCAAGTGCACTAAAGAGCAAAGCAGGCTGGAATGCCGAGAGGCTCTGGAGCTTGTTCCAATCGATTGTAATTTTCACCACATCATCTCTGAGGTTAAGCTTCAAAGGGGCAAACCAGCAACATCACAAAAATTACACGATTAAGCTGTGTATATAGGATGTCACAAAAATAATATTTCTTTAGAGTAACATGCCTATTTAGCTCAAAGTTATCAGATTTTTAATGATACATTAAAATGCTCTACCTAGTTATCATTTTAAAAGGCCAAGAAAGGTGTAATTTTCATAGAAAAAAATGCAATGATATCTCATTCTAATTCTATTCTTGGGTCTGTGTAATGGGACCATCTTACAGGTGAAACCATCCACGAAAGATGGAAAGATGAGGCTTTTTTGATACTTCATTATCTAAAACCTTTGGATGAGGGCCAAGTATTTCTAGCTCAGAGCACTAAACAGAAGGGGCAGGCACATTTATGAAAGTTCTGATATAAACATTTCTTTTTGTTAAATATGTACACAAAGACATAACTGACATATATCATCACTATTCTGATGTTTTCTGAATCACATTTTTATTGCTTTCAACTTTAACCTATTTTAAAATAATTTAAAAATCAACATTATTCATACATATTATAAAGCCTAGGGATAAATGGCAACATGTTTATCTACTTTAAATAAAAAACTAATCTAGCTGTGGAAATCTGAAAGTGAAAAACAGTCTTCCACAATAGTGAAATAAATGGTCAGAGACTGAATGGAATGGCTAGATCTTTCGCTAAATAGTATTTTCTAATACTTGTGAGGGCTTGTCATATAAAACTTCTTATAAGTTGGCTATGTGTGACCTATTAGAATAAATTATATACAGAAAACTACCAAGAACCCAAATATAAAATTAGTATCAAAATCAGTTAAAATCTTAGAGGGAAAGCCTCCGTCTCTAGG
Source organism: Callorhinus ursinus (assembly GCF_003265705.2). Taxonomy (NCBI): domain Eukaryota; kingdom Metazoa; phylum Chordata; class Mammalia; order Carnivora; family Otariidae; genus Callorhinus; species Callorhinus ursinus. The sequence goes on from NW_027397070.1 coordinate 13,366,005, forward strand.
CTTTCAAGTGAATAAAAGTGAACCTCCATAAACTTTTCTAGGTATATGTGTTTATAGCATACTATAAAGATATGTTGCATGGTAGAATTAAGTTTATTGTTTTTTTCAGAAATCATTTATTAAAAGTCATGTTTTCTACAAAATAAAGGCAAGTATTACATTAGTTCAAATACAGATGTTATGAATTGTGATTATAATAAAACAAAAAGATGAATCACTGTACAAAAAACCAGAGATCCAAAGTTACCAAAAGAGGCACTATATTGAATACTGTATGACAAAAATTTACCACCCTTTACATGCGACAAGAAACATTAAAAGTCTATATCAGATAAGCATAAAGAAATAGGAAGTCTTGGATAGGCTGCACTGGCAAAGATTAGTTTATAATCACTAAGGTTTTACATTAAGATTACTGCATTAATCTTAGTTTATATTAATGCCCATAAAAATTTCATTAGACAACAACTTAGTATGGAAGTAAACTATTACTGTACTTCTACAGTCCTCTAAGACTGTGAAAATCAGTTGATAACAAATTTATGAATAGAATTTAGGGATAACACAGACAAATCTCAACCAAAGTAAAGCATCAAATTTTCTAGAGAAAATAATAACTTACAGAAAATAAATCTTAATGTTGGGATCATATTCTTTCAATTTAACATAATTATGTAAGCCTTTCAAGCACAATTAAAGGTACTTGGTTTTTTTTAAGAAAACCACATAATAATGATATTAATTAACTTTAAAATTATCCCAATATATCCAACTATTTATTCAACAAATTCCCTATTAGTAATATGAGTTCTATGCATTTTTACTCTTTATACTTGTAAACCATTCACTCAAAAATGTATTAGTCTGACATTAATAAGGACTATTTAAATATGCATTTTCAGTAAAAACTTAAATTAATATGAAAATCCAAGCTAACAATAAATAATGCTTCAACTTGGTAAAATGAGCCATGAAGAGGCAAGCAATAAGGTTAAAACCAGTAAATTTGAAATGTGGGATACTTTTTAACATTCAATTTTATGTTTCCTATTGAGGAGAGCCAACAATATAATGATACTATGCAGAATGAAATTAAGCATATGGAAACTTTTTTTTAAACTTACATTTAAAAAAACATCCTGTAAACTTGTTGCAAAAGTAAATAGTGATTTTCCTCCAGGGGCAATTTTATAAGTATTGTGGCTTTCATTCTTATCTTTTAACAATACATCTCAAAATATAAAGAGTAACATCAAAATGGTTAGTATTTAACCGATGAGACAATGATTTAATTTTTTGACACTTGTATAGATGGCTCCTTCACTGTGTCACGTTATCTTTCCAAATATTTACTCCAAACATTTTTGACAGGTGACATAACTTTAATCACAAATATGTATTAAAATTTGTAAATGAGTTTTAAAAATTCAATATGCAATATATTTCAAAAGAAATGTTTATTTCTTAATGTTACTTTAAAAATATCTCACCACTGAAAATAAAACTTCTGTAAATTATAGGTGAGCATAAACTTTTTTCATCCTGACATTAAAATACAAATAAACCTTAAAATTCCAATGTCCAGGACATAAAACGTTCTTAAACCATTATACCATTACAGCTGTTGGGTGATAAGACTAAAATATCAATGTCCCCAGGTCTTTAAAAAATTTTAGTAAGTCCATGGCAAACAACTGAGTTCAAAAGTTACAACTTTTAGCAGATTCTATTAATAATTGTTCTGTTACACCAAACAAAATTTTAACTTAGAGTAATGCTTTTTTTAAGGCACGACAAACATACTACGATTTTAAAAATACTGAAATAACCTTTTAAAAAATTTATTCTCCATCCACCCACGGCTTTTAAAAATTTTTTTACAAATCAGACAAATGTTCTGCTTTCATAAAGTTAACATTATCTTTGACATAAAAGTCTAATGTGCCTACTACATGCACTAGTACCGACCTCATAACAAACTTTTAGAGCTGGAAAATAGTCCAAGATACAAGAGAAAAGATTTCCTTTTTAAAAGCAAACAAACTTATTTTCAAGTTGTTTCTCATTTATAGTATGCTTTGCATTTTAGTTCATGAAACGAAGTAGTGAGTTGATTGGAATAGAATGTAAGGAGTACTTTTATTTAAATCCAATTTATTATGACATTTCTGCAGAAGCTATTTATCAGCCAGTTAAATTAGTTAATAATTAAATGATTAAACAACAGTTCTGATGCAAACTGTATCAACCATGGATAACTCATCCAACTTTATGCAAGAAGTATTTACATTAATTCCTTTTATTTTCCTCCCCATATGAAAGGGTAAGAGATGCACACAACGACCAGAAGGAAAAAAAGAAAGAAACCAAGTGACTCCTAAAAGCAAATCACCCAAAAAAGGCGGGGAGAGCTTTTCCAAAATTCTGAGGCCGTACAAACCTATCAATTTCTATAATGAATTCACTGAAGGAAAGGGGATCGTGAGCGCCAGGCACCTTCCAAACCCACAAAGCTTTTTTACACGTTCATTCTCTCCAAGCCAGTTCTTCTCGGAGCGGGTTTTTCACTTACACTACGCTCTCTCACTCTCGGGGAGAAGAGTTGCAAGGAAATCTGATCTGCAACCCATCCTGAACTAAGCCCGTACGGCCATCCTCACTCCGACCGCAGACTGCTGGGCTCGGGCTCCTCCTCCGGCCTCAGCTAGTCTCTCCCGATCCCCAGCAGCCCTCCACAGCCCCCCGGCAGCCCTCCGCAGCCCCCGCCTCCGCAAGAGGAAAAAAGGGGGGAGGGGCCGGATAGTTCCCACACCCCTACTCCCACAGATCACCACTCACTTGTCCCACCAGGCTATGCAGAGAGCGAAAGAATTCGCAGAGCACCTCTTGGGAGAGATTGGGGCTGCAGCTCCGCTCCAGACTCCTGTCACCATTGCTCGAGCGACTAAGCTCAGCGGCAGCGGCCATGACACCTTCGCAGGCTACCCCCGCCACCACCAAGCTGTGCTCACAACCCCCCTTCCTGCTTTCGTCGCTGGCAGATGACGTAAAAAAACACAGCGTCTCATTTAGACCGGGCTTTTGAGGACCACCTCTCGTTATGACTGACAAGACGGTGCACCAATCAGGTGCAGCTATATCGTTACTCCAAGGACCAGGAGCTGGTAATTGCCGACCTGAGTGAGGCTGTGTACAGCGTTTGGGATGGTGATTGGGGAGATCGTCTACTGAGGGTTAGCATCCAAAGCCCATCTTTATTTTTAGATGTTGCTAATGAGTGTTGGTAAGAGGAAACTTATAGTTAAATTTAGAGTTTTAGAAGTTACATTTTTAAATTAAAATTTTTAACATGGCGCTGTGGAGTGGTCTGAGGAAAGATTGTTGGTCGGGGATGCAGCAGTATCCACACCTGCTTGTAAACTTTGGAAAACTCTTTCACATAGAATTGTCATACTTAGAACATTTTCACCTCTACAGGGTTGTTCAAAACTTACGTAAATTAATGTCACTAATTTTTCATGTGAGGGAGCGGAGGATATGAAAGAACAAGAGAATGCCCTACTATTCCTCGTGTACTATCAAGGGCATGACACTAATTACTTTAAATCTGCAAAATAATTATGTTAAGTTTTAAAACGTACATCAGTTGATATTCGTATCTGGGTGATACTGTAGAGACACTCGCCCTAAAGCTTTCCAAGAAGTCAGACACTCAATACGATTCTAACCGTTTAACCCAAGTAAATAATTGCATGCAACACAGTATTTGAAACTAGAAGGAAGACATAAATCCGAAATGAAATTTGACAACGTGTATTATTTATCAGCTTTATTAAAAGATATTTGAAGGACTTATAGTCAGAGTCTAAAAAGTTTTGTTGTCCAATTGAAAAAAAATAGAAGAATTTTAAATGTTAAGCTCTATTCAAAAACAAAACCGATCAGTTCATAGATAAGGGACGAGGTATTTAAAATTCTTAACCCTAATAGTCTAATGCATTTACAGTAGAGGAAGCAAAGGTGGAAACTTGCACAATATGTATTCTTCAGTTTTAGAGTAGGCTGAATGAAAGCAGAATAAGCATCAAGAATCTGGAATAGGGCAGTAGAGATAAAAGAACGCCTTTGACCTGTCCCTAGGCAGCCTCTTAATTAGGCTTTCATTTCCAAAGATCACCAGGCTTGACAGGATCTTGAGAAATCTTGTCTGTTCCCTTCCTCACAGCAAGATATACAATTTATAATCCCGCCTATGTCTAGAAACATGCAGAAAAAGGTTTCATAATATGTAATCCCAAATTGAGCAACCTTCTCACTCAAGGCACTCATCTCCATATCTAACTAAAATTCATGATTCTTTGCAGTGCTAGCAAATTTTCTTTGCCTCTGGTTCTCTTTTTAGAGGAGAATAATTAAAACAGTAACTAGAATTTTTTTTGTAACAAATCAGCAACCAGTTTCAGATCATTTGTTTTCATCTAGGTGTGAAGGTTTTTTTGTTTTTGCTTTTTACCAATATTCAGGACACTGGTAGGAAACAGTTGGGGACATGCTTTGTATATTATAAGAATACCATCTTTAATAAGGCACTGCTCATTCCTGTCTATGCCATCACTGATTTTGAAATTTCAAGTGTTACTTGTTCCCTTGAGCCTCTATTATAGAAATGATGGCCATTTGATTTTTATATAATTTCTCTATGTAATTCTGTGTTTCGATATCCAGACTTCCACTTATATCTTCGTATTGCTTACTGAGATAATACTTAGAATTTAACTCTTTTATGCATTATTTCTACTTTCTAGGGACCTTTCTTACTCCTTCCTGATGCTTATTACCTTCATTTTAGAAAATTTCTTATTTTCTTCTATTTATTTTAAATAGAAGAGTTCATAGGCAGAAAAGATGTGGATTTCCTTGGGCTAACTTTAAATAGAAATATGTAGATAGTAATGTATAACAAAAATATGATGAAAGCTATGACATTTAGAAAGGGAATAAAGGAAATAATTTTCCCCTTATAGAAGACTAATTGTAGTTTATAAAGTGGGTTCCTGAAAAATCTGCTACCTGGCAGAAATGATTCAAAGTGTTGGTCTTAGCATTACCAACAAAATTAGAAATACTGTCCTGCAAGTTTATGATAAGAATTAACTGAGAGGATAGAAAGTATAAATGAAATCTGGGCTATCTATCTTAACAAAAATGTCATTTATGAAGAGCCTAAAGGTACAACTCCACCACATAATCCAGTGCACAGCAAAATGCCTGTAGTATTAATAGTGCTCAACAGATGTTTGTTCAATGTATATATTACAAATTTTAACTAATTCAGCAAAGGAAAAATAAATGTTATTTATCTTCTCTGTCTCCCCATCACCTGATGGATAAGTGTAAGTTCCTTAGAATGGCATCTTAGGCTCTTCTCATGATCTGGGCTTTGCCTAAATTTCCAGCCTCATTTTCTGCCACAAACCATCTGGTGCTTAATGCTCCTGAAACTGCTCTTAGTTCTTCAAAATTTTACTATTTTTTGCCTCCATGGTTTTTGTTTTGTTTTGTTTGTTTGTTTGTTTTTTAATTTATGCCCTTGCCTCTGGTCCACTTGTAAAACTCCTACTATTCCTCCTTCAAACTACAGCTCAGAAATCTCTGGGAAGTCTTTCCTTAATTCTTCTCATAGAGAGTTTATCTTTTCTGCTAAACTACTCCTACAACTTGTATATACTTTCCATTATTGTACTTATATTGATATTGAAATTTCCTTGACTCTGAGTCTGTCTCCCCATTGAACTATGAGCATTTATATGTATCATGTTCGTGTATTTAAGGTTTGCTATAGTACCTGGCATACAGCAAGTATATGCTTGTTGATCTGAATTTATTTGCCTGTCTAGGGTGAACAGATATGTAAAATGGAAACAAAAACAAGTTTCTGCCCTTGAGAGGAAATTGTAACACATGGTAAGAATGATATACAAATTCATTTCAAATAACAAAGCATGTCTGTTATCCTCTTCTGGAATAATACCAAATTCAAAGTGCCCCAATTTTTCTTAATGAATAAATATAGCTAGCCTCCATAACCATTCTCATGAATGATAGCCATACCAGTTAATTGTACCTTCTATATGCTAGACACTCTGATCAGCATGAGAGATATAAAGATGAATCAGACAAGGACTCTCTCAAAGAGCTCCAATTTTAGTGGGCTAGGCGTATTTGTAAACAAGCAACTATGATATAATGTGAGAATGATCATTTTAGATGTATAAAGCAATACTACCAGTTAGTTCCTGTGGGGACGTGTTTGGATTCAGTGTCAGGAAAAGCTCTAAACACTTGATGTATAACATGGATTGAGGCTCAAATGATGAGTATAAATTTCTCAATTTAGATAAAGCATGAGCAGCAACTTGAACATGCTTAATGTGTTTAGGGAGGACACACTGAATAGAGAAGTATGGCTAAGCCAGCATTTCCCAAAGTTTATTCTGCTGAATACTAGTCCTGTAAGATGCTTCTTTTAACAAAAGTTTCCATGGCCAAGTATGTTGGAGTAATATCAACTAATTGTGTTACCATTTCATGAAATGGATCACAACATTCCACTTTCTATTAGCAAGGAGCTCACACTACAATCAAGTCCAAGGACACAACTAAACAAATACTACAATCCCATCTTTGAGGATTTGTTTACTGGGACTCTCCATACCAGTTTCTGAGTCAGTCAGGGTTTAGTTAGAAAATAGAAACCATACCTGCTATTTGAACAGAGAAAATGTTAATAAAAATTGTTATTAGGGTAAATTGTTAACTCAAGAGGTAATAAGAAAACAATAATATATCACAAAGTTAGCAAATTCAGGAAGCAGCTAACCCCTCTAGGGCAGGCGGAACAAAGGGAAGAGCTTGGAATTATTAAAATTTAGGAGCTTTGAGGCACATCCCTGTGGAGTCTCTCATCTGGGATTGATGTCTTAAGAGGTGAGAGGTCGTGATGAGGCTGATTTGGCAAGTGTTTAAAACTGCAAAGAGAACATCCAAGCACTGCAGAACAACACTACACAGTCTAACATACATGCAGCTGAGATCCCTAAAGAAAAATAGAGATTGGGGCAGAAGAAACATTTCGAGAGATGATGGCTGAGAAATTTCCAAAAGTAATGAAAACATCAAACAACAGATCCAAGAAACCCAGAGAACTTCAGTAGTAGTTGTATACTGCTGTGTAACAAATTACCCCCAAATTTAGTGGCTTAAAACAACAAAAATTTCTTGTCTCCTAGTTTCTGTGGGTCAGAAATTTAGGAGTGGCTTTGCTTGGTGGTTTTGTCACCCACTGTGGAGAAAGCCAGCAAGGCAAAAGCCATAGTGCCTTTTAAGACCTAGTCTTTCAAGTCACACACTGTCACTTCCATCTGGTTCTGTTTGTCAGTAGCAAGTTATGATGTTTGGCCCATACTCAAAGGAGGGAGATTAGGTTCCACACCTCCATTTCAAATATGAAGGAGAAATGAAGACTTTTTTATGTAAACAAAACGAAGATATTTGATTATCAGCAGACTGCACTATAAGAAATGTTAAAGGAAGCCTTTCAGGCAAAAGGACAATGATACCAGAAAGAAATTTGTATCTATACAATGAAATAAAGATCTTAAGAAATAGTTAAAATTAAAATGACATATAAAAGACATTCTTTCCTGGGGTGTCTGGGTGGCTAAGTCAGTTACGTGTCCCACCTGATTTCAGCTCAGGTCTTGATCTCAGAGTCGTGAGTTTGTGCCCCATGTTGAGCTCCACACTGGGTGTGAAGCCTACTTAAAAAAAAAAAAAGGATAATTTTTCCTTATTTTTACTTGTTCTAAAGATAGTTAACTATCTAAAACAAAAATAATGGCAAATTCATTGTGGAGTTATAGCATATATAAAAGGAATGTGTGACAGCAATAGCACAAAAATTGGGAGGGAGGAATTTTAAGTGTACACTTGTAAGCTTTCTGCCTTATACATGGAGCAATATAATATTTGAAATAAACTGTGATAAATTAAAGATGTAAATTATAAGCCCTAAGGCAACCACTAAAATACTTTTATAGAAATATAATTAATAAGCTAATAATGGAAATATGAAGGAATCATAAAAATAATTCAAAAAAGTCAGAAAAAGAAGAAGAAAGAAACAAAAAAGAGATGGGGCAAATAGAAAATAACAAAAATATAATTATATTATATTTTTAATATCAGACAATGTAGGTATCATAAGAGCAGTCTATAATTTTAAAAGGGTCTATTCACCAAGAAGACTTAACAGTACTGTTTGTGTACCAACAACAGTTCTTCCAAAATACTTCACACTTTCAGCAAAAACTGATAGAACTGAAAGGAGAAAGATATAAATCCACAATTATATTTGGAGACTTCAACATCTTTCTCTCAATAATTGGTAAAAAATATAGAAAAACAGTATGTAGGTTGCTAATTTTAGTAGAAGATATACCAACTAAAAGAAAATGGCTCATTCAAGGGAAGAAAGGCATATTTTACATTTATTTTATTATAGTTATTAATCACCTTACTTATTTTTGTAAATGCTTACCTTATAGTAAAATGTTTTTTTTCCTTGAAAAGTCATGTAAATCAAGCTTTACAAATTCAATCCCACTTTTCCCCTTTGACCTGTAATTTAATTTTAGAGAGAGTCTTCATTTCTAATTCATTTTCACAAGTCAGTAGTTATTAAGATTTAAGTTTCCCAATAAAGATACAAAATCTATATGAAGAAAACTGTAAAGTGCTTTTGAGAAATACAAAGTAGACTTGAACAAATTAAAAGATCTCCTACATTCTTGGCTAAGGATTAAGTATCATGAGGTTGACACTTCTTCCCATATAAATGTATAATGTTAATACAATTCCAATAAAAATCTCAAACATTTTTTTCTGGATCTGGAAAGTTCATTTTAAAGTTAATATGGAGGGGCTCCTGGGTGTTAGGTATCTGCCCTCGGCCCAGGTCATGGTCCCAGGGTTCTGGGATCGAGCCCTGCATCGGGCTCTCTGCTCAGCATTCCCGCCTGCATCTCCCTCTCCTACTCCCCCTGCTTGTGTTCCCTCTCTCGCTCTCTCTCTCTCTGTCAAATAAATAAATAAATAAAATCTTTTAAAAAAATAAAGTTAATATGGAAAAATAAACAGACAAGAATAGTCAGGAAAATCTACATATGTTATGCTCCCTCAAAAAATTATTATTGAACCTTACACAGTCATTTATCCTTTAAAGAAACAAAAAAAAATGTATTTTATATTTACCCACATATTCATCCTTTCTGCTGCTCTTCATTCCTTTGTGTGGATCCAAATTTTCATCTGGTATTATTTCCTGCTTGCTTGAAGAGCTTCCTTTAACTTTTCCTGAGTGAAGATCTGTTGATAATGACTTCTGTTCAGTTTTTGTTTTTCTGAAAAACTATTTTGCTTTCAATTTTTAATATGTTTACTGGGCGAAGAAATCTGAGTTTTTTTTTTTTTTTCAGTACTTTAGAGATGTGTCTCCATTATTTTTTTGGCTTTCATAGTTTGTTGAGAAGTCTGATGTATATGTGTCTTTTTTTCCTTTGGCTGCTTTTTTTTTTTTTTAAGATTTTATTTATTTGTTTGACAGAGAGAGACACAGCGAGAGGGAACACAAGCAGGGGGAGTGGGAGAGGGAGAAGCAGGCTTCCCACCGAGTAGGGAGCCTGATGCAGGGCTTGATCCCAGGACCCCAGGACCACAACCCGAGCCAAAGGCAGACACCCAACCACTGAGTCACCCAGGTGCCCCTCGTTGGCTGCTTTTAACATTTTTCTTTTTGTAGCTGGTTTTCAGCAATTTTGTCTATGCTGTGCCTTCGCATAGTTTTCTTTATTTTTATTTCAATTGGAGTTCATTGAGCTTCCCGGATCTGTGGGTTTATAGTTTTCATCAGTTTTAGAAAATTTAAACTTTTATTCTTTAAATATTTTTTCTATCATCTCCTGTCTCTATTTTCCTTTCGGGACTCCAGTTCTATTTCTGCTAGGCCACCTGGTATTATCCCAGAAGTCTATTCATTTCTTTTCCAGTCTTTTTCCCTTGGTGCTACATTTTGGATAATTTCTGTTGCTGTCTTCAAGTTCACTGGTATCATCTTCTGAAGTGTTTAATTTGTTTTAAATCCCATTCAGTGTACTTTTCATTTTTTATATTGTACTTCTCTGAAATTTCCATTTGAATCGTTATATCTTCCATATCTCTTCTCATCATGGTCATGTTTGCTCATATTTTCTTGAACATATAGAATATATTTACATTAGCTATTTTAAATATCTTTGTTATTTACATCACTCTTATTTCTGGGTCTGTTTCTACTGATTTATTTTTGTTATGGTTATGGGTCATATTTTTCTGATTTTTTGATTGCCAGACATTATAAATTTTTACATTGTTGCTTTATGGGTTTTGAAGCATTCATTTAAATAGGGTTTTATTTTGATGCACAGTTAAGTTATATGTAATCGATTAGATACTTGGTTTTAAGCTTTGTCTTGGAATGTTTAGAGTAGCCTTAGGATAGGGCTAAATTAGCCCCACAATGAAGGTGATACCCATTCTGAGTGTTCTAGTTAATGTTCTTTGTATTGCAAGAGGTTTTCACTCTTTTTGGTGAAAACAAAGTATTCTTATCCCTTTCCTTCTATGAACACTGGGAACTGTTTTGCCTATTAGTTTCCAGCCTTGACTACTTTCCTCTCACATATACCTGAATCAGCCAAAGACACAAGGAGACCCCTCTGCAGATCTCCAGAACCCTCTCTGCAGAGCTCCCTTTTCTCTGGTACTCTGTTCCACCAACTCTCACTGCCTTGACTCCCCAAACTCTGTTTGCTGTCTCCTCAACCCAGTGAGACAACCAGACTTTATTTGCATTCTACCTTCCTGACCTGCAGACTGGAAACTGTCTCTGGGCAGTAAACTGGTGCAATTATTGGGCTCAACTTCTTCATTTTCTTTCTTGCAGGGATCACAGTTCTATACTTCCTATTATCCAATAGCTAAAAACAGTTGCTTTTTTTTTTTTTTTCCTGTTTTAGCTTCCCCCCCCCCCCGAGTTGTTTAAGTGGGAGGATAAATCTGGACCCTATTACTCCATCTTGGTCAGATGTAGAGGTCTGTCACTTTTATTAGGCCTTTTGATTCCCTTATGGGTCATGCAATGGTTGTGACACTTGGTACAGGTAACACCCTTCAGAATTGAGAAAGCCAAATTTATGCTAAGCCATTAGTACCAACAAGGCTATGTTTTCATTGTAGGGAGAGGGTGTTGGGAAAAGCACAGACGATTCCCAGGTGTCCCTGACAATGGCGCGACTTCTAATTTTCCACTGTTTTTAAAAGTTCATTCTCTGACTGATTTAACACCCCTTATAGAGTGGTTCTGTTTGTTTCAAGAACTACAATTACAAGTCCACTTCTCTAAACATCTTAAAGATCTGTGGGTGTTAAACTTTCTATATTCTCATATGACTGAAAAATCTTTATTTTGTCATCACTCTTGAGTGATAGATAGTTTGACTTGTCAAAGGTTTCTAGGTTCAAAGTTGTTTTTATTATTTTTCCTCAGTACCTTGCAAGTATTTTTCCGGGTTTTGTTTTTTTCCTACTACTAATGTTACTGATGAGAAATATAATGACAATATTTTCTCATTTTTTATAGTATTTAGTATTTTTTCTTTGGAAGCTTGACAATATACTTTACTTTTCACAAGTTTCACCATGAATTTAGATATGTTTTTATTATTTTGTTTTGTTTTTAAGATTTTTTAAAATTTATTTGACAGAGAGACACAGTGAGAGAGGGAACACAAACAGGGGGAGTGGGAGAGGGAGAAGAAGCTTCCCGCTGAGCAGGGAGCCCGATGTAGAGCTTGACCCCAGGACCCTGCGATCATGACCTGAGCTGGAGGCAGATGCTTAATGACTGAGCCACCCAGGCACCCCTAGATACAAGTTTTTTAAACTTAATTTTGATCAACATTTGATAATTATTTTAAATCTGTACACATGGGTCTTTTTAAAAGAATTCTGCCAAATTGTTAGTCATTTTATTTTAAGACATTGCCCACCTACCATTCTCTCTGTTCTTCCCTCCTGAAAATATGTACTCTAGTGTCATTTCTCTTATATATATTACATTTCTCTTTTATCTTGGTGCTGGGAGCTTTCCCCAGTTCTATCTTCCTACTCATTAATTTCCTTTCATCTGTATTTTCCCTGCCATTTAGCCCATTCTCTGAGTTTTTAAAATATAAAATACAGTTTTTATTTCTAAGCTGTCTGACTGGTTATTTTTCTTAACTACTAGGTTATTGTGTGTGTTTCATCACCTATTTTTATTTGTTTTTTGATTTCCTCTTTTATCTCTTTGAAAATATAAAGTGTATTCATTTAATATTTCTAACCCAGATTTCTATATTCTGTCAAGCATTTGCTGATCAATTTCTTCCTTGGATTGTGTGGGGATAATCCCACTGACTTCATAGAGTTGGATGAAATTAGATAATATAAAAAAATTCACAGGACAGTGGTAGCACTTTTTTCATCACTTGACTATATTCTGTTCTTTGATTCTTGTTGATATTCCCATCCTTACCTCTTCTATTTTCAACCATGTATTACTTTAAAAAGAAAGAAATTAAAAGTACACATGTCATTCATTCCTTCTCCCAATTGTTTTCTTCTTCCATTTGATCTTCCCTAATTGGAGATTCTATAATATCCCCCAAGATCAGAAAGTGTCTCTTGGTATATCTCCTGGCTGACTAGCAGCAGTTTTTCTTATATTCTACATTTATTTAAGGGAAGCCTAAACCTACTTCCTGTGTTGATAAATTGGCTCACCAAACCTAGTTGTTGAAGTGATTACTCTTCATTTCCTTTCTCAATTGTGTAATTATCTTTATTAAATTAATGCATGTGAAAGGCTAGCACACTGTGCCATGCACATAGTGAGTTCTCAGTAAAGTTAGTGATCATTATTTTAACTTCTTTATCTTTTTGAAAAGAGAATGATAATTAAAATTGGTGATATTCTTTAAGTATCTTATACTAAGATAGCAACTAACTGTTTTCTTTCTTCACCAGAGAACATAATAAGACAAAATGAAAACTGATTTGAGGACTTCTGTCTTTAACATTTAAGGGAGATGCAAGGAAAATTTTTTATAACTTTTAAGGATTATAAAAATAGGATTGTTCCCAAAGGCAGTAATATTGACTACATAAAATCAAATCCCTTCTGATCCTGTGGCTGCTTCTAGTATTTGGTAAATGTAATCTTGTCATCTATTCTAAGAAATTATTCTAAAACACACAAAGTTTTGAGCATAAAGATATCCAAAATACCTTTTTTTCCCCAAAATACTTTTTATTTATACGTGTTTAAAAACTATAGAAGTATCTTGTGAATTTATTCAGATGATACTTAAAGACTCAAACAAAATGGGAACGTGCTTGTTATAATGTCAAAAGAAAAATGTAGTATAGTAAATTGTAAAGATTGTTAACTCAAACACTAGAATAATGCACAGAAAAAAGACTGAAAGGAAATTCACCAGAATATTAACCATGATTGGTTTAGAGTGATCTTTTTCTGTATACTTTCCTAACAATTTTTCCTATAATTTTCTACAATGACCAAATTGCTTGAAAAATCAAGGAAATAGGAAAAAAAAAATCAATGGTCTAATATTAGCTGCATGACTTAACTTACAAGTTGTTCAAATCAATTGAGATAGAGTATATGAAAGCATGTTGTAAACTATAAACTGAAGTAGTAAGCTAAATTATTGTTATTATCAATAACTGAAGAGTAATATAATTCATCTTTTGAACTCTTCTTATGGAGAGCTCTCTTTTCAGCCAATTTCGTCTAATTTATTTTTGTCAATACAAATGGGGTTCCAAAACACTTGGAAAACCTCCCTAAGGATGATAATAAACTATATATTTTTTTGTTATTGCTTTGAACTGTTACTGTGATAATAATAAACAAAACTCTTTAAGCTTGTTTTACCTCCTGCTCTTTACCAGGCAGCAGCAGTATCTCCCTAAAGAAGAAGAAGAAGAAAAGATAAAACTATTGACATTTAAAATCTACAACTTCCTCTAAAAGGTGAGTTAGTTAAATCACCAGCAAAGAAAGTACCAAATTTACAGGAACAAATGTATGCTTATTAAGCAACACATTAACTGCAAGTGATTTCATATGTAGATTATCTATAATTTGAATGCAATTTTCTAAATTTTTTTAATGTGAGTAGTTTCAAAAGTCCTTTGGTGTTTAATAACATGTGCTATTATAAGACAGTTGTTAAAATGCAGATGTTTAGTGTCTGACCCTTTCAAGATACTGCCTAGGAGAATGTTATTACTTACAATTGAACTATTTTGGGGCCTCCCGGCTTCCTTCCTCCTTAGTATCAGTAATGTGACTGATGCTTTGGTAGACAATGGAGATCCAGCTATGAATAGGCCAGATACAGATCCATCCTTGGGTTGTATGGAGTCTAGTCACACAAGTATTTAGTGTCTAGTGTGTACCCAACCCTATCCTGAGAATTTAAGGGTTCCCAAAGGAAAAGATACTCTATATATACACTGAAGAACTTTTGAATTCTCACCCTCTAGCATGGTATTTTCCTGACTGCTACATAATAGCTTATTTTGACTTTACCTGACTTCTGAAAGAGAAGAATTGAGAATAACAAGAGTCAGTCGGCTTATTTTCATCTAAGACTAGGAACCCATCTAAAGTGAGGAAAATCCAGGTGTCAGAAGATTGATTTAAAATAAAAGATACTAATTTTGCCATAGAGTTTTAGAATTGTGTTGTATTCAATCATATCATTTTTGAATAAGCTAATACTGTTGTGCCATATCTTCTTATGGTCATTTCAGATATGCAGACATATGGGATATACAAATTCTGACTAGCTAATGAGCAGCATAAATGAATGTGACAATAGCTAAATCAGTAGAGGCTGTTCTTTAATTTGTGTAGATTTAATGTCATCCGAAAGGATCTCCCATTTATTTTTTAAAAATAACTTATAAGGCTTATAGTATGGGATTTCTCACATACAAAATCTCACAATGGAAAAGTAAATGTTATTTATGTAATATCAATTTTATAACATCTTACATTTAATATTTGTATAGTTTTATGAAAATTAGGACAGAAGTTTATCGTAAGAGGACACTTCTGTGGACATTTTGACATAAAATCATTCTAAAACAGGTTTACTAATTATACAACTATTTCAGAAGTCATGTTAGAATGTGATTTTAGAATAGGAAAGTTTAGAATATAATTCTAATTCATTTTTTATGGGTTAAGAATATGAGAGAAATGTCATGTAACACTACATTATTTGGAGGAGAGAAGGCTTGCTTTTTGGAAAGTGAGAAACTCCATTTTGCATTTATTAAACCTTATCTTTCTGCCATGCCAAACCTGACCTTTAGTCACCACCCTACCCTTATATGTTTCACTCATCCTTTTCCTGTTCTGTGGAGAATTTTGTTCAAATAGTATTCTTGGAGAAGGTCATTCCACTATCTGTTCCTCTGGTCCAATGCAAAATCAATCTAACCTACTCCAACTGGGTTCTCATTGCTGCTTCACAATCTTGATATTGATCTCCCATTTATTCCCCAGCACACTTCCCTCAGCAGGTGCTTCAGATCTTTCTGCTCACACATCTAATTCACTACTTACCCTTTCCATTCTCACCAGATAATATCCATCCTACTTTACTGAGAAATTTACAGATACCTAGTGCTCTTTCATTTTTCCTTTTCTCTACTTTAAAGCAGCAAACTTTGAGTATCAACCATGTGACAGGCTCTTGTGCTTATTCCTGGCACATAGTAGGTGCTCAATAAGTGTTAAAATGAATGTATGTGTTGATGAAAAGATAGGTTTAGAGGCTGAGGTACTTTACCGTAGAGGAGAAGGAAAGAAAGGGAGAGCACATTAGATATTGTGACCCTAGATGTTTTTTCTTAGTAAAGAAGGATGGTTTCCTATCTCAAAGAAAGAGGTGTTTTTTTATTTCCAGGGCTAGACTCTTCATACCATTCCTTTCTTCTTCTATGAAAGTGATTCAACTCCCTCAAAGGAGGACAACTTCGCTATATTGAAACACACCACCCCGAAACCCATCACCATCATCAACAACTAAAATTCTGACCCTGCTGACTGTAACCATCCCATTTTCATACTTCCCTTTTGCTTAAGTGCTCTGCAATTACGACAGTATACTCATTTCCTTGTCACCTCTATTGGCCTCTTCATTCATTTTCTCTGTTTTATTATTCTCATCTATACCAACTAAAATCTCACCTATTTTTTTTTTTTAGTCTCACCTATTTTTTAAGACTCACCTCTCACACTAAGCTTTCCCTGGCCCTGTCACTGGAAGCTTTCTTGAGAGGGCCAGCATTGTGTGTGCGGCTCCTATGACATATATCCTGACCCACCTCCTGCTTCTATGCAATGCCACGGGTTTCATTTCTCTAACATAGTCAGGGCTCAGTAGATATTGGTTGAATGAGCATTGGTAAATTGAATACCTTAAATGGGGATGGCAAAAGAAAAAAATGGTTAATCTTTTTACAAAATAAACTTTTTTCTTTAATCACTCTAATAATTCCTTTTAAATGCTCTTTCTATCCATGTCTTGCCACTCCCATGAATGAAGTTGTCAGCAATTTGGCTAGTTTCAGTTTTTAGCTAGCAGGATGTTATTGGAAATGGTGATGGTGATATATTCTTGGTTCCCTGCCTTTATTGTGGAGGAAACTAATGCCTTATATCATGTGTATTACTGAAGTCTAGATTCCTCCAATGAAACTTAAAGGGAATTGTGAGCCACCTTTGAAAGACTGGTTTCTGAACCAATTCCAAGCTGGATTTTTAAGACTACAAATGGGAATTTCTGGTTTGCTCTCAAATGGTTCTGACATTCTTCATTTTGTCATGTTTTTCAGCTGGTACTGGTTATCACTGCACTTTATCAAATAGTATCCCCATTTAAATTGAGAATGAAGAGGTTCTTGGATAAAGAACTTGTAAAAATCAGGTACAATAATAAAGTCATGGATGATTCTTGGTATTTGCTAAAATGAAATGTTGCATCTAAGTGTGATATAAGTACAACATCTTAGCCATATGAGATCATTATCATAAAGTAATCATCATGATTAAAAAAACTCTAATTGAATCATTATTCTTTCCAAAAGATCCAAATTCTAAGAATACTTCTCAGAAGCTCTCAAACTAAATATGGAGCAGGAAATATTGCAATGAGTCCTCAAGAGTGAGAAATAAAAAAACAGTTGTTCTGTTCTTTCATTGTGCTTTTTAAATTTCATTATTCGTAATATATAGTACTTATGTGTGGTGAAGAATGTAGTCATAGGGGAATGTATTTGTCAGCATATTACTATATAAAAAAGAATAAAAGTAAAAACAAAAGAAGCATATTCAGTAGGTCCTCATATATCATATTGGAAATTTTGGCTTTTCCTTTTTGAAACAAATCTAAGAAAACAATAAATAAAATTTTTAAAGTGTACATTTATGCCGTAACTAGGTAAAAGAAGCTTTTATCTAGATGAAAAAGCTAGATCTGTGATTTCTTATTTTGACTGCAAATAGCAGTCAATAGCAAAATAATGCCCAAAATATGCATATCATTTTGTAGCTGTAGCTACAAGGACACAAATGGTATTTAATATTCGATCAGAAATATTACATATATAGAAGTTAAAGAACGCTAACACTAAATTTTGTGATGGTTGAGATTTTTAGTGGAGTCTATGGTCAGTAAAAATTTCAAAATAATGTACACAGTTTGAAAGTATGATGGATGTCAAAGAGGAGAAAGAAAAGAAATTGTAAACAACTCAGTAAGATGTTTGAAGGATCTTTTGAGCTTGATTCTTCACCCACCAGATTAAAAAATGAAATGCCTAATCTTATATATTTATGGATTATATTTTAAGATGCTTTAATTTAGTCATTCAGTTTTTCAGTCTTCTCATATCTTGACATTCTGAGTCCCATATTGACCTAAGAAAGCTATTACATGAGGCAGCATAGGCTATGCTGCAGTGATAAACCTTAGTGGTTTAAGCCACTTAGTGGCTTAAAACAAGTTTGTTTCTTGCTCCTGTTACATGTACATCATTAGTTGGCTGGGGACTCTGCTGTACATTATCCTCATTTAGAGACCCTGGCTGAGAAAGGGGGTCTACCTCCATTCTTTCACAATTACTGCAGGAAGGAAAAAGTAAAATGGAAAATAGCACAAAATATTAAAGCTTCTCCCTAAGTGATACTTGTTACTTCTGATCACATTAATTGACTAATGCAAAGGATATGGCTGTGCTAACTTCAGATGGGGTCAAGAATGATATTCCCCTTATGTGCTCAGAAGGAGAAAAGCCAGAAATATTCTGTGCACTGATAAGTTCCACATCCACCTAGAAAGGGTTAGAGATGGCAACTCTTTTAACTCATTCTCTGTTCAAGCCAGATTTGAGTGTTGCTTCCTTTTCTAGTTGCAGAACTAGAAGGATATCAATGGATGATAACTTTCTTCAAGGATGAAATATAAGGGAATGTTATATGGAGCATTAGGGTAAACTCTTTTATTCTTCTCTCATTTGTTTATGGACTTGTGGTCTTCTTTTGCCCCCAAGGAAGCCATAATTTGGTGAGGAACATAGGTCTAGGTCCTGTGAAACAACTGAGGATGAGGCAGACTATCATATCATTCCAGTGAATGGTGATAGGCCATATAATAAAATCAAAAGGGTTGATGAAATTAAGTGAAAGATCAGTGTTGAGTGAGTTAAAATTTCCTTGAAGAAGGTATACCATTAGATGGACATGAAATATTAGGTTTAGGTAGAAAGAAAGAAAAAAAGAAAGAAAGAAAGAAAGAAAGAAAGAAAGAAAGAAAGAAAGAAA
>NW_027397070.1:13385074-13390151 GCF_003265705.2 Callorhinus ursinus
AAAGAAAGAAAGAAAGAAAGAAAGAAAGAAAGAAAGAAAGAAAGAAAGAAAGAAAGAAAGAAAGAAAGAAAGAAAGAAAGAGAAAGAGAGAAAGAGAGAAAGAAAGAGAGAGAGAGAGAGAGGGAGGGAGGGAGGGAGGGAGGGAGGAAGGAAGGAAGGAAGGAAGAAGGTATTTCTAATAAGAAACATAGCAACTAAGAAGTCAGAAATGGGAATGAGCAAGGAAGAAGCAGAGATGAGATTTGCTCAACTGGAGTAAAGGGTAAAATTAAAAGTTGAAGTGGCCCATTAGGGTTAGTTTTCTGTGAACTTGAACACTAGTCCAAAATATTTATATTTGACCTGGTGGGAAATAGTAAGAAACTGTGGATTCAACCAAAACCAGAATAAAAGAGTGTTTTAAGTTATAGGAGTTTTAAGGACACACCTGAAGAAGAAATTCCTAAGAGATTATGTTTTATTACAAAAAATTTTTTGAGAAAGCTGAAGACTGGGTTTCTTTTAGACTTAGGGAGTTTCAATTTGGTTGGTGAGATAGACCATGCCTTTGAGATAAAAGTAGTCTTTGGTTAAAATTTTCACGTATAAATTTAGTCACCGATGAAAATGCTTTCCCTAGAAATAGTTAAGAAAAATAAACTTGATTTCAATTATCGAAAAATTTTTGGTTATTCTACCTGGAGATAAGAGGTTGATTTAATTTATGTTACAATGATTAAGAAACCCACACATATATAAAATATAAATATGTACATATTGCTACCTAATAAGAGAGCATATTGTGTTTTCAAATCATGAAAAAACAAAAATTCATTTTGTCCTATTAATTAAAACATGAACCATGTTTTCATAGAGAAAGCATGGTCTTTGGAAGGAGTCATATCCAAAGTCTACAACTTGATAGAGAAGTAGAGAAGGTTAAACTACTCTATCTTCTAGAGCCTCAATTTCCCCAACTATAAAATGGCAATAATAAGGGTACCTATCTGGCTTAGTTGGTAGAGCATGCGATTCTTGATTTGGGGTTGTGAGTTTGAGCCCCATGTGTGGGTAGAGTTTACTTTTTAAAAAATTTTTTTAATTTTTTAATTTTTTTAATTTTTTAAGATTTTATTTATTTATTTGACAGAGAGAGACAGCAAGAGAGGGAACACAAGCAGGGGGAGTCGGAGAGGGAGAAGCAGGCTTCCCACTGAGCAGGGAGGGAGCCTGATGCGGGACTCAATCCCAGGATCCCGGGACCATGACCCGAGCCAAATGCAGACACTTAATGACTGAGCCACCCAGGCACCCCTAAAAAAAATTTTTTTAAAGATTTTATTTATTTATTTGTCAGATTGAGAGAGTGCACAAGCAGGGGGAGCGGCAGGCAGAGGGAGAAGCAGGCTCCCTGCTGAGCAAGGAGCCCGATGTGGGACTTGATCCTGGGACCCTGGGATCATCACTTGAGCTGAAGGCAGATGCTTAACCAACTGAGCCACCCAGGCGTCCCTGAAAATTTTTTTAATAAATAAAATGGCAATAATAATTATATCTACCTCAGAGTTGTCATTAAATAATGAAACATATATAAATTACCTAGCATGTAATAGGTATGGTAGCAGTAATGGCAATGATTATAAGCAAATATAAATATTATTGAATTGAGTTAAATTTAAGGAAAATTTCCTGTCTTCACGTATTTGTAAAAATTATAAAATTAATAAATCTTAATTTATTAATGATTTATTAACTAAACTTTACCTCATTATTATTTTTATTCTAGAATAAGTAAAAAGAAGAAATAGAAGAAAATAAATTTAGGTCAGAGAATGCAATGTTATATTTCTAAAGCGTTCATGATCCTTGATGGGTTTGTTCCACTTAGCAGATGTTCTCTCTTCCTACACCAAAGGCAGAAACTTTCATCAGTGACTACTCCCCAAAACTGTTTGTGGTAAGCAGTGCACTCCTATTTTTCAGATGAGGAAGCTATAGAAAATAAGTACCACTCAAGAAGTTAGTTGAAAAAGCAGTACTTTAATTCATGACATTTGGTTTATATCACTGTGTTGACTTTGTTGTTCCCCAGTGGTTTTATAGTACTTTGCCTCTTAGAGGAAAATATGGTTATGAGTGTGTCAGATCTTAAAATTGTATCACAAGGACCACATTTAGTCAATCTAAGGTCCCTGAGGATCTAATCACTTCCCAAAATTGTACTCCTGGTTCTTTCCCATATCTGTACCATACATTGAGTATAAGAAATCTGAGAGTATGGTAATAAATAAAATGAAAATGAAGAAATAAAATAGAAATTCATATTTAACAGCCTTAAGGTGGTAATCATGCAATTTTAATCTGAAATTGTCTTATTAAATGTGCTATATATAGGCTGATAGGGCCTTTGGCTTAATGAAGTATTAAGGTCTGATACTTTCTCTAACTGGGTAGATCAGAGCAGTATGATACTAATGTTCTTAGTCTAAGCAGTTATGAAGAAATGAACAGTGGTAATCATTCTCCTGAATATTTATTTTGGTGACCCCTCAAGAGATCGTCCAGAGTTTCTGCTTTACTGGAGAATCATCTACCCCATTACCACTTTGGCATCACTGATGTCAGACCTTAAAATGGAGTGTGTATGTTTGTGTGAGTGTGGTGTGTGTGTGTGTGTGTGTGTGTGTGTTTGTGTGTAGAAAAAAAAATCACTTAAGGTGACAAAGTAGATACTTTGTTGCTCAATTAGACCAGGTAAGTATTTCAGCCTGCATGTGAAGGGACATTTGGACAAATGAATCTGACAAACCACTGAGGAAAACAGACCTCTGTTATTAGACACGAGTGCTCTATGCTGTACAAACAAACAAACAAACACATCCACCCCTTCTAAAAAAATAAAATAAAGAGAAAAGGAAAGGGGAGAAACAGCACAGCTTAAATGATAGGTTTTGTAAATGTTCTGCTGTTTTACAGTTTTTCAATGGAAACCACAGTTTCCTTTTTTCTTCTTTCTACTTTTATACACACAGCCTAGAAGATGGACATTTGGCAAGCCATAATGGACTGCTCCTTTCCCAGGTATCTCCTGCTTGTTTCCTTTATCTGTGAATAGGAAATGGCTTAAAGGCACCTGTATGATGAAGGTCCCAGGGGCAGCTGCCTGACTAGTGAATGCCTGATTATGCGTTAACATGCTTTGTCAGATATTGGC
Source organism: Callorhinus ursinus (assembly GCF_003265705.2). Lineage (NCBI taxonomy): Eukaryota > Metazoa > Chordata > Mammalia > Carnivora > Otariidae > Callorhinus > Callorhinus ursinus. The sequence continues at coordinate 13,388,268 of NW_027397070.1, forward strand.
AGAATCTGTTCTCTTCTTTTGCCTTTTCAGCAAGGGTACCATTGACAGCCTGGCTACTCATTTATAGAAATGTTGTCCATCAAACTGTGAGGAAGGACAATAGTGTTTTTCTGTGGCCAGTGACTGTGGGAAACTTTTCTTTGGCTATTCAGGCAATTTTTGTAGCTTGCTCTGAAGAGGAGAGACTCATGAGTGCAAAAAGTACAATTAAGCAAAGCCAGACTTCAATGGAGGCTCTAGTGTAGTCTGCTGTTCTCATTTTTTTTTTTTTAATTTAGAGGGGGGAAAAACCCTATGGGTTTTCACGTTGCTGTGTGGCATTCAGCAGGGGGCTATTACAATCCTAAATTTTTTTTTCTAGACCACCTAATTCTAAGTTAAAATTAAATGTAATGAGAGCCACTTGGAGTTCTGAATATTTTAAAGCATAATTCCCACAGAAGGGATTCGACCTAAACTGCAGTGAGCATCAGTTGGCTAATTATAGCTGCATTTTATATTACAGCAGGTGTCAGATGCAGTCATCTCAATAAAGTCCACATAATACTCTGGGAAATAACAAAGACTTTTCTTTGAATGTGGGTACTAATTTCTGCTAGGTGTCATATGAGCCTTGATACTTCTTATTGGCATTAACAAGAGCACTGCAGCACTCAGAAATGCTTTTTGCTTGGGATGAATTGATACTGTAAAGCACTTACCAGTCAGACTTGGCAGATGTCAGTAGTTAATACTAATGTTGCAGAGGTCGGAATATAATGCAAAGAGTCTTATGTAAATACTCTTAGATGATGGGCTGGTTTTGAGAAGGCGCCTGAGCACTGCACCAACTCACTTAATGAAAGTTAAATAGATAGCAGTGGGGTATCTGCTTTTACTTTGGCTCCTGCTTTATTGCAAGTCCTTCAGAAGTGAAGGGCAGATGGTAAGGCAGTAAACTAGGTGAACAAAATACTCTGGACTTGGATAAGGACTTGTTATGTTCGCAGGACTTTCCTTGAACTTGTGTGGGTGATTCAGATTGCCAAAGTGATAGGGCAAAAAGCGTGCCTGAAGATAAGGGCTCCTGTGCATATCCCGCGGATGAAAAATAAATCTAAGTTAGAAAATATGTATGCAGCTGAAATACAATTAGACAATGGACTAGGCAAAAGGGATGTCACTTGAAATCACGACAGTTGTTCCACACTGCTCCATTCTTTTAGGAGTTTTGCAGTTTGTCCAACCTATTGTAGTCACATTGGATCACAGCAAATGAGATCAAAATGGAAGACCTATTAAAATCTTGTTATAAAATACCAAATAAGACAAATATAAACTCTTTATACACATTCCATTCTGGAATCAACACTGTTTATTTTAAATCTAATTCAGAGCTAAAAAGCAAAGGCAGTTGTCCTTAATTATATCTCCCAAATCAGCTTTGGGGTTTATTTTGGCAGGTTACAGTTTATGTACATCTCACAGCAAATTCTGTAGGGTGCTGTCAGCAATTACAGAGGACTTCAGGAGTTTAATATTCGTTAACATTGATTCAGTGAATGAATGAACACTGGCAGGAGCACAGCACTGTTAAGCCTTGCAGTAAATCTAAGATAAGAAAGAGGACACATTGGGGCGCCTGGGTGGCTCAGTCAGCTAAGCATCTGCCTTCCACTCAGGTCATGATCTCAGGGTCCTGGGATCGAGCCCCGCATCAGGCTCCCTGCTCAGCAGGGAGTCTGCTTCTCTCTCCTGCTCATGTTCTTTCTCTCTCCATTAAATAAATAAAATCTTAAAAAAAAAAAAGTGGACACATTGTCCCCAGAGAGCTGACCATCAGTTCACAAAAGCAATATCCCTCATAGCTGTTTTGAAGATCTTTCTTTCTTTCTCTTTCTTTCT
>NW_027397070.1:13390251-13478052 GCF_003265705.2 Callorhinus ursinus
TCCTTCCTTCCTTCCTTCCTTCTTTCCTTTCCTTCCTTCCTTCCTTCCTTTCTTCCTTCCTTCCTTCTTTTCAAGAGAGAGAGAGTGTGAGTGGAGAGGGGCAGAGGGAGAGGGAGAGAGAGAATCTTAAGCAGGTGCCACGACCAGCATGGAGCCCACACAGAGCTTGATTTCTCAACCCTGAGATCATGACCCGAGCCATTGGACACTTAACCAACTGAGCTACTGAGGCACCCTCTTTTGAAGATTTCTGTTAATTTTTATTCAGATCATATATTTTCATGGATTTTGAAAAAGTCCAGGACCAAATTGTGAAATAGTATGAAATGTTTCAGAGAAATCACCACAAAGGAGAACAAGTAGTCTGCTAATGGCAATTGTTTCCTTACAATCCTCAATAATGTTCAAGTGTTTTTAATACTTAAGCCTCAGTATTCACTTTAAGTGAATAATAATTTTATTTTTTCTTCCATAAATGTAATATTTCTTTACTATAGAAAATTTAGAAAACACATATAAGATACAGAAAACAAAATAATCCACAATTCTACTACAGTGACTCTGAAAGCATTATTAGTATTTTGGTTTGTATCATGTTTACTCTTCATTCTGCATTTATATGCATATAAAATGTATATGTGCATTTTAAATAATGGAATTTTAAATAATGGGATTTGAATATTTTATAACTATCTTTTAAAACAAACCTTATGATATACTGAGAATATATTATTGTATGTTCTTTCATAACACAATTTTTACTGATTATATAATATTCTAGTACACGGATATGCCATACTTTCTTTTTAAATTTGCTATTACTGTACATTTAGATTATTTCCAATCTTAGTTTTTTTTTTCCAATCTTAGTTTTAAAGTATATTTTGTCAAATGTAAGTATTGTTAACCCAGCTTTCTTTTCACTTTCATTTGCATGAAAAATGCTTCTCCATCTGGTCACTTCAATCGCATGTGTCTTTAGGTCTGAAATGAATCTCTTGTAGGCAGTGTATAGATGGGTCTTGTTTTTTTATCCATTCTGTCACCGTATGTCTTTTGATTGGAGCATTTAGTCCATTTACATTCAAAGTAATTACTGATAGGTATGTATTTATTGCCATGTTGTTACTTGTTTTACAGTTATTTTTGTAGTTCTTCTCCATTCCTTTCTTCTCTTGATCTCTCATGATTAGTTGACTTTCTTTAGCGGCATACTTGGATTCCTTTCTCTTTATTTTTTTGCATCTCTATTACTGTTTTTTTTATTTGTGATTACCATTTGGTTTGTATATAACATCTTATGTATACAGCAGTCAGTATTAAGCTTATGATTGCTTAAGCTTTAACCCATTCTTTATTCCTCTCCTCCCCACCTTTTAAGTATATGATGTTATACTTTACATCCTTTTATTTTTTGAGTCCCTTGATTGATTTTTACAGATATACTTATTTTTACTGCTTTTGTGCTTCCTACTTTCCTTACCCCTACTTATGGTCTTTCCTTTCCACTCAAAGAGTTCCCTTTAACATTTCTTGGAGGGCTGATTTAGTGGTCATGAATTCCTTTAACTTTTGTTTGGAAAACTCTTCATCTCTCCTTCTATTCTGAATGATAGCCTTGCTGGATATAGTGTTCTTGGCCGCAGATTTTTTCCTTTCAGCACTTTGAATATATCATGCCACTCTCTTCTGGCCTGCAAAGTTTCTGTTGAAAAATCAGCTGATCACCTTATGGAGTGTCCCCTTCTATGTAACTGCTTTCTTTTCTTTTGCTGCTTTTAAAATTCTCTCTTTATCACTACTTCTTGCCATCTAAATTACAATGTTTCTTGGTGTGGACCTTCTTGGGTTGATTTGGGGGGAGAATCTCCTTACTTCCTAGATTTAGATTTCTATTTCTTTGCCCAGATTAGGGAAATTTTCAGCTATTATTTCTTCAAATAAATTTTCTGCCCCCTTTTCTTTCTCTTCTCCTTTTGGGATCCCTATACTGTGAATGTTATTATACTTGATGGTATTGCTGAGTTCTCTAAGTCTGTTCTCATTTTCCATAATTATTTTTTTCTCTCAGCTGCTCAGCTTGATGACTTTCCATTACTCTGTCCTCCAGATCACTGATTTGTTCTTCTGTTGCTTCTGGTCTACCATTTATTTCATCTAGTGTATTTTTAAATTTCATTTTTATCTTCTTCATCTCTGGTTCTTTTTTATCTCATTGTTAAGGGTCTCACTGATGTACTCCACTCTTTTCTCAAGTCCAGTGAGATCTTTATGATCATTACTTTAAATTCTCTATCAGGTGTGTTACTTATCTCCATTTTGCTTAGGTCTCTTTCTATGGTTTTATCTTGTTCTTTCATTTGGGAAGAATTCCTCTGTCTCTTTAGGTCTGTTTCTGTGTATTAGGAAAGACAACTACATCTCCTATACTTGAAAGTAATGGCCTTATGAAGAAGAGGTCCTATAGTGCCCTGCTGTGCAGTGTTCCCTGTTCATCAGAACCTGGCACTTCAGGGATGTCTCCCATGTGTGATGTGCATGCCCTGCTCTTGTAGCTGAGTTGCTTTTTCCTTCAGTCCCGTTGTCTATAGTGGCTCTCTTTGCCTGTTGTGGGCAGTGTTTGGTTACTGTGGTGTTAGTGAGCCAGTCTAGGGATGCCTTTGGCTTGAGTTCACTGTGTCTTAGAAATCTTTTGGTACCTCAGTTCTTACCATGCTTCACATGATAATTATTCCAAGCTTTCCTCATCCTCCCCCAGAGGAGAGATTTAAGGCACTAATTTCTACGTTTTGCATTGGTAGTAGAATCATGTACATTTTCCTTTAATAGAAAATCTTGGAAATATTGTTGGGCTTTACCTTTTTCCAGGTAGAGTACCATAACGTAATCATTGAACTTAAAGAAGTGGGAGAGGTTAGCTGATTACATTAATACTGCATATAACCCTCATAGAGAGCTAAGATATTCCTGCTTTGGAATATTTTCAGTTACGTGTCTATGTCCTACCTTAGTAATGCATTCCATAATTTAATACAGTCCCTTGAATTATTTCATATAGTAGACACAAATTAAGATAGTTGCCTGATATTTGGCATTCCTAAAGTCTGTCTGGGCTATCTGTCTATGTGGTTTGGCGGGAACCACTTCTTTTCCACCTCTAGACATTAGTGGATTTTAACAGCTGGGTGTGGTCATGGAAAAAGTATACACATCCTCTGAGATATAAAATCAGAGGCTTAACACTGGGGGAATAAAGAATTCACTAAAGTAATCCTAACAGTCTGAATAAACAAGCAAATAACAATAACAAACCTTGGAGTTGGGAGACCAGTGCCTGTTTCATATAATCCTTCTCTCTAGGGATGGGCACAATACCTAAACAGCCCAAGAAAGCCTTCCATGGCATATTTTATAATGGGAGATGTTGGGTAAGATTTCTCTCCTCTCTGAAAAGATCTGAGGATGTGTGTTTAGGACTGCTGGCAGCCACATCACCTATCCTACACAGAAACTGCCTGTAGTGGAAGAGAACAAAGGCAACATGGAAGAGAGAAATAGAACAAGAAGCAAAGTGAGGAGAGAGACTAAGAGAGAATACATCCAGAAACAGCTGGGCAGACAGACTGACCCATCTGATTCTAGGTATCCCAAAGGCCAATTTCAGCACCTCTCCCTGTGTTAAGGCTAAATAAGCCACCTGCTTCTCCTTTTCTTCTTTTACGTGAACTACTTAGAATTGGGGTTCTGTTATTTTTCATATAGAGTCCTGGCTAACATTCTAAATTTCCTGTTTGTGTATCCAGTAAAATCTCTAGAGTTACAGTTAAAAATTAGAAGTAGGTTCCTCTTCTCAGAGCTTTTACTAGGGAACCAAAGAGAAATATTGAGAGTTCACACTAGAGAGTTCACACATGACAGTCCATGAAACCTTCTAATTTTTGTTTTAGTGACTATGTAGCAAGCATTTTAATTTCAGTTCTCAGATTAATTAAACCTGTCGTTCATTCTAGAATCATTTATTGATTTTTTTCTATATGCAAGGGATAATAGTAAGTACGACAGAGGAGTAAATAAAATAGCTCCTCTGCCTTGAAGAGCCTGCCAACTTGGTAATGTTGATAATAGCAAATACATATCTGGGCATTGTTCTAAGTGCTTGACATATTTAATCCTTACCACAACCCTATAAAACAGGAGTTAGTATTGCCTCCATTTGATGGTTGAAGAGACTGAATCACAGAGGCTACAAGTAGCTTGTTCACTGTCCCACAGCTACTAAGTGATGGAGCTGAGGTTTGCACCTGAGCTGTGTGGTCTGGAGCCTGAGCTCTTAACCTCTGTTCTACTGCCACTTCTGGTAGTAAAGACTAACACTTTAAACCAAGAAGTCTTTACATAAAAAAATAAGATGAAATCAGAGAGGGAGACAAACCATAAGAAACTCTTAACTATGGGAAACAAACTGAGGGTTGCTGGAGTGGAGGTGGGTGGGGGAAAGGGATAACTGGGTGATGGGCATTAAGGAGGGCACGTGATGTGGTGAGTACTGGGTGCTATATGCAAGTGATGAATCACTGAACTATACCTCTGAAACTAATACCCTATATGTTAATTAGTTGAATTTAAATAAAATAAAAATTTTTTAAAAGGTATAGTCATATCTTTGTGTTATTTATATAGTATGTTTCAGAAGTAGTAGATCTTAACTGTACCTGTATAGAATGAATCTATAAATTGTTAAAGTATTTACATATGTAGAAACATCCGTATTATCCCTTGCACATAGAAAAACACAATATGGAGGGGTGGCTCAGTCCTTAAGCGTCTGCCTTCGGCTCAGGTCATGATCCTGGGATCCTGGGATCGAGTCCCGCATCGGGCTCGCCGCTCTGCAGGAAGCCTGCTTCTCCCTCTCCCCCTGCTTGTGTTCCCTCTCTCGCTGTGTCTCTCTCTGTCAAATAAATAAATAAATCTTAAAAAAAAAAAACACACACAACATGGAGATAAATAGATTTAGTTACAGGTTTAGCAATTAAAGTGTCTCCTTATGAACACAAGCTTCTTTAGTGTTTTCTAACATTTAACCAACTTTTTTTGCTGGTTTCAAAAAGGATACATTTATTTTGAATATGTAGAAAATACAGAAAAAATTAAATCATCCATAATTGCACTATCAATATATACCCATTGATAATATTTATTATTTAGTTTATGGTATAATCTTACAATTTTTATTTCTGTTTAGTAGAACAGTAGTATCAGTAAGTCCTATTTCTCCATTTTGCTAAGTATTAGAATGTTGATTTTAACACATCTTTTTAAGTTTCTACTCCACTTTAGCTTTATGGGGATGCTTTTCATATTGGGTTTTTGATCACTTATATTGAGATTGGTTGATATAACACGCAGCTGCATTAACATGATTCCTAGAAATTAAGAGTGTGTACTAACTATACATTTCACAGCTGTTATACCTCATTTAATTTAGTGCATGTTGCTGGATACTCGTAAACAGGGCAGATATGCCACTCCTTGTTTGAGAAGCACCAATCAAATTTCTTTTTTTGAAGAAATAATTCTCTCTAACTCCTGTTGGAATTATTACCTTGAAAAACCCTGAAGGCATTTGATTTTTAAGATTTCATCATTAAAATGTGAATATTATGGACTCTTAATCCTAACTAGTATCAACCAGTATCTTTTTTTTCTTTCTTTTTTTAAAATTTTTTATTGTTATGTTAATCACCATATATTACATCATTAGTTTTTGATGTAGTGTTCCATGATTCATTGTTTGTTCATAACACCCAGTGCTCCATGCAGAATGTGCCCTCTTTAATACCCATCACCAGGCTAACCCATCCCCTTACCTCCTCCCCTCTAGAACCCTCAGTTTGTTTTTCAGAGTCCATCATCTCTAATGGTTTGTCTCCCCCTCTGACTTACTCCCCTTCATTCTTCCTCTTCTGTTATCTTCTTCTTTTTCTTTTTTCTTAAAATATGTTGTGTTATTTGTTTCAGAAGTACAGATCTGTGATTCAACAGTCTTGCACAATTCACAGCGCTCACCGTAGCACATACCCTCCCCAATATCTATCACCCAGCCACCCCATCCCTCCCACCCCCAACCACTCCAGTAACACTCAGTTTGTTTCCTGAGATTAAGAATTCCTCATATCAGTGAGGTCATATGATACATGTCTTTCTCTGATTGACTTATTTCACTAAGCCTAACACCCTCCAGTTCCATCCATGTTGTTGCAAATGGCAAGATCTCATTCTTTTTGATGGCTGCAAAATATTCCATTGTGTATATATACCATATCTTCTTTATCCATTCATCTGTCGATGGACATCTTGGCTCTTTCCACAGTTTGGCTATTGTGGACATTGCTGCTATAAACATTGGGGTGCACATACCCCTTCGGGTCCCTACATTTGTATCTTTGGGGTAAATACCCAGTAGTGCAATTGCTGGATCGAATGGTAGCTCTAATTTCAACTGTTTGAGGAACCTCCATACTGTTTTCCAGAGTGGTTGCACCAGCTTGCATTCCCACCAACAGTATAGGAGGATTCCCCTTTCTCCACATCCCCGCCAACATCTGTCGTTCCCTGACTGGTTAATTTTAGCCATTCTGACGGGTGTGAGGTGGTATCTCATTGAGGTTTTGATTTGGATTTCCCTGATGCTGAGCGATGTTGAGCACTTTTTCATGTGCCTGTTGGCCATTTGGATGTCTTCTTTGGAAAAATGTCTGTTCATGTCTTCTGCCCATTTCTTGATTGGATTATTTGTTCTTTGGGTGTTGAGTTTGATAAGTTCTTCATAGATTTTGGATACTAGCCCTTTATCTGATATGTCATTTGCAAATATTTTCTCCCATTCTGTGGGTTGTCTTTTGGTTTTGTGGACTGTTTCTTTTGCTGTGCAAAAGCTTTTTATCTTGATGAAATCCCAATAGTTCATTTTTGCCCTGGCTTCCTGTGCCTTTGACGATGTTTCTAGGAAGAAGTTGCTGTGGCTGAGGTCGAAGAGGTTGCTACCTGTGTTCTCCTTTAGGATTTTGATGGACTCCTGTCTCACGTGTAGGTCTTTCAACCATTTGGAGTCTATTTTTGTGTGTGGTTTAAGGAAATGGTCCAGTTTCATTCTTCTGCATGTGGCTGTCCAATTTTCCCAACACCATTTGTTGAAGAGACTGTCTTTTTTCCATTGGACATTCTTTCCTGCTTTGTCAAAGATAAGTTGCCCATAGAGTTGAGGGTCCCTTTCTGGGCTCTCGATTCTGTTCCATTGATCTATGTGTCCGTTTTTGTGCCAGTACCATACTGTCTTGATGATGACAGCTTTGTAATAGAGCTGGAAGTCCGGAATTGTGATGCCGCCAGCTTTACTTTTCTTTTTCAATATTCCTCTGGCTATTCAGGGTCTCTTCTGGTTCCATACAAATTTTAGGATTATTTGTTCCATTTCTTTGAAAAAAGTGGATGGTATTTGGATGGGGATTGCATTGAATGTGTAGATTGCTCTAGGTAGCATTGACATCTTCACAATGTTGATTCTCCCAATCCATGAGCATGGAACGTTTTTCCATTTCTTTGTGTCTTCTTCAATTTCTTTCCTGAGTATTTTATAGTTTTCTGAGTACAGATCCTTTGCCTCTTTGGTTAAATTTAGTCCTAGGTATCTAATGGTTTTGGGTGCAATTGTAAATGGGATCGACTCCTTGATTTGTCTCTCTTCTGTCTTGTTGTTGGTGTATAGGAATGCCACTGATTTCTGTGCATTGATTTTATATCCTGCTACTTGACTGAATTCCTGTATGAGTTCTAGCAGTTTTGGGGTGGAGTCTTTTGGGTTTTCCACATACAGTATCATATCATCTGCAAAGAGTGAGAGTTTGACTTCCTCTTTGCCGATTTGGATGCCTTTGATTTCTTTTTGTTGTCTGATTGCTGTGGCTAGGACTTCTAATACTATGTTGAATAGCAGTGGTGAGAGTGGACATCCCTGCCGCGTTCCTGACCTTAGGGGAAAAGCTCTCAGCCTTTCCCCATTGAGAATGATATTTGCTGTAGGTTTTTCATAGATGGCTTTTATGATATTGAGGTATGTACCTTCTAACCCTATACTCTGAAGAGTTTTGATCAAGAAAGGATGCTGTACTTTGTCAAATGCTTTTTCTGCATCTACTGAGAGGATCATATGATTCTTGTTCTTTCTTTTCTTAATGTATTGTATCATGTTGATTGATTTGCAGATGTTGAACCAACCTTGCAGCCCAGGGATAAATCCCACTTGGTCATGGTGAATAATCCCTTTAATGTACTGTTGGATCCTATTGGCTAGTATTTTGGTGAGAATTTTTGCATCCATGTTCATCAAGGATATTGGTCTGTAATTCTCCTTTTTGATGGGGTCTTTGTCTGGTTTTGGGATCAAGGTAATGCTGGCCTCATAAAATGAGTTCGGAAGTTTTCCTTCCATTTCTATTTTTTGGAAGCGTTTCAGGAGAATAGGTATTAATTCTTCTTTAAATGTCTGATAGAATTCCCCTTCAAGCAGTATCTTTTTAACATGTTAACTGGAATTAGTTGAGTTAGTGCTCTGGAAAGGAAACCAGTATCTGGGAGTGAGGAGAATGAGACTGAATGGAAGTTTAATCTAATAGTCATGTGTCATGGGTTCAAATCCTGCCTTTACCATGGCCTCTTTGTATTCATTCTCTGTACCTCTGTTTCCATGTCTGGAGAGTAGGAAGCATTATTATTATCTATCAATTATTATCACAGTTTACAATCATTGGTCTGCTTTAGATGAGTTAATACATGTAAAATGTTAAGAATATTGTTTTAACAACTTTCTTTTTTTTTAGTGCCTACTATGTGCAGGACACTTTAAGATGCTGAGGATTCAGCAGTGAACAAAAAAATTTAAAAATAAAGTCTCTGGGGGTACCTGGGTGGCTCAGTTGGTTAAGCATCTGACTCTTGATTTTGGCTTAGGTCATGATCTCAGGGTTGTGAGATCAAGCCCTGAGGCAGGCTCTGTGCTGGGCATGGAACCTGCTTGAGATTTGCTCTCTCCCTCTCTAAAATAAATAAATAAATAAAATAATAATAATAAATAAAAATAAAGTCTCTGACCAAAAAAGAAAAAAAATGCAAAAGGGGTAAGCATGCCTCCCTAAGTTTTATGGGGGAAAATTCAACATTAAATAGGATGGTGAAAGAAAGCCTTGCTAAAAAGATGATTCTCAAGCAATCATTTGAAGGAGGAGAGGGAGTAAGGCTTGCAAATATCTGGAGAAAGGGAGTTCTAGGGAGAAAACAGACAATGCAGAGGTCTGGAGAAAGTTGCAGTTATGGATAATGTAAAGAATTCTGACATGTAGAAACTCTGAAATGTATATGGGCTGTGGGTCATGCCTACACTAAAATGACACAGTTAAATTAAAAATTTAATTTAAAAATTTTTTAAATGCTGTGTGATTAATTCCTGGCATGACAACATGAGGAGTTCTTCTGACTTGCTCCCCTGAAACTGGTCAAAACTGGTCAAATGTTTTTTAAAAAACTTGTCAAAATAACAAAACAAACAAAAATAGATCATTCAAAACTTCTGGAAATGATCCTAAGGCAAATGGCAAATGAAAAAAAAAATCCACTCAAGAAAACCTAGGTTAAAAAAAGAAAAACAACCTAGGAAAAGCAAATCTATGGTATTTGAACCACTCCTTCTCTTTCCTATCCTAAATCAGGCAGGCAGATTCCACACCCTTGCCCTCCTAGCTCCCAGCTAGAGGGCTTTCTTTCTAGGACTAGCAGGACCCTAGCATTTCTCACCTTGTCCCCAACTGCCTCTTGCCTAGGCTGATTCCTGAGTGAGTGCAGGAAGATATAGGGGATCCCTTCTGCCCAATCCCTGCTTGTAGCCCAGAGTCTCTACCTTGGGGGTAGCATACTAGAAGTACTGAGGTCCTGATAACCCTTCCCCCAGCTCCTGACATGGTAGTTCCTCACCAAAAGATGCAAATTAAGAGGACCTTGTTGTCCCTACTCTCAGCTCCTGAGCCCTGCCTCAGAGAGTTTGTCTCAAGAAAGAGGCAGGCCATGAAACATATACCTCCTAATCTCTTCCCAAAGTAACTGTCTTCATTTGCAACAGAGAGTGGAAAAATTTAAGCCTAAGGATGCTCTTTAAAATAGTAGATGTGCAGTAAAAGGCAGCTGGGAAGAAACTTGATTTATGAATCTAATGAAGATATAGCCAAGACTGAGGATGGTTAGTTTGCAGGAGAGAAAGGAGAATAAGACAGTGGGAGGAACCCTCTGGGGTTAGAACAAATATTAAATGCTGACATCAAAAACTATTCCTTCAAAAGAGCCACAGTTTGATTAGATTTGTTTGTACAGGAATTAATCCCTTATGGCATTATTGAAAACAATAGAGCAATCAGCCTGCAATTAGTGGAGTTTAACAGCTGGGTGTGGTCAGAGAGAGAGCAAATATGAGCATTCCCAAAGTTGTGCCTCCTTGAGGAGTGTAACAATGTGGGAGAAAAATAGACTTCACTAAAATAATCCAGCCTGTCAGCAAACAAATAATGAAATAACAAGCTCACTGTGGGGGAGGGGGTAGCAGTACCCAGAGCTGCTACAATATATTATCCAAAATGTTCAGTTTCCAATAAAAAATTATGAGGCATACAAAAAAAATAAGAGAATGTGATTCATACATCAGGGGAAAAAAATCAGTCACCATAGACTACCTGTGGGAGCAACCAGATGTCAAATTAATAAAAAACATTAATATTTTAAAAATATTTTAATAAATATTAATAGAAGAATATTTCAAAGTAGGCTTTATATATGTATTCACAGAACTAAAGGAAAGAATGGTTAAAGAAGCAAAGGAAGGTATGATGACAATGTCACATCAGATAGGAAATATCAATAAAGAGGAATTATAAAAATGAACTAAATGGAAATTCTGAAGTTGAAAAGTACAATAAGTGAAATAAAATACTCACTAGAGGGTCTCAACAGATTTGAATTAGCAAAAGAAAGAATTAGTGAACTTGAAGATAGATTGATAGGGATCATACGAGCTGAATAACAGAGAAAGAAAAGAATGAAGAAAAATGAACAGAGCCTCGGAGATATCAGGACACCATTAGATACACCAACATACAAGTAATGGAAGTATCAGAAGGAAAGGAGAATAAGAAGAAAAAATATTCAAAGAAGTAATGGCCAAAAATTTGTCAAATATACTGAAAAACAATAACCTACATATTCAGAAAGCTCAACAAAATCCAAATAAGATAAACTCAAAGAAAACCACAGACACAGCATAGTAAAAATGATGAAAGTCAAATACAAGGAGAAATCTTGAAAGCAGCAAGATAAAAGAGATTAGTCAATTATAGGGAACCTCAATAACATTATAAGCTGGCTTTTCAGCAGAAACAATGAAGGCCAGAAGGCAGTGGGTTAAAATATTTAAAATATTCAAAGATTAAAAAAAAAAGTTCAACCAAGAATTCTGTATTCAGCAATGCTATCTTTCAAAAATGAAGGCAAAATAAAGACCCCCAAATAAACAAAAACTTACAAGAAATACTAAAGGAGGGCACCTGGGTGGCTCAGTCGTTAAGGGTCTGCCTTCGGCTCAGGTCATGATCCCAGGGTACTGGGATCAAGGGCGGCATCGGGTTCCCTGCTACGCGGGAAGCCTGCTTCTCCCTCTCCCACTCCCCCTACTTGTGTTCCCTCTCTCGCTGTGTCTCTCTCTGTCAAATAAATAAATTAAAAAAAAAAAAAAAAAGAAATACTAAAGGAAGCTGAGAGTAAGTGATCCCAGGCAGTAATTTGAATCTGCATGAAGAGCACTGGTAAAGGGCTCCTTAGAGTAATGGCTGATGTCACCACTAGGGCAAGAAAAGTGCATGAGCCTGGATATCTTATTATGTCAGAAAGTAAGGAAGTACTCTAAGAATGATGGTGTCATGTTAAAAGAACACATAAGCCAACCTGAAGGAAACTCCACGGCTAAATCTGGGACAAATGGGCACCAAGATAAATAATTTTAGTAATTATTTATAGCACATTTAATCAAACAGAAACCATAAGTCCATTCTGATTAAATAAGTAACTAAGTTTTTTAATTTAGTTATTAAATACCTAAATTGATTCAAAGTAAGATGTGAAAGGGGATAGTTACATAGTTTTAAAGTATCTTTCCACAAAACACTAATTACATAAGGGAAGAGAGTAACTTTATAGTGAGGATGCCATGGCAGATATCACTTAATTCAAATTATCAATGTGAATATCAGTAAAGGGCAAATTGAAATCATGAGACACCAAGCAATGTGAAGAGTTCAACATCTCTGTAATATTTTAGAAAAAGATTATTTACCTAATCATGATGGAATCATAAGGAAACATGAAACAAATCCAAATTGAAGAACATCTTATAAAACCCCAAAATGAGAAATATTCTACAAAGTAATTTTCAAAAGTGTCAAGGTCACTTTGGTGGACAGAATCTAAGGTGACCACTCCACACATACAAAGGATCCCTGTCCTTTGGTCTTCACACTTCTCTGTAATGTCCTCCCCTCAGTTTGAGCAGGATTGCAACTTGCTTTTAACCAATACAATATGGCAGAGGTGATGGGATGTCGCTCCATAATTATATATAATGTATGTAAGACTCCATCTTATTAGCAGAGGTGCCAGAGACACTCCCACTTACTGTCCTTGAGGTAAGCTGCCATGAAGTAAGTGGCCATGTTGGAGAAGCTCACATGGCAGAAACTGTGGACTGCCTCTGGGAGGTAAAGGTGGCTTCCAGTAAGAAATTAAAGCCTCAGTCCTGAAGCAGCAGAAAATGAATTCTGCTAACAACCTGAGGGAGCTTGGAAGCAGATATTTGCCCAGGATAGCTTCTGATGAGACCACAGCATTGGCTGACAAATGCAGTTCAGCCTGTTGAGACCCTGAGGCATAGAACCCAGCTAAGCTAGGCCTGGATTCCTGATCCACAGGAACTTTTAAATTATAAATGTGTATTGTTTTAAACTGCTAAGTTTATAGCAATTGTTATACAGTGTATAAAACTCGTATAGTTATGAGAGCCAAAGACTAAGAAACTTTCAAGATTAAAGCATATTAATGTGTTGGACAACCAAATACATGCTTCTTTTTATTTCATTTCATTTTATTTTTCTAAGTAATCTCTACACCCAATGTGGGCTTCAACTCACAACCTGAGATCAAGAGTCACATGTTTCACTGACTCAGCCAGCCAGGCACCCCTGCATTGCATGATTCTAAACTGGATCCTTTAGACAAATCTTTGGAAAACTAGAACAATGTCTGAGAATTAGGCAGTAGCAATGTGTCAGTGTTATTTTCCTGATTTTGATGATTACTTTGCAGTTAAGTAGGAGGAAATCTAGTAGGAAATAAACATCAAAAATTCAAGGATGAAATAAAAATTCATAAAGGTATTTTTTTCACTTTGCCTAACAAGATTGATTACTTTTCTACTTAATTAAAGAAAGGAAACATTGCTTCCTTCTGCCTTTCCCCTAATGGGTAGGGAAGGGGATAAAATAGAGGGAATTAATATTTGGTAATCAATTACTATGTGCCAGAACTATAATATCCACTTCACATGATTTATTTACATTTAATCCTTCTAACACATGCTAAAGTAAATATCATTATCCCTACTTTATAGATCAGGTAGATTGGATTGTCATTCCCAATTCTGCACTACTTCCTTCTGCCATATGACTTTTCATTACTTCTCACAAGAATGGGCAGAGTATATTTCCTCATCTTATTGATGTTGATGTTAGTCTTGCAGCTTACTTTGACCAAGTATATGTGGGCAGAAGTGATGTGTATCAAAGATTAAATGTGCTTATGTGAATTGGTTTCTTTCTTGTGCTTCTGCTGTTCACCATGAAAAGAACCTGCCTGTATAGCTCCTATTCTGAAGAGAATAAGGAGAAACTTAAAATAGATCTGAACCTAATTCAAAGCCTGGAGCCAATCCAAGCCAATCTTGACTGAACAGAATCACAGTCTGCCCAAAGACTTGGTTATTGTCATAAGCCCCTGAAATTTTGGGGTTATTTGTTACATAACATTATTACAACAATAGCTGACTGATACACGGGCTCAAATTCATCCACTTATTTAATTGGTTTATCTGATTCTAAAGTTTATACTCTTTATTTTTATCATACTACTATAACTCAACTATATTCACAAGGAAAAAAAAACTAGTGTTAATTGAAATCTTTTCAAAGTGTCTTGATAAATTTATTTTTGCTTCCTACATTATAAATTTTTATTTTTAAACCCTCATCTCTTAATAGTATCCTCAGGCATTTATCATAAAATCTAATAAACTTGATATATCTAAACTGGTAACTTTAGTTCTGAGCTATCTTGGTATAGGCTATATTGGTCACAGTCTTTAAGTCAGAAGTCTTTAAAAGATTAGGATATGTAATTGAAGGTATGATTTTATGATTAGGATATATATTTTGATTGTTTAGAATTTTTTTAAAGGTTTTATTTATTTGAGAGAGAGAGAGAGTGCACACAAGTGGGGGGAGGGGCAGCGGAGGGGAAGAAACAGACTCCCTGCTGAGCACAGAGCCCCATGTGGGACTCAATTCCAGGACCCTGAGATCATGACCTGAACTGAGGTCAGACGCTTAACCAACTGAGCCACCCAGGCATCCCCTAGGATTTTTTAGTATATGCCGAAGAGTTACAATCCAAAGAAATAAACCCAAAGGTCACTTGTAGGGATTTAAAAATTCTTCAGTGGTAAAAATTCAGTTGGTATAACAGAGGTCTCTGGTGCCCTGTGTTGCATCCTCTCAGCCTACTTCTGATTACAACCACAGTTTTGGTGGACAATAGATGCAAGTGCAGACTCCGGCTGATAGTGACTCACTTTAAGCATGCACTGTGTGGTTCATCTTTCTGCCTCAGCATCTTCTCCAAAGATACTTGTTGGACCTACTTTCAAAGGCTGTCCAGACGTGGGAGAAGTTAATGCCTCCAGGGCACTCTCAACCAGTTGGGGCAAGGGCAGTGGCTAAATGCTCTAGCCTTCTCTTTTTGGGTTGGGCAATTCTGTATATTTCTTAATGATCCAGGTATAATGGAGCTACCTTTACCCAGCAACCATCTTGATAACGCATGTTTTATTGCTATCTCCTTCTTCCCTGTCCCACTCTCACAATTCATTTACTCCTGCTTCCTAGAATCATCTCCAAGGTAAACTACCTTCACCCAAATTCTTGTCTTATTTGGGGGTAACCCAAACTAAGAGGCATTTCCCAGAAACTGAAGAGCAAATACTCTTCCCCAAACCAATATGAGTTTGAATATGGCAGGGGTATTGGAAAGGCAAGCTCAGTGGGTGTGACTCCTCTATTTTGTTACTTGGATCATGTTGCCAGATGGCCATTTGGCACCAGGAATGCACCAGTTTCACACACTGATCTTGAAAATCTCCTCATCTACATTTCCAGTTTTTGGTATCTGCTTACCTTTGTTTTTATTGTGAGAATATATTGCTGTGACTCCCTGCAGCAGGAAGAAGGAATGGCCTCTAGTGCTCAGATCCTCACTCTGTAACTCACTGGATAACTTTGGGCCTGCCACTAAGCCTCAGTTTCCATATCTGAGATGAAAATCATGTAAGTAAAAGTGCTTTATAAATTGTAGAACACCTTAACATTAGAGCCAGCATAGTATATTCATTAAGAGTATCAGCTGAGTCCAGCTTATTAGTTGTGTAACCTTGGGCAGATTACTCTTTGTACCTCAGTTTCTTCATCCCTTAATAGGGGTAATAATAATACCTACTTCAGAGAGTTCTTGAGAAGACAGAATGATGTAATACATGCAAAGAATTTAAACAGCACTTGCAACATAGTAGTTAATAAATGTTAAATCATATTATTTCTAAATATTTATATAATTAAATTATTGAGTGCATAAAATAAGCAAAGCTCTACACAGGAAACAATATTGTATTATTGTAATTTATTGTAAGCAGCTAATTTTTTAAAGTTTTTATTTAAGTTCCAGTTAGTTAACATACAGTGTAATATTGGTTTCAGGTGTACAATTTAGTGATTCAGCACTCACATAGAACACCCGGTGCTCATCACAAGTGCCCTCCTTAATCCCTACTATCTATTTAACCCATCCCCTCACCCACCTCTCCTCTGGTAACCCTCGGTTTGTTCTCTATAGTTAAGAGTCTGTTTCATGGTTTACCTCTCTCTTTTCTTCCCTATTCTCGTTTGTTTTGTTTCTTAAATTCCACATGAGTGAAATTATATGGTATTTTTCTTTCTCCCGATTGACTTATTTCACTTAGCATTATACTCTCTAGCTCCATCCATGTCATTGCAAGTGGCAAGATTTCATTCTTTTTTATGGCTGAGTAATATTCCAATGTGTGTGTGTGTGTGTGTGTGTGTGTGTGTGTGTGTGTGTATACATCACATTTTCTTTATCCATTTATCAGTCAATGGACATTTGAGCTGTTTCCATAATTTGGCTATTGTAAATAATTGTAAGCAGCTAATGTTACTTACCCTGATGGATATAGTCATGTATTCAAATATGTGCAGTACCAAGAAGTATGCACAGAATGTTGGGGGAGGGTTGGAGTTGAGCTGGGCAGGCACTGAAGGATGGTTTCTATTTTGATATATGAAAATGAGGATTAAGTGCTTTAGTCAGAGATGCATAAGCAAATCCACAGACATAAGAGTGTTGTGGGATTTAAGACTAGACAAGTATGTTGGGCCCAGGTTGTGAAGAGTCCAGAATGGCAATCCATGGAGTCTGGATTCTCTCTGGACAGCAGGAGAGAGCCTCTGATGGACTTTTAAGCAGTGATGTGAACAGAGCACTGTGTTAGGAAAGTAAGTCTGATAGTGGTTCGTGTAAAAGCACAGAAGAGGGAAGTTTAGATACCAAGAGATTATTTGGAAGAAATGATCTAGTACTCTAGTAGTGAAGGGATAAGGGCCTTAACCAAGGTATGGCCGTAGACCCAGAAAAGTCAAGACAGATGTGAGAGGCATTTTGTTGAACAAGTCAAGAGGATGATATGTTCTTTACACTTTACCCATAGAAAAGAGCTTACCTAACTGGTTCACCTCAACATAGCAGCCAATATACAAAGAGCCAGCGATTTGTACACAGCTATACTGTGCACTCATCCTTATGGTACACTTTTGTGGAGTTTGCCAAAGGTAACCTTTCTGCTCTAAGGCTTATGCTTTATCGCTCTGAAGTGTTTTGAAAAGTGATCCTGGAAATCCAAACAATGCATTAGTAATAGGCAGTGGCAAGGGTATACATTCCTTGACAAGTAACTATTGCTTCTGAACTATCCATGAAGTTAGGTTGACCGTGTAATAATTATTGCAGAATAACCTGTGAGAACTATTATCCCTATTTTATAGATAAGAACATTGAGGTACAAAAAGAATTTTATAAGCTCTCTTTACAAAGTTTGCCCATCCTCTAGTCTTAGCTTGAACGTTTTCTTCTCCCTGAGGACTTGTTAGAGCGTAGAAGAAATCTGAGCTCCTTGAACACTTTTTATAGTTTTTCATGATATTTACAGTTTATATTAGAGTCATTTGTCTACACTTTATCTTATTTATTTGATCACAAGTTTCTTTAAAGTAGAGGCTATTGTATTCATCTTTGTGTTCCCCATTAGAGCATAGTCCTAGTGCCTGATGCATAGTAGGGGCTCAATGAATGTTTGCTGAATTGATTGAAGTATGAACACTAATAAGCCCTAGTCTGCTATAGGTATGTTTATTTGAACGTGTAATTGGTAGTTTCCCCATGGATCCCTTGAAGAGTGTGTTGATACCTTAGCAGCTCTTTGAAGTTTGATGCATCTAATTAATTGTGCAATCTTTTCAGAGTTCTTGTATCAAGAAGATAGATTGCATATTATAATGTGTTCATTCATTCAGAAAAAAAAGACCTTTTTATCTATTTCAGTATTCAGTTAACAAAGACAACAAAGAAGAGAAATAACTGGGTTCAAAGTATTAACCAATTCCATTCTCCCTAAAATTAAATATTTTAAGATCTTCTCTGTTCCATTTCATATTCCCTTTTCCTTGCTTTTGGTCAGAAAGGTTACCTTCCTAGGTAATTCCACATGGTTCTATTTTTCTTGTGTTTTTACTTCATGTAAGCATTTTTAAAAGAATGCTGGATTTCTCTGAACTGCGGTTTATAAGAGGACCTGTTTTAAGCCAGGGAGAGTGTGCTTGTGTGCCTACACGGGTTGGAGCCAGGAGGGTGAGTGTGTCTTGCAGGCAAATATATGGCTACAGCCTCATAGATTAATGCTGTTGTGGGGGCTCTAGGCTTCCAGCCTTTGTTAAGGGTAGATATTCCGTACCTTCCATCACATAGCCTTCCAGCTTCCAGCATTTTCTAGGCTTTGGAATATAGTAAACCTGGTTTCCTAAGAAGCTTTATGGTATTAGAGCGCTGTTTCACAAACAAGGCTGATCATAAAATTGACTCAGGGTCTTTGTAAAAAAATTTTATTCTCAGGCCCTATCCTAGAATCTACTTCCTAAAAGCTTCAGGGGAGGGGCTAGAATATCTGTTTTTATACCAAGCACCTCTGATTAAACCTTATGATCAGGTGAACCGGGACACTTTCATAGTGGTTTAAAATAACTGGCTCTAGTACCTTTCACTTACTGGCTATGTGAATCTTAACTTAGTGTCCTCAAATGTAAAATAAGGATAATTACAATATACAACTATTAGAATTTTAGAGAGGGTTAAAGTAAATGATAAAGTATGTTAAATGCTTAGCATAGTATCTGGGACATAGCCCTCAGTAAACAACAGCTGTATAGTGAACTCTTTTCCCCTTTTATTTATATCTGCAGTCTTGCCTTGTAGAGGTTGTTGTATATCTCTAGGTCACTTTTTCCAGGAAATCTTTGCTAACTAAAAGAGATTCTCTGAAGTCCTGTCCTTACTAAACCTGCCGTGTCTCTCCTAGGAAATCACAGTGTTTTAGATTTGAAAAGGACTTAAGGGTATATAGTCGAATATCCTTATGTCATTTTCTTATTTTTGGTCTCTTTCTTATTCATTTTCAGTTAGCTCCCTATTCATGTATAGTTGTATATTACCCTTCTGGGACCATCTGCCTCCTACTTTCTTTTTAGACTGGGCAACCTGGATGACCTCCCAGATGGTTCAAGGATCCCTCTCACACCCAGAAAATGTCCTGGTGTGCTTGTTCCTTTGATGGTTATAAGATTTACCCTTCCACCAAACATCTTTTCATGGTAGCCCTGTGCTGCCCAAAGAAACTCTATGAATGCTTGTCCTGAATTTTATTTTTTTAAAATTTTTTTAAGATTTTATTTATTTATGAGAGGGAGAGGGTCAGAGGGAGAAGCAGGCTCCCCGCTGAGCCGGGAGCCCGATGTGGGACTCAATCCCAGGACTCTGGGATCATGACCTGAGCCGAAGGCAGTCGCTTAACCAACTGAGGCACCCAGGCGCCCTGCTTGTCCTGAATTTTAAAAACCAACATGTTTTCCTCACTACTAGCAATCTAAGAGTCAGCCTTACTAAATTTTCATTATATGTTTTTCTAGTTTTTTGTCTACTTATCTGAATCAATGTTGTCTCTGTTAGACTGTATATTCCTGAAAGGGGTTTTCATGTTTTCCTACTGTCTTAGGGAAAAAACTGCACAACTACATAATAAATGCCAAAACAATATGATGCTGATGTTGGAAGTAAATACAATGGAGTCGACTTAGACTATTATATTGTCCTTATTCCAGTAAAATTCTTTTGGTCCTAAGGTATAATTGCCTGATTTCTTTTCACTTTAAAAACAACTTAATGCACTATCAATCTTTGTCTCTGCATTTCTCCAATTTTAAGAACCACTTCTTTGTGCTAATTTGTCAAGCAAAACTTTAATAAACAACTTCTGGAAATTTAGAATACAGAATTTTGAAGCATTCATTTGCTTTTCTTGGCATTTACTTCCTTAAAGAAGTCAAAAAATTATCGAAGCATGACTTTTTCATTCCGGAGACTGCATTGGCTGTCTTTAATCAAGCTGTGCTTTTCTCAGTGTTCCCCATTTAATCTCCTAAAATACTTCCTAAGACTTTGCCCCCCACAATGGAATCAAAACTAAATGGTCTGTAATTTCCTCAAGTGTTCCCAGATCCTGTTGTAAATAATGACATTGTGCTGGCCACTTTCCAGTCTGAATGAAGTGACCTTGTAAAAATGTCTGCTCACTCTTCTATAATGTCTTTTTCTACTTTCTGTAGGGCTCTTGGATACAGCTTGGCAAACAATACCTATTCCAAGAAACACCATTCTTTACCTCAGTATGTTATTTCCTTCATATAGGCAGTACTGTATCCAGAGCTAAAAGACTTACGTTTAAAAGTTAATTAATATTTTAAAATAAGGAATTATAGGTGCACTGTGACAGAAGGCCAGACTGGATGAACTATGAATATCTGAAATGATGGAAAGAAAATCAATTGTGGTTTTGTAAACTCTTTAAGAAAATGTTGAATTTCCATTTAGTCATTAGATAGCTTTTATTGTAATCATGTTCAATGCCTTTTTTTAGAAAAGAAACCATTCCAACTCTATAATACAAAATACTTAAAATTAGTTACTCCAGTCTGTCAGTTAGAAAGGAGTATTTCACATTATTGGTAAAGATAGATGTTCTTTCTGAGCAATTATGTTGCATTCAAATGAGACATATGTGATGTTTTGGTTGTCCCAATGCTCTTCCTCCCCCTCCCCCTGTCAAAAAATAAAGAATCAGGACATCTGGCAGGGCCTAGGGAAAAGCAGCTAAACTCACTGAAGGGACAGGGTACTTCTTACATGAAGGCAGACTAAAAATACAAAAACCTATTAGTGTGAAATAACAAAGGCTGAAAGGGGAGAAGTAACTGGGACTTCTGAATCCCCAGCTATGTGGGACCACCAGCTAGACAAGCTAATTAAAATTAGCAACCCATTTTTGTTTATGGCCTCCATGAGCATACTATAAATTAGATACAAGTACTACAACTAAGAGTAATTAAAGAGAGGGTGATAGTGGTAGTTTTCAATAGATGGCAATGATTTTATTATTTTCTTTAAGGAAATCCAAAGGGTAATCAACCAGTGAGGGCATTTTGAACTTCAGAAATCAAATCAAGATTTAAAGACATTTTGGAAGTTGTAAAGCTAGGAAATAAGCCGGCAAAGCTTTTTCTCATAAAATAGAAGCAAAATAACAATATTTAAAATTTGGTTGTTTGGTTCTTCCTTTGAGTAAAGCAATTGCTTTTGCTCATGCTTTCATAACTATAAACATCGCATGCATTAGTGGGGTCAGCATGTGTTCATTTACCTTCCCTTGGCATTGTTCAGCTCTATCAAACACCTGTAACACAGTATGCTCCATTGTAGGAAACTGGCAGCAAGGTCCTATTTAATTAACTAATTAGATGACTCATCCTACACGTAAATTAGCATTATTAGGTCTTTTATAATGATTGTTGAAACATTGTAAATTAATTTTCTTACTGGCTATGACCATCATTTGCTGCTATCACAGTATTAAGAGATAATGCCATGCACAGTAGGAAATCTCTATCGGCAGAAAATGAACATGGTCATTTTTGGATCACCAATTAGAAAACCTATTGTGTAGCAAAAACATCATTTCTATGCTGTAATATGATCAAATAACCATTAATTACCTTCACTAGTGAGAATTACCTTCTTTGTTGGAGGAGTATTACATTCCATATTATAGTTCAAAAATGTCAGGAGAAACCAGCAACAAAAACATCAATTTCTAAAAATGATACATGTAATCCAAATCATATTAACCTAACATGCTACATGTCAGGTTAAATTAGCATAAGCTTTGTTACTGAGTCTGAATAATATAGCTTACCTCTTAGCCTTTAGATGTATTGATTAAATAGGTCATCCTCACCTGCCCATAAATACAAATATAATCAAACTGCACTGTTCTCTAGGGAACTGAATGGCAAAAAACCTTGGTAAGTATCCAATCCAGATTCATGATAATTAAGAGCCTGTTTCCTTGCCTAATGCAGAGATGACAGAATGAAGATAAGCAGATCCCTGGAGGCTGTGCTTACAGCTGGTGCGTGGTTGTGTGTGTGTGTGTGTGTGTGTGTGCCCACACGCACATGTGTTTGTGTCTATGTGTGTAAATATGCATGCTTCCTATGACCAGGGTCCTGGAACTTCCTTTCATGAGATTCTCAAGGGGGATCTGGGACACCCACCTCCCCTCCAAAGTGCACCGCCTTCGAAAGCTCATATGGAAGAAGCCAATGTGGAGCAGACTGCCCACGTGTGATTGTCATGAAGGTTCAGCCATGAATGAACAGGAATGCCAGTGCAAGGTCTCTGTCTCATTCAGCGTGGCCATTACACCTTCACTGGGCAGGGATATGGTGTTATGGTCAGGAGATGGAACCCTGGTTTAGGTGGCCAGGATTTGGTCCCAAGTCCTACCCTTTAGAAGCTATGTCCCCTTAGGCAAGGTACCCTAACTTCTCTGTGGCTTGGTTTTACTCATCTTAAAATATTCACCTGAGAAATCTGTTGTGACTATATATATTCTCAGGGAGTTTCTGGTGATCTAAATAGCAGAACCACAGAATGAAAGACTAGTAAGTTTGACTACACAAAAATTAAAGTCACTACAGGACTATAATTACCATAGATAAAAAATAACATAAAATGATATATTTTATTTTAAAATAATCCAGCAGGGCAGAGGAAGAGAGGTAGTACAGGGAGGCATGGCAATAAATGAATTCAGTTTGTATGTATATTGATAATGCTGGGTATTTAGTCCATACAAATGTATTAATCTATTCTCTTTATTTTTGTATGTGTTTGAAAATTTCTGAAATAAAGCATTTTTAAAAATAAAAACACAAAAATACCATGGACAGTATCAAAAGAATAATGACAAATTAACGGAAAAAATATATGCAAGACATATAATACTAAGGGGCTAATTTCCCCAAATATATAAAGAGGCCATGCAAATCAATAAAAAAGACCAACAAAGCAACATTTCAAAAACAGAAAATGAACACAATTACAGAAAAAAGGAAAAATATATCACGTAATGCTTATTTTTATAAAATATTGTGTATATTTAAACTTTATATTACATTTTAATTAATTTAAATATTTAAATTTATATATACTTTATAAGTCCTATTTGTATTTTTACAAAATAAGATTTCATTATATTTAAAATATATCAAGTAATGCTCATTTTATTCATAGTAGGAGAAAATACAAATTAGAAACACTAGTGAAAAACCATTTTTGACCTGTCGAATTGGCAAAGATCAAAAAGTTTGCTGTGGGTAAGAGTATAAGGTAGTATACTTGGAGAGCAGTTTTATAATATCCGTGCAAAGTTGAAGTGTATGTTCTTTGTAACCCATCAATACTACTTTTAGGAATTTGCCTACAGATATATTCACACATGAGTTCAAAGCAAAACATATAAAGATATTTGATGTAGTTGTTCATAATAGCAAAAGATTTGCAACATCCTAAATGTCTATTAGGAAGGAATTGGTTAAATAGATTATAGCACGTCCATATAATGAAATACTAAGAGGCAGCTCCATAATATGAGTTGATTTCTAATGCATCAAATGTGAAACAAAAAGGGAGTAGAAAAGTAGATTAGTACCTGACTGTGTAAAAAAATATATCCAGATGTTTCCATATGCATAGAATAGGAATCTGTAGAAAGATATACAAAAAACCATCAGCAGTGGGTGCTTCAGGAGAGGGGAAATGAGGTAGAAGAAGATACAGGCAGAGGAGGGAGTCTTACTCTTCACTGTACCCTCTGTTTCTCTGAAGTTTTTTTTTTTTTTTTACTATTCACAAATGTATATTTTACATATACGTGCTTAGAATTGTGTTGACATGTATTAAATGCTCAATGTTATCCACTTATATTGTGATTCTACTGTTACTCCAACCTCCATACCTTTTTGCAACCCAAAGTGAATCATAACCAGTCTCCAAATATGCTCTTTGTTTTGCTGTTTCCATACTTAATATTCATGTGCTTACCTCCTCTTAGAAAGTCCCTTTAACATCTTTACCAGTTAAAATTCTACCTACCCTCCAAGGTCCAATTCAATTCACATACCACCTCCTCCTGTATTATATACTTGCTGGGTAATCTTGAGAAATTTATGTAACTGCCTCAGCCTTGGCTTTCATGTCTGTTAAATGGGTGGTAATAATAAAAGTTGTAAGGATTAAATGTGATAAGGCAAGTAAATCTACTCACGCATTTATCTAATATGTAGTTCTTGGTTACCTATTTTGTACAGGCACAATGATATGCAGTAGGGCTAGAGCCGAAAAAACCGACAGCATCCCTGCCCTCACGCAGCTTACAGTCTAGAAAGGAAATTTCCATACTGTTGATAAGTGCTATGGCAAGTGTGAGTACAGGGCGTGGAAGTGCAGAGAAGGGGCACCTACCCAAAAAAGGCAAACCTTCAGGGGAGAAGTGGTTGAGTTGGAAGGAAAGTCAGAAAAAAATATGATTTTAACTTGGAGTGACCCCAAAGAAGTAGGCAGGGAGCAGCAGAGAGTTGAGAAAGATTAGTCTTGGCACTTCTCATGCTTGTGACCATTTTGAGTCATTGGTCTCCAGGCCTCTGATAGTCAAAGGCAATCCACAGAAAAGAGACAGTGTTCCTCCTGCCCTTTAGCCCTGAAAACTTTCAAGGGTGTAGTTTTTCTGCTGCCCCAAGCCTATCAGTCTTCATGAAGCCAAGCCCTTCAGGCTATAATACAGAAAAACAAAGTTCTTTACTGAAGAGTCTGGCAGTTCTCTAAATGGTGCTGTAGGGAGAAATAAAAGTTTAATTTAGATGTTCCCTTGTACCAACCAAGGG
Source organism: Callorhinus ursinus (assembly GCF_003265705.2). NCBI lineage: Eukaryota > Metazoa > Chordata > Mammalia > Carnivora > Otariidae > Callorhinus > Callorhinus ursinus. The sequence continues at coordinate 13,415,346 of NW_027397070.1, forward strand.
CCACGGCCTTCCAGAATTAGGAGTACAAAAGGATAGTGCCTCCCCAGCTCTCTGAACTGCTCACTTCTGCCAAAGGTGTCCTCCCAATCTAGTTCCCTCTCCCTGCTCTGGTCTCCCTACCCGAACCCCCATCTCAAATCTTTCTTCAAGACTTCCAGGTAGGTGATCCCCACTGCTCTCTCTGGGTGTAACTGTGCTTCACCCCTTGGGAGGAAGCTTCTTCTGGCTCCTTCCAGCACTTCCAAACTCAAGCAAGGCCTCAGGTTTGATCTAGATATGAGCTGAAGTTCTCAACTCAGTCCATAGCATCAGGAGGAGGAATACTTTCCTTCCTTAAAGAGAATGTAATGAGAGTATAGTCATCCCCATTGGTGAAAGATGTGTCACTGGTAAAGTAAGTGTAACAACAATCATTCACCTTATCAGATTAATTCTCCATAAAGGAAAGAATATTTGTCCTATTTGCCTGGTTTGGTCTTGACCTTTAGGGACTACTGCTATCATCAACCCCAACTATCACTGTGCTGAGAGACATTTTCCTCTTCCAACTGAGACCTGACAGCTTTACAAAAGCAACCACTTGAGCTAGTTGGAATAATAAGTTACAATAATATCTAATAAGATCCCTTTGACTCAGATATCCTTCTGATGTAGGTAAGGAAAAAGGTTTGCCAGTTTATATAGCCACTAGTTGAATTTCTCTTTCAAGAATTTGTGTGGTTTGCCTATTTCAGGAGGAAGCTCCTCCCATCCACACACCCCAGAAACAAAAACAAAGAGAAAACAAACAAAAAACTGAGTCAAAAATGAAATTCTGTGATTCTTCAGAGAATTGTAGAGTAAACCCAGGTGTCTCCCCATGGCCTCTGCAACCATGCCCAATTGAAAGAGTAGACAAGAGAAGCTTCCATTAGTTTTGATCAAGTAGCCATGAACTGGAAATGTGATTGGGTTCAACAGCACAAAGAATCACATGGTGACCCCATGGCACCTACCAGAAAACCCCAGGTCCCAGTTTCCCTCTAGAGGCTGTCAAGTCCAGAGCCTCTCTGAGCATGTGCATGGCAAAAGATTTATGCTGCCCTCTGCTGGTGAGCAGCTCACCTGCAAATTTTTTACAAGGGGAAGGGGGCCTGGGTGGGTTGACTACTACCCCACTTCCAGCCCCATTCCTAGCAGCCTCAAAGAGAAATAATCAACTAAACTTAGAAGTTGAGGGGGGTGGGGCTGAAGTGAGAGTGCATTAGGGGAGAATATAGGACAGGAGAAGCAGAAAGACCACACACCAGTGATATGTCACTATTAGAATTGAATATAGCCCAGTTGGTTCACCTGTGTATTTGCTTTGTGGAGGGAAATTTTCATTCGGACTCTCATGTGACATTTGAGTTACTTAGTACTGAATGCATTCAGAAAATGCATTTCACTAATGCTTCCCTAATTCATAGGGACTGCTGTTTTACCAGTCACCATGATCCTTAATCAGTGTAGTTGTATAGCATGTAGATAGTCTATAAAAGTGCTTAATAAAAATCATTTAATTCTAAATTACATGAGTGCACTTAACCCTAAAGATATTAAAACTGATTGTTTGATGTATTGCCATGAGTAGGCAGAGATTCAAAAATAAAAGCTTCCTGCACCTAAATCAAAGAGCACCAAGCTCATAGCCACTCTGTACAAGCACATGCATCAGTGTCATGAAGCTGGGCTATGATAAACTAACCCATTTTAGGCTTTTAAACTGTAAATATGAAGTACTTGAATTTGATCAGCAATGAGATACATAAGTGAGTTTTTCCGAGCAAAGTACTGTGTGTGACCCGATAGCCTGTTGGAAGCCTGTGGAGATCACCTGTAGCTTATTTGCAGACTTGGTGAGGGCAGCAGTGGGGCCAACCTCTGGCGTTTGGCAGGGCTGATACACAGTGCTGGTCTAGACTCTAGCCTAGAGGCAGGTCTGCTGTGAGCAAATAGGAAAGAGCGATTTTCATTGACTGCATTTTTACCCTTGGATTTTTCCTTGTTATATTCACACTTGCTTGACTCACATAGTACAGCCCTCAGCACAATACCATGTCTGTGAGGAAACTTTAATCAGTCTTGATTATGGATCAGAATAAATTTTGGAGGGATATGTCTGTCAAATCTGAGGTATCTCAATAATTTCCATGGCTTAATGAGTGTGGTAGGAAGGATTATAAAATACCTACTCTTTCTCTATTCCAGATAACAAATATGCTTACCTTTTCATTTAAGATTGTTTTCTCAGTTATGAGATTGACTCTCTGCTTTCTTTAAAGCCTTCTTCTAAGTGGTTAAGCTGGCATAAGAGAAAAAAAAGAAGTATCCTATTCTCTTCTCCTTCCCTCCAGGTTAACAGTGCTTTATGTCTGACACTTAAAAGCTTCTATAAAGCTGAAACTTTTAGAGGCATTTGAAGGACAGTGGAGATTTCCAGAGATATCCAGGAAAATGCATAGATTCCATACATCCCATTGAGAACCAAACAGAGTTGACTAATTAGTGAGCTAACTTATTGTGAATCATCTATGCAGTACCTGTTGAGTGTAATGTAATGTGGCAGGTGATAAGAAGCTTAAAAAAATAAATGGAAAATAAAATATTGTAATCTTGGAGCATACAGTCTAGCAGGTCTAAGTCTGGAAGAAAACACCACCCTGCTATTATGTAAGTGCCTTCAATGCTGGCTAAAGTCATTTTCTCTAGAAACAGACTCTGATTTGGAGATTGTACGCAAGCAACTTTTTGGGGAGTGTGAGGAAGTGGGAGAAGGAAGACTTGGCAGAGGAAGAAGTTGAGCTGTGATGCAATTGTAATAGAGGTCTTGGCTAATCCTCTGGGGTGCTCTGGGATGAGGATAGTTTTTAAGAGTTGCCCCAAATTGAGGCAAGGGATCTGGCTTTTATGTCCCTGCATTGACCAGTCATTGGATGCAGGCTGCCTCCATGGAGGGAGCATAACCTTGGGTAAGGCAGCTCTCTTTGGCCCAGGGAAACTTCCAGAAAGGAATGGAGTGGGGGGAGATTGGGGGATGAGTATCTTGGTCCTGAAGGGAGGAATCTGGGTAATATACTATAGTATCCACAGTAGTCTCAGCTGTGTGCTTCTTGGAACCATTTGCTTTTTACAGTAAGTTCACTCCATCTGGAAACAGCTTCTCCAGGTTTCTGGTTGGTGTTGCTTCTTGGCTACATTTCCAAGGGGAATATTAGTAGAAAAAAACACAACAACCCCTGCTGCTGTCACTGGTCTCAAGGACCATATCTGATACTCATGTCTTCCTCCTGTATTACCCATTCTAGATTTCCTTTACTCTTGGGTAGCACCTCTGTTGGTCTAGATCACTTAACTGGCAGGGTAATTTAGACCCTCAACCCTGAGGGGTATGAACTTCTGGTTACCATGCACTTTTTAGATCATGGCTACTGCATATGTCTTCTTATTGTCAAAATTGGGCAGGAGAAGACAAAAACAAATCCTGTTGACTCATCTGAGTAACAAACTTCTAAAAGTCCCATTATGGTAGAATAGCAGCTCTGTTTTCTCCTAATGGTTAAAGTCAATTGTCTTTGTCTGGATGGTGACTTTCTTTGCTTACTGGTCTCTTATGAGATGCCCAAAGTGACCAAGCAGAAGCTATTTCTTCAAGCTTGAAGTGACTCTTATTGTGTCCCCTGGTAGAAGTATTCCCCTCTAGGAATTAGGACTCTTATTTTCATAGAACCAGAGCAGATCACTGGGAGTGTTGGCAAGCAGAACCACCCCTAGTTTTATTTCTTCATTCCTAGTTCAATATTTTCTATCCATTAAGGACATATAACTACATGATGATGATTGATTTCTGGTGTATACCCTGTCCTAGGGGATGCTGCCCCATAGTTGCAGGACATTGAGGCTAAACTGGCCTCAAAAGAAGCTGACTTCAGCCAGCCTTGAAAAGGCTTCTCTACCTATTGTTTTACTTTACTCTTTACAGGCAGCATCTTACGAACGGTGTGGTATTTGCCTACTGATATCTCTCCTTCACTGTAAAGACAGACCCTTGGTGCAAGGCAATGTTATGTGAGACCCCAAGTTGGTAGATCACTCTTAGCCCTCAGATAGAAGTACGTTCCAAGGCCTCATAGGCAGGAAAGGCAAATCTGTGCCTGGAATAGATATTGTTTCCAATCAAGATGAATTGCTGCCCTTTCTGGGGTAGAAATGGCCAGTGTAATCAGGTTCCCACAGTGCAGTTTCCTCATGTGATATGCCCTATTTGAGACTCAGCTCTGGTCTCTGTTATCAGTTGGACATTCAGCAACAGAAATAACTGGTCTGAATTGTGAGGGGGAGGCCATGCTGGTAGGCCCATAACATCTCCAGTTGTGCCCCCAAAGCTACACTACCCATAAGCCCATTGTACCAGCATCAGGATAACAGAAATTAACTGATTTCATTGTTGAGTCTTTCTCTCTGGGTGCTTAGTGCCCTCCATTACTGATGCTCACTAGTGGGTATTAACTTGAGATACAAATATCTTCACACTCATGCTGTTGTGGTCTGAATGTTTGTAACTTCTTGATGAAGCCCTAATTCCCACTGTGATGGTATTTGGAGACAGGACATTTGAGAGGTGATTAGGATTAGATGAAGTCACAAGGATGGGGCCCTACCTGGTCTGATGGGAAGAGACATCCAGAGAGCTTACTCTTACTCTCTCTGCACATACGAAGAAGAGCGCACAGCAAGGAGGTGGCTATCTGCAAGCCAAAAGGAGAGTTCTCACCAGAACCCACTCTGGATCAATGCTGGCACCCTCAACTCAGTATTCCAGCCTCCAGAACTGTGAGAATATAAGTTTCCATTGTGTAAGCCACCTAATCTATGGTATTTTGTCATGCAGCCCAAGCTAAGACACATGCCCTCCCATAGTTCATCCAAATGTTTTTTCCCAGATCTCCTTATCCCAGATCTTAAAAATCTTAAAAATCTTTCTTTCTAAGCTCTTGACCAACCAGGCAAGCCATTTGCTACTTCCCGTGAGTCTATTAGTATTCTTATATTAAGCCACTTCTCTTTCCACACACAGTAGAGGCCCAAAGTTCTGTATATTGGGAGGATTTACCCTGAGCACTCTCTTTTAGGACAATATGTGAGTAGGAATTTATAGAAGCCATCATTTTTTGGCTTGTACCCATATACTAGGTGATACATCCATGAACCAAGCTTGTCCCTTTTTTCCTCTTCTGTGACCTGGTCATAAGGGAGCCCCTCCATGTTGACATAGGTATGAGCTGAGGGAGAAGTTCTGGTGCAACAGTGGTGAATGACCTGGGTTCTGGGTCAACTGCTGTTAAAAGCTTACCATATGCTCTCTAGCCCTGCTCATACCCAATCTCAGATATACCACTTCCATCTTATGATAGAGTTCTTCTGGGTCCTTATGATTTGGTGGTTCTGACAAAATCCAGTTTAACTCTTGCCGTATGGTCAGTTTATATCTCATGGTTTTCATCTCTACCAGGACCTTGTTGCACACCAGGACCTAGTTTTAAATGGTATGGAGTTCTGTACTATAGATGGCATGTCCTTGCTCTATAGTCCTAGAGCTCTACATTATAAATATTCTATTGGTGGTTGCCATAAACTCCACATGGTGTCTTTTCCAACTATAAATACCATAGGGTCTACCATGTTGTTTGGCCCAAATGGCAGAGTTGCTTGCATCTCAACCCAGAACTGTTTCGGAGCCTTTACTCCTCTGGGCCTCACTCAAAACTGGCAACCTTCTATGTCATCCAGTATGTGACTGTTGCAGTATTCCCACATATGCAATATCCTGCCTCCAGAACCCAAAGAAGCCTATCAAATGTTTTGCTTCCTTTTCAGTGATGGAAGGTGCAAGATGCTATGATCTGTCCTTTATTTTGGAAGGGATATAGTGGCATACTCCAGACCATTGGGCCCCTAAAAACATCACTAATTGGGTGGGCCCCTGAATTTTCATAGGGTTTATTTCTCACCCTCTGGGTTGCATTTGTCTTAACTAATTCTATAATTATGTGCCACTTTTTACTCAAATGGTCTTGTTAATAGGATGCCATTAACGTAGTAAATCATTATGATGTTCTGTGGACTATCCTGATTTTCCAGGTGCTTTCAGATTATTGGAGAGGGTGGGAGAGTTAACATAACTCAGGGCCATGAATTTAAATGACACCATTATTTGTCCCACAAGAATGCACACTACTTTGATATCTCTAGCCAGATCACTGGCTTCATACCATGTACCCAAAGCTGTGTTAGTCTCTCCCAGCAAAGATACCATATCTGACATAGTAGCTGCAGTTGAGACTGCTATTTGGTTGAGTTTGCCATAGTCCACTGTCATCTTCTAGAATTCACTTTTTTTTTTTTATATTGAGCCAGACTTGGGGATATGATGGGGATCACTGCCCCTGCATCCTTTATGTCTTTAAGGGTGACACTAATCTCTGCCATTCCCTCTCCCCCAGGATGTGATAATGTGGTTGATTAATAGCTTGGCAGGTGGGGAAGCAGGTTAGAGGCTTCCACTTGGCCTTTCCAACTATGATGGATCTTACTCCACAAAAGAATGAACCAAAGTCAAATTTCTTCCAACTCCCAAATATGTTCATTACAAATAAACATTCAGTGACTAGCAAAATGACCACTAGCTAGATGACAGTTCCATTGGTCCTAGGTTGATCTGGTCAGGATTCTATTCTTGTCCCTGAAATATCTGTGTGTTCCTCATCATCCACTCTACTGTTACGTTAGTAAAGGGCCATAGGTCTTGCTGGGGAAGGATGATGGGGATCATTACTACATCTACCAGCCGTGACACTGCAGGGTCATAAGCTTTCATTCAGTGAATGGATTTAGGATCTGGGAACTGGCTCAGGTCCAGAAACTAGGCAGAGGATCATGGTTTGGTTTGGTTTTATTGGAATGGCTGCTGTCATTCATTTTGATTTCTTTTGAGTATATAAATTAAGTAATTCCCTTGTAGCTGACATCTATCCTGCCCCTGGGAACACCGTGTTCTATTAACCATCTCCAGACTTTTCTGAAGGTCACACTCTGCTGGCTGCCACTCTGACATCATTAGTTTTGTGTTTACCTTACTTTTGACAGTTAAGTGCCACCATCTAGCCTCTGTATTTTCAGGATATAATTAGCCCCATTCTACTATCACCAGTGTTGTAATAAATTTCTTACCATGAGCTATGGCCTACAGAGGACAGCCATTGCTGGGCTTCTCAACAATGCTGGTGGCCTCCTCATGAGCACATTCCTTATCACTTTGGCAAACGCAGTGTCCCCCAGGCCCTGTCTATCAGTGCTGATTTCTAGTCTTATGTAGTATATCTGTTTTGACAAACCCATTACTCTGTGACTTTTGATTCCATCTGTGATGGACTTCTTTCCTCTAATGTGGGATATCGCTTTCTCCAAGCTTCCTACAGCCTATTAGCACTGATACCTGGGATTGTTGCCAGGAATCAAATCCTGTGTCCCAGGCAAGTATTCTTATACTAATAAACTCTCCTTTATCTAACTTTCCATTTCACCTCCTTTCATCCAGAATCTTTAGGATCCAATCCCATAACATTGTCCTGGCTTCTGCCAATACATTTGTAGGTCAGTCCACAAATTCCTTCAGCATATACCCCTTTCCTCCCTTACAGTCCCAAGCACTTCCCTAGCTGGGTTGTGTTGTGACTTGATCCTGGTTGTTGATCTGGTAGCCAGGAGGGAGGTGGGCATCGATCCCAAGGAGGACCCATTTGATTTAGCTAGCAGAGGCCTCTGCATCATCTTCGGGTAAGGTGCAAGGGCACTAGCCTTTGGCAGGGAGGAGCGGTTCCCTTCTGAAGATCTAGAGGATTCAGACTCATCTGTGTTTTTAAAATTCTTGAGTGCAATGGTACAGGTGTCAAATCCCAGAATCCCACTCCTCAGTCAGGGCCCTGATCTTGGTAAAGGAGACTTGCTAGGGTTAAGAAATGAACCCTGTCTCTGACTCTTCTACTCTTAAAATGAAGTCCTGGCCTGACCCTCAACATTTTCTGTCCTGTAGCTATAGAAATGAGAAACTATATACAACCATGCAGGCCCTGTGACTTTCATACTTCACCTTAAATTGGTGGTTAGTTATCCCTTTGCCTTTCATTGTCTTTGTCAAATATATATTGATAATACCCAGCAACAGTCAATCAATTCCATAGTCCTTATGAGTACTTTTCCTGGTCCTCTCAGACACCTGAGGTATTGTACCTGTCAGTACATTCCCTTCTACTGGCATCTCGCCTGGTTCACTACCTGTAAGAGTTCTTATAACTGTATTGACATGGCGTGCCAGGGCTTATCCGTTCTCCACATACTACCAGTTGTGGGGTCTGCCAGTTGGACAGTGCAGAAGCCAGCCTCACAGTCCTATTTTACAATCCATTTCCTAGGATCATTCCTTGCCACCTGTCTTAGGTCAGGTTCCTGAGAACCGAACTGAGACACAGATTTGCTTGCAAGATATTTACTGGGGGGGATTTCTTGAAATAACACCTGTAAAAAGTACAGGAAGCAGAAATAGGCAGAGGACAAATAGAACTGCAGTGAATGTAGTTGCAATAGAGACTTCAGGCAATCCCATAAAAAGTGCTGTTGCTGAGATGGTCCTTCTGAGTGATCCCGAATTGAGGCAAAGGGGCCAGGTTTTCATACCATAGCACTCAGGAGGGGTGTCACATTGGGCAAGACAGCTTCCTCTGGCTGTCAGGATTTCTTCACAGTGGTTCTATTGCTATTTTGGACTGGGTAATCCCTTGCTGGGGGAGAGAGGCAGTCCTGCATTTTAGGATGTTCAGCAGCAGTCCGGCCTCTACCTACTAAATTCCAGTAGCACTCTCCTCCCCACCCGCCCTCCCCCAATCAAGATGCCTCCCAATATTGCCAAATATCTTCTGGGGACATAATTGTCCCCATTTGAGAGCCACTGAGCTGAGGGCATTTCACACAAAGAATGTAGCTTTGAGCCATTAGCCGTCAACACCCCTGAAAGTGGAGGGAACAGTGCCCGGGCCCTGAAGCAGGAACCCAGGCAGTACGCCGCAGCATCTAGCACATGTCCTCTGTGACGTCAGCTACTAAATAAATGGAGGAGGAAAATATATATACTTCAAATAATGCAAGCTTTCAATACTTTTATTTTTTTATTTTTATTTTTTTAAAGATTTTATTTATTTATCTGACAGAGAGAGACACAGCGAGAGAGGAAACACAAGCAGGGGCAGGGGGAGAGGGAGAAGCAGGCTTCCCGCTGAGCAGGGAACCCGATGCCAGGCTCAATCCCAGGACCCTGGGATCATGACCTGAGCCGAAGGCAGACACAACGACTGAGCCACCCAGGTGCCCCGTTTTCGGTACTTTTATACTGGAATCTTCAATCCATTTGGCATTTATTTTAGGGATGATATGAAGTAGGACTCTCATTTTTTCAAAAGTTACAATTAATTATCTAATATTTTTAATTGAATAGGCCATCATTTATTTCCTTGCTACCTTGAAATGCCTCTCTGTCATACTATAATTTCCAGTATACCAGTATACACATGGGTCTGTTGTTGTTTTTAAGATTTATTTATTTGAGAGAGAGAGAGAGAGAGAGAGCTCAAGCAAAAGCGAAGAGCAGAACGAGAGGGAGAGGGACAAGCAGACTCCCCCACTGAGCACAGCGCTCGATGCAGGGCTCAATGCAGGACTCAATGTGGGCCTCAATGCGGGGCTAAATCCCAGGACCCCGGGATCATGACCTGAGCCAAATGCAGACACTTAACCAACTGAGCCACCCAGGGGCCCCCACATGGATCTGTTTTTGGACTTCCCATTAAGTTCTGAAGATCCACATGTCTATTTTGATATCAATACCCTGCTATTTTGAAATTATGAAGTTATTTTTCGATGTAGGTATTGTTTTTCCTCAGAACTACTTGATGATTATCACCCATTTATTCTTCCAGATAAAACAAAGTGAACTTATAAATCCCCTAACCTCCAAAAGTGAGGATTTGAATGTTTATTAAAATTGCATTAAATTTATAGGGTAATTCAGAGACTGGTGCTATCTTTACGACATGAAGTTTTCCCCTCTAGGAACTTGATATTTCTCTCCAATTATCCAAATTTTCATTTTATGTACTTCAGAAACATTCTGTAGTTTTCTTTGATATAGATTGTGAGGTACATTTACACATGTGGGAGGAAGGCTATTGTGTATGAATTTTTCTCTATTTTTGACATTTTATTAGAAAATGATTGATTATTTATGTTTTTATTGTTTGTTACTTTTACTGAATTTTACTAGTCTGATTGCATTTATTTATTTGTTTATTCATTTATTCATTTATTTATTTATTTTTAGAGAGAGATATGGGGAGGGGCAGAGGGAGAGGGAGAGAAAGAAACCTAAGCTGGCCCCATGCTGGACTCGGGGCTAGCTCTTACAACCCTGAGATGACCTGAGCCGAAATCAGGAGTCAGATACTTAACTGACCAGCCACCCAGGCTCCCCAGAAGAGTGCCCTTTAAAAGGAAGGCCTCCGAAGTTTGTTACCATTACGTTTGATGTTTGTGGTTCTTTTCCGATAAATATTTTATATTATTTTATAAACATTTTCTTTTTTTGTGTGTGTGAGCTCTACACCCAGTGGGGGGCTGGAACTCATGACCCTGACATCAAGCGCTGCATGCTCTACTGACTGAGCCAGCCAGGGGCCCCATCTTCTGTTTCTAGCTTATTAAAGGTTTATTAGTTTATTAGGGTTTTTAATAGGAATGAATGTTGAATTTCATCAGTTGCCACTGAGATATTAATAAATTAATTATTGACTAGAAGGTGGCTGGCAGAGTGTCAGTCATCTGAGGGTAGAAGTATACAGAGCATTACTTTGGGAAATTAATTACCTTCCTGTCTTTCTCAAATGCCTACTAGGTAGAAACTTCCCAATATGAAAGTACATGCACTCCAACCTGAACGCTAGCAAGAACACACGCTTGGGAGGGATAGAGAAATCCACTATGTTCCTGTTCGAGGGCAAAGAAACTCCAAGAGATGCAGACAGGAATGGCCACAGACAGACATACAGAAAAACAGCCAAGTTGGAAGTACATTGGGTCCCTAGGCCAGAAAAGGGGCACCAGAGATAGTGGACTCTTGAGTGTGTTTATCAGGCCATTAAATGATGCTTCACTTACAGCAGACACATGTAGTTTAACTCCCCAAATAACTAAGCTTCAAAGCTCCAGTTCCTCTCCTTTTTCTTAGAGCCCACTGCTTGGAGAAAATCAACTATCGTAGAAATTGAGATTAAAGACAGCCCTCTCAAGGAAATAGTAAATAAAAAGTAGACTTTCAGGTAAACAAAGTAGATAAGATCTATGTGGGCATTACTAACCCTTCCTTAGTTGAAAAGCCCATTTGAAACTCAGGTCTTTATTATCTTGACAGCAGTCCATTTGCCATTTATATTGTATGCCAGTACTTAATAAGCTTGTCTCTTTCTATGCTAGGGTTATACGGCATTTCTAAAACAAACAAACAAACATTAAAATCTGTTATGTTTATAAGGTAAGCAAGTATCCTTATTCCCTCTTCTATTAAAAATGTAAGCCAGCCAAGTCTTTTTTTCACTTGGTAAGGAATCAAAGGCAGCCAAGAAGCTCTGGGAAGGTGGGGACACGTCCACTCTGGTTCTATCCATTTTATGCAGCTGTGATCAGGAATGCCAGGGGCAACTTAGAAAACGCATCAGAGGAAGGTTTACTTTAGATCCCCTAAAAATGCCTTTATAATAGGAAGGCCCTCTCAGAAACTGAATCCTGTATCAACTTTACCTTGGAAGGCCTCATTAAGAAGATATTTGTGTTCTAAAATGTTTGGGGAAAATAAACAAGAAAACCAGTACTCCAGTGTGATACAGGGGATAGAAACAAGGGTATAAGCAAAGACCAAGTTAGCCAGTAAGACTTGACAGTTTGACTATCTAAGTGTCTCTGGTAGTCCTCTCCCATTCCCATTTGAATTTACACTGCCCTACCCTCATCACTTTTCACCTAGATAATTGAAGCAGACCCAGGAGAACTTTCCCCACCCACCTGCCTTCTGTTCTCAGGGTATCTTCCTTCAATGCAGGCATGATCACGTCACTGCTTAACTAAACCGCCTTACCTGCAGTAGCATTTTCCAAAGTGGCGATTTAGAATCATCTGGAATGCTGATTTTAAAATGCTAATTCTGAGGCCTAACTCATCAAGATGAAAATCTCTGGATGTGTGGAACTTTAAAAAGCTCTGCAGGTGATTCTTTGGCACATTACAATTGGACAACCCCTCATCCACTGTCAGTGCAAACTCCTTGTGGCATGAGAGATCCTTCAGAACCTGGGACATTGGCCTCATCTCAACCAGTCACTCCCCATATGTCCTAAAAGCTGCACCCAAAAGAACGACTTGTGTTTTGTTGAAACCTGCCAGGCATGTCCCGTATCTCTGCCTCTTGATACATCATTGCCGTCTTTTCCTCTGACTGCTAAAACCCCTGTGGATCCTAAAACTCACCTCCTCCTTGAAGCCTGCCCGGATGATGCTCTCCATGAGAGTGTCTTTCTTTCCTTGGGGCTCCCACAGTACGGTGCATGGTATTCTGTTCCAGCACTCACCTCAGGCTATCGCTCTGTAAATACCCGCCCCTCTCCTGTATGGGACCTGCTGAGAGCAGGGCCTGGGTCTTATTTATTTCAGCACATTGGAGTGCTCAGTAAGCATTGACAGAGGGAATGAATGAGTGTTACGGTACTCACTCTGACCAGCACTGTCCAATCAAAATATAATGCGAGCATTATGTAATTTAAATTTTTCTGGTAGCCATAGTAAAAAGAGTAACAAGAAACAAGTGAAATGAATTCTCATGATATATTTTTATTTGACCCAGTGTATCCAAAATAGTCATGTCAACATATAATCCACATCAAAAACTATTGAGATGGTTTACATTCTTTCCTCGTACTAAGTCTTCAAAACGCCAGTGTGTATTTTATGCTTAACACATTGCACACCAGACTAGTGTATCTCAAGGGCTCCATAGCCACATGTGCCTAGTGGTCACTGCATTAGACAGCGGGATTCAAGACGAGAGAGGATGCAACTGAGGTGTATGCGAGAACTTTTGCCCATGAGAAAAGATGCAGTCTAGGTCAGGGTTCACCCTTGCTGGTTAGATGGCACTGGAATGGTTTTTACCAAGACTGTTTAACCCTGGTCTCATTCGCTGCGCAGAGCTGTGAGTGCAGGTCTGATGGTGAAGGTCCTGCATCCCGGCTGTCCACAGCCAGTGAAGAACCTTCAGGACTCAGCAGCTACTGAGCCTCCTTCTCTTCCAGGCATTTGGAGCTGAAATGTTCAGATACACTGCCTCTTTAGGGAACATTAAAGGCTTTAAGTAAGAAGGCTGCATTCTTTGGTGTGCAGAGCCTCACCCTCTAATGCCATCATTACAGAGGCTCTAGTCACCAAAAGAAAAAGCCACAGAAATGTAAATACAGTTCATTTGTAGATGCCTTGGTAGAGGTAAGCTCCAGGTATCCACACCCTCTACGGACATCATTCCATCTGAGGGAGGAGATTTAAAAAATGTCTTAAGCAGGAAACTTAGAACACTTCCAAGACCTGAGCTGTTTGTCTTGCTCAGGCCTGTCTGCTGGCTCCTTCGATCTCAACCTCAGTGAGTGCTGGGCTCAACCTCTACTCAGCCTCTCAGGTCAGCACTAAGAAAAGAAAATAAATCTCCAACTCCTTGCCCCATACTCTGGTGACCTCAGTTAAGAAGCCTGGTGCCAACTGGCACTAAGTGTGGGGTGGAGCCTGCTGTCCACTTGGCACTCCCTGCCTGGCCCCCTCTTGCTGGGCAGGAACCCAAAGCAGTCTTTCCCTCTGCTCCCTCCTTTCCCCCACCTCATTTTCAATTAAACAGTCAGGTACCCAAATTAGCATCAGAACCAAAATGGTTTCCTGGGAAACTCATGATAAAAATCCCAGTTTTAAAACATTTTCTTTGCAACCTAGAGAGCAAAGCCATGCCTTTCACAAGGACAAAAGCCCTGAGCCAAAGAACTCCATCTCATGTCAAAAAGTGTCATTGACCAAAGATTCTGGAATAGATGAAAAGTGCTATTTGAGGCTCTCAGAACATGCTTTCTGTATTTTCCTATATCTTACTCCCATATAATCCATGCCCTCCATTCACTCTTGCCTGTTTTTACAGAAATGAAACATTTCCTTCGTAGTTACTTTTCACTGTGGTCCTCCTTCCTGCAAGAAGTTGAACTCTTTGGAACGCAAGCAGCTGGAGGACAGGTCAGGAATTGTTGCCATTGTCAGGTGGAGAGGAACTCCATATTATACCTCCATCCATAGAAGTACACCCCCTGGAAATTATGTGAGGAAAAAATTACATTCCAATAATACTAATAATAATGTGCATTTGTATCATGGTTCGTAGTTTACAAAATACCTTCACATATATTTCCTCAATTGAACTTCACAATAGTTGGAGTAGGAAAAACAGGTTCAGTATTCATATGAATATTCCTGATGAATAGTATTCAGTATTCATGTGAATCTCTCTAGAAGCATTCATTCAATTGGCAAAAGTACTGAGACCCTCTGTGTGCCTGGCCTTGTGGAATGCACTGGGGAACAGAGCTATCAAAACATAGTTCTTTCTGGGAGGAGCTGAGTCTTGTGGGAATAGAAAACAGACAATTAAAATCTATATACACTCTCTTGCAGAGGCATACAGCATGCTGACAGAACACACAAGAAGAACCCTTAGTGCAGAATTTTAATATCAGAGAATTCCTTAAGCTGAAGAAATGAAACTCATTAATAATGGAACTTCAGGTATCCTAACAAGCTAGTAAGGGAGCTGTTGCAGGGAGACCTTCTCAGGGACCCCTAAATCACATACCACTGTCTGTGTCTTACCTGGAAGGAATAACTATAGTATGTCTATAATATGTATGGATTGCATATACAGGTACAGTATGAAACCAGAGTTTGTGGAGTAGTCATAACATTGGGTGTGGCTCTAAATTGACAGGCCTGATTCTTTCACAATATACCAGGATCCCTATGCTCTCCAAAGGAGCATTAGACTCCCAATGTACACTAACTACTTCTGAATGTAGCCCCTGACTAAAACATTTTAGAATCTCCTTTTACTGGCATTTTCTTCAGAATGAGGAGGTAATATTTCCCCCCTCTCTTTTTCTCTTGTTTTCTAACTACAAAAGTAATACGTGTACATACTCATGCTAACAGTTCAGTATTACACAAATATACAATTTAAAAAATGAAAGTCTCCCATGATCGTCTCCCTCCCCCCACAAAATACTGTTAATAGTTTGGGGTGTATCTTTCCAGGTTTTTTTTTTTCTTGAAGATTTTATTTATTTGAGAGAGATAGAGAGAGAGATCACGAGCAGGGGGGAGGGGTAGAGGGAAAGGGAGAAGCAGACTCCCTGCTGGGCAGGGAACCCGACGCAGGGCTTGATCCCAGGACCCTGGGATCAGGACCTGAGCTGAAGGCAGATGCTTAACCGACTGAGCCACCCGGCTGCCCCAGTGTGTCCCATTTCTGCTAAAAAATGTGTAAACACGTATATTTTTAAAACCCTGAAAAGGGTTTACTCATATGATTTGCTCATCAGCACTGGGTTTTGTTTTGTTCTCGGGTTTTTCTTGGCACCTCTCTTATGTGCTCCCATAGCCTCTGCATACCTCTACCACATCCCTTGTCTCACTATTTCTCATCCTTCCTCATCATACTGAGAGTTTCTTGATAACAAAGACCACTGCTCTGTTATCATTGTGCCCTGGGTTCAGAGCATAGCACATAGCACATGATCAGTGCTCAATAAATATTTGTTGCTTGAATGAATATTTTCAGGAGCATTATTTCTCCTAAACCTTCAGTCAAAGAAGCAAACTCCTGAGGTGGCCTGATTTAAGTGATAGATATACAGTCACAACATAAAGTCAGGAAATTTGATGGCAGCTTTCCCCAAGTGCAGTCTCTGTTTTCATCCTTCACGCATATTAACACAGAGCTCAGCACTTTACATTCCCCCAGAAAGGATCCATTCACAGCATAAGCGTTAGTGAACAAGGCTGATTTCATTGAAGATTTTGTAGGGATATCAGGGAAGGGTAAACTTACTTAAAAGCCTTGATCATCAGACTCATGTATTCCCTGACGTCCCTTCTTGCCCATTGTGCCTTAACCTCGTAAGCTTCCTCCCTCTATTATACAGAACGGTTCAGTCCACCCCCAGCTTCTTTCTCCAGACTTCCATGCCCACACCTATTAAAGCCCACAGCAGACCCCGACCTTTCAAAGATAGTGGGGGGATGTGTTAAAAATAGCATTTTTCCCTATTACATCAGCATTTGCAGCTATTAGTACTTAAATTAGATTTTCAAATGGCTTTAAGCAATCTAATGTAAGCAAAAAATCTTGCTTCTTCCAGGCATCCCATTTTTAAAGTTATCCTCTAGCTCTCCAGTCCAAGGAAGACTTGGTTATCTCTAGTTGGTGACTTTCATCTTAGGGGGTCAAGTAAGATCCTTTGTGCTTGGCCCTCAGGCTGTTCTCACTCCATCGCTTCTTGGTGCCTCATGGTTTTTAGCCCTTGAAGAAGGGACCTCTTCATACAAGGCCCTGATGTCACCACACTAGCCGAGGCAGAAATGTTTTTCACCTGATGGTTGGTGTCTCCTGTCTGACCTCTAGGAAATATTCTTCTCCCTTATTCACTTTAACACTTAAAATACAAGTGCAAATTTACTGATCCATTACTGTGAGCCAGGCACTGTGCTAAGCACTTTTTACACATCACCCTATTTACTTAAGTTTTTTAAAGGTATCCATCCATAAATTACTTTTATTTCTCATTAAATGAACACAGAGTCATTAGCATATTAATAACCGATATGTTTATTATTACATATCCATCAGTGTGGCTTTCAATGCCACTTGAAACATGCATGTCATCCTAGAGAAGACTGAGTTCTCCAGTGCTTCTTATTTGATACACATTACTGGAAAGCCATTGTAAATTACTGAGGAGGTATTTGGTTAAATAATAAACAATAAATCATACCGCCCACATGAATCAAATCTTGCTATTGCACAAGAGTATAACAGTATTTGTCTGGTAATTCCTATGTTAACTGGAAAACATCACAGATGCATTGCCATGATTTTCTTTTATGTTGATGTAACCTTCATATTTTTCAGAATTTTATAAAGTCGTTCATTATTGTAGCAGGTAGTTTAATGCAAAGATTGTACTCAATTTATGAAAGTCCAACAAACCTTGAATATTTTAAATTAAACCAATTATCAATGAAAAACCCACTGACACATAATTTTTCAAAAATATGTTCTTTTGGGGGCACCTGGCTGGCTCAGTCAGTTGAATGCCTCAGGATTATGAGATCAAGCCCCGAGTTGGGCTCCACGCTCAGCAGGGAGTCTGACTGAGACTTTCTCTCCCTCTCTCTCTGCCCTTGCTCCTGCTCATGTTCTCTCTCTCTCAAATAAATAAATTTTTAAAAATAAATGTTCTTTTGAAACTTATATATTTCATCATGGCAGTAAAATAATTCTTTCAAATTAAGGCACTAAAGGGGCAGTGCAACTCCCACTGAAAATGTTCCAAGAATAATTTACATTTCAAACAGTGCCACCTTACCCTGTTTAATCTCTAGGCTAACCCTGTAAATGGTTATTATTCTTATTCTCATTCCACAAATAAGAAAACTCAGGTTAGGGGAAATGAAGTAATTTGCCTAAAAGTGCTTAACTCACGTGGGGTTTAAATGCAACTTTCATTTCCAAGTTTATATGTGTGCTTTGATCCCACTCTCTCTGAATATAGATCAAGCATTATCTCCTTGCATCTGGGGCAATCTGAACATTCCCTTCTTCTTTTCCATAACATGTTGGTCTAGAGCTACTCAGAGGCTGTGACCTTACCTTTGCCCTACAGGCCAACTTGGCCCTGGTCAACTATCTTGCTCGTAACCCAAACTATGTGGCTTCCATACAGCCATGGGCACAGTTGGCTCTAGATCCCTCTTTTCCTTTTTTTTGTTTGTTTGTTTGTTTGTTTGTTGGGGTTTTTTTTTCATGCTGTGTCCTTGGCTGATTTGCTGTTACCTTTTTTCTTCCTCTTCAGTATTCCTACTAAATCTCTACTGAGAAAAATAAGATGCCACACTCCATCCGCATCCAACCCAACCCCAAGAAACTTCCTAATTTTTCCTTATTATGCCATCTTTGAAAGGTCTCAGCAACTCCTAAAGGTCCCTCAGTGCATATTCTTACTCTTAAAGAACATAACTTTTGTCAAATGTTCAGTAACTCAGAAAAGGTCTCTATGTTGTATTATTAGATGAAAAAGGCAAAGTGCAGAGAAGTGGATATGATATGTTATGTCAAAAGGATAGAAAAACTAACTCATTTTGGTAGTTTTGAGGTGAAATGAAGATTTTGGCTAGGTAGATGAGAAATAGCGACAAGAGGAGATTTCATTATATATATTTTTGTAATTTTTGATGTTTGGACCATACTACTATATTGTCAATTTTAAAAACAGAGGAGTGATTTTTTAAAGAGAATTTATTTATTTATTTGACAGAGATTGGGAACACAAGCAGGGGGGAGTGGGAGAGGGAGAAGCAGGCTTCCCATGGAGCAGGGAGCCCGATGCGGGGCTCCATCCCAGGACCCTGGGACCATGACCTGAGCAGAAGGTAGACGCTTAATGACTGAGCCACCCAGGCGCCCCTGGATGAGTGATTTTTAAAAAAAGAAATACGAGTAACCGTCCTGATGGGCAGGAGGGGGTGTTTTGCAACAATAGTCGGTAAACAATCATAAAAAAATAATAAATAATAAAATAGTTTTGCGAAAGAACAGAAAGACAAAGAACCTGTTCCAGAGGAATGTTTAGGTCAATGAGTATTTCACATAAATCTGGTAATCCCAGACACCCAGCATTACAGGCAATTTGGGCAATGGTCTGTAAGCAATCAGTTGGTAGCGGAAAGTACTGATAGAGCTTTATGTGTCCTGTTTCTTGCAAACTACACATGCCTAGGGGTCAGGGGCTTTCTCTTTCATACAACTAGAACTCAATAGATGTCTAGTAGTAATAGGAAAAGATTGCCACACAGAATCCCTAAGAGGAGCAAGAAGCCACTTTGGTGTGATTTGTTGAGTCCTAAAAAGACAACAGAACCTTTGGGGGCACAGTTTAGTTGACATCAACTCCAACTCTACTTAATAGCATAAAATAGAGGGCAGTTAAGTAAGCAGCTGTGCCCTCATTCACATTCCTAACCCAAGCCCTGGAGAATGGATAACCTACCCTAGCCTACTTCCACATAGTTCATAATACAAGTGACTTGAGGAAGCTAGGATCAGTTCTCACGGGATCTGAGAACTTTGCTGGCCTCAATTTGTTACTTTCTAAGTATTCCTGAGCACGTCCTAAGGTAGAATAAATCTCCAAGGTCATCCCTAGAAGTGACTGGTTTTCTCAGTTTTCTTTGGCTTGGAGATGACCAAGGGTTGACACCCCCAACTGCTCACCCCAAGATGGGAATAGATTGGACATGACATTAGGCCCTCTCTATGTTCAGATTTATCTCTCTAGCATCCTGAAAACGGGATAAATGGCAGCTTGGTTTCTGTCATATTATTCTTGTAGCAGATGTGATTTCATCCAGAAAGTATTTTAAGATTTAAGGGAATAAGGGAGGCAGGATGGGGCAAAAGGAGAGTTTGAATTTAATTCAGTCACAACAGAGACTTCAGTTGATCCCTTGGGGAGCTCTGAACCTGGGGTGGCTCTTGGGAGCTTTCCAGAATTGAGATAAAGGAGTGGGTCTTCTATTCCTGCATAGACCCACCTTTGGATTTGGGCTGCCACAGGAAGGGGGTGCAACCTGTCTGAGACAGCTCCCTTGGACTAAAGGCAATTCCTGGGGAGGACTCCATTATGGATCTTCAGCAGAAAACACTCTTGGTAGCTGAGAGAATAACTACTTTGATTTACAAAGGGGATCTGGGCAGCACACAATAGCATCTACTACATAATCAAACACCTAAATGAATACCAGCAAATGCATCATAGCTCTGAAAGTAGCATGCAGTTAGCCCAGAGAATACGGTAGTATGAAATTTGATGGAGCCATACTCTGGCTGAATATGTTAGGAAAGTTCTTGAAGCCATAATCGTCTGTGTATGGTTACCTTCTGACTCTGACATTGCCAGTTCAGTAAGCGAAAGGAGGCTGATTAAAAGCCGTATCTATTCTCAAACTCTCAGAGGCAGGGCCTCTCAGGGCTAATTCAAAAAGAGAATTCTTGCTACAAATTTTTCCATTTTTTTTTCCATTTCTGTGTATTCCATGAGCAGGTGGCCACTACCTGCAGCTGATAATTATAGGCTTTATGCATATGCCGTACTATGTGCGGTGCCAGGGCTGATAGGGAAGTATGCAGCATAGGCCTGACCCTGTAAAAGGGGGAAGTATCCTTTTGTTGTGGGCCCTAGGGTTTTCAAGGCTGCTATCCATGGCAAATGTTCACTAAGCTCAAAGGCTAAGGGCCAAGCATACAACCTTTTAAGAGCTTGTCAGCACAAAGTCCATTCACTGAAAGCCTTGGCTCTCCCATGCTGGAAGCAGGTAATCGGAGCCATATTGTGCTCCCCTCTTTGTCATAAGGTAAAAATTCCTATAGCTTACACCACTGAAAATATATATTGAATATTGCACATTTCATTTTCGATAGTGATGATTGTGATGATGATGATAGAGAAAATGCTACCATAGACTTTGTAGATTAAAAATGGATGTTTTGAACTTTGGTAAAACATTTTGTCTTCTGGGATGGAGTGAGGCAGCCATTTTGACAATACCCAAGAAAATGACATAGTAGTTCTGGGCAGGAATATTACAAAAGCTCTATTGAAATTACAAGAACAATTGAAACAAAGGATTGGCCCCAACCTTGCTAAGTATGCTTTCCCCTCTTGTTCTACTCCCAATTCACATCCACTGATAGCTGGCAAACAGATGTTTATGGGATTAGTAGGATATTGAAAAACGTTCTATCATTGTATTATTATTACTAGAATTTTTATTCAATATTAATAGTCACTTAGATAATTTATAATAAGATGTTCATAATCTAAATTAGGTCACAAAGTGATGGAAGGAAAAAGTGAAGTGTTTTCCATTGTGACAACAATAATTTTGTTCTTTCTGATTTCTGAAATGATTACTTGAGAATATGCTAAAAAAAATCACACATTATTTGTTCAATCATATGAATATTTTGGAGTTAGAGACAAAACTGTGAAATTTTAGAATTAGAGTTTACTTTTGAAGTTACTGGGCACAAGTCCAACTTTTACAAATGAAAAAAGAGTCCCAGAGAACTGGAATTGCCCATGGTATTACATTCAGGACAAGGATCCAGGTCTCCTGATTTTCTGGCAGTCTTCTTTCCACTAGAAGAAACACAGGCTCTGATTATTAATATTGTCCATATATGTTGGTGGCACATTTTTTTGACTAAAAGAAAAGGAAAGTCTAGATAGCTTTTGACCAGACCATATCCAGGATTATTTCTTATGTCCTAGAGAAAACCAAACTCAAACTTAATTTGAGTCTCAGGCCCAGGTGATTACTTAACCTGGACTCTGATGAAGCTTATCACTGTGTGACTGCTCAGGCTGGGAGTTTCAGCATTGCTGGCTTTCACATCATTGTGGCCAGAATCCTCACAGACCTTAGAGAGTGGTTATGACTGCAGCACCCAGTGAGACTTCTTTTTTTTAAAAAAAGATTTTATGTACTTAATTGAGAGAGCGAGAGAGACAGAGCGAGAGCGAGAACACCAGCGGGGGGAGCAGCAGAGGGAGAGGGAGAAGCAGACTTCCCACTGAGCGGGGAGTCCGACGCGGGGCTCAATCCCAGGACCCTGAGATCATGACCTGAGCCGAAGGCAGATGCTTAACCAATCTGAGCCACCCAGGCATCCCAAGGCTTCTAAAAGTCTTAAAAGATACCAATATGCTTATAGATCCCAACGTCCCTTCCCCTCCCCCCGCCCCCAGATTCCCACATAATGACACACACTCACAAACTGATGGCGTGGATACATTTTTCTACTAAGAAGAGCTGAATTGTGTTCTGCTAAGGCTAACCCTATAGGTCTGGCTCTGCATACTTCAATGTCCTAGAAGAGTGGGGGTGGGGGGGTGAGAAACTAGAGAGGTCAGAATGTAGGTCACTTGTGTAAAAAATCTCCCGTCTTTACAAGCGTAGCCATTCAAGTGGTATAGAGAGTTTTAAAATAAAACACCAACCTTTCTTACTATTATGTCACAGGGTTTTTCCATGGCTGCTAATTCCTAGAGATGTAAATGTATTTTCCACTTCTCTATATGTCTTGAAAAGTCCAGTTTGGGAGGTGGAAGTATACATGAAGATAAGGCATGTTCTCTAGAATGACACACAGCCCATCCTACTCTGCAGTGCAGGATGTTGATACATGCTGATTTGTAAGCAGTGTGTTTATTTCTTCAAGTGAGGGTGTTGCAGATTTGTGTTGCTGGGGACAGATGACAGGATCTACCAGCTGAAACCTGGCAGAGTACCAGTTGAGTTCATGTTAAGCCTAAAAATACTGCCTCAATGTGTGTCTATCTTCTGGAAGGCTGCAGTTCCTTACAAATATCCTTCCTTTTCCCTTCCCTTCTATTTTATTCCAGGGTTTCCATCATGGGAAAGAGGGGTCCCTGAGAAAGCCTTATGACTTATAAGTGTGAACCATAGCCCAGACGTCTCATGGAAAGGTTCCATGGAATCGAGATCTTGGCATTAGTTAACCAAGGCTGTCATAACCAAGTATCACATGCTGGGTGGCTCAAATAGCCGAAAGTTATTGTCTTACAGTTCTTGAGGCTAGAAGTCCAATATTAAGGTGTCCGCAGGATTGGTTCCTTCTGAGGGCTATGAAGGAGAAACTGTTCCAAGCCTCTCTTAGCTTCTGGTGGATTTCTGGCTATCTTTGGTTTTCCTTGGCTTGTAGATGCATCACCCCAACCTCTGCCTTTATCTTCACATGGAGTTCTTCCTGTTCGTGTGTCTGTCTGATATGCAAAGACCCTATTTCCAAATAAGGTCACATTCACAGGTACTGGGGGCTAGGACTTTAACATCTTTTGGGAGGGACATTATTCAGTCCACAACAGAGCTTCTAATGTGGGTCCAAGGAAGACATTGGGACCCACTGGACCAGGCAGATACAGCCCTAATCACCCTGTTTTCCCACCCCATGAGATGTTGCCTCATTCTCCATTCCTCCCCATTCTCCATTCCTCCCCTGCCTCATTCAGCCATATCTGGGCAGGGCTTTTCTGAAGGAAGGTCCCTCTTGGCCTATTATGGCATGGAGCTTCTTTCTGTCTAGTGAGGCTTTAGATCTGCTACCCAGATTCTAGGCCTGGATTTCTATGCTTCTGATACCCAGCATCTGCCTAGGCTTCTGATCCCTCGTGGTATAGACAAATTGTCTGTGTTTCTGGTCCTTTTCATCTAAACTTGTGGATGAGGCAATATAATATAAGGGTTAAGAACATGGGCTCTGAAGCCAGACTCTCAGCTCTGAAACTTCCCTAGATGTGTGACCTGGACAAGTTGCTTAAAGTTGGGGTTCCTGTTTCCTCATCTGTAAACCCCTCACCTCAAAGAGTTGTTGAGATGATAAAATGAAATAATTCATATGAAGCAGTTAGAACTATGCCTGGCACATAGTAGACACTAGTTAGCCGACATTATTACCAGAGAGGCAGGCAGGACAAGGGTGATGGGTGAAGTGGCAGGGTGAGGAGAGGCCCCAAGGATGAGCAATGAAGGAAACAAGTCTCAGTAGGGCAAGCATCAACAGTGGGGAATGAGAGGAAGCCCAGACTCAGAAATGAAGGAGTAAATGAGAAGGCAACAAAGGTTCAGGAACCATCTGGGCAGCAGACCCTTAGAATGAGACAAAGAATCTGGGGAAATAGTTCTGCTTTTTCCCTGGAAGAAGAATGATCTCAGAGTGTGGGCAAGCTTGAGCCTCAGCAGGCACACATGGAGGTAGACCAGTAGTACGTGTGTGTGTGTGTGTGTGTGTGTGTGTGTGTGTGTGTGTGTGTGTGTGTGTGTACAAGTCACAGGGGTTTTGCTCCATTGCCCTTTTACCTAAAGTACTATTCTATGTTATATACTTAGTCTAAGAAGATTTTGTGGCCCATCCTCATCCTCACCCTTCAAGCCTTCCTGCTCTCTCAATCTCAAACCCAGGTCTTTCATCCAGAGCAGCTGCCACCCTGGGCTGCTGTTGCCAGCGGAAGCGCTCCGCTTGCAAAATCCTCTGGTTGGCTATTACCCCACTGCAAAAGAACAACTCAACAAATGAGTTTAAACTATTCACTTTTCAAATATTAGGTTAAGGCTATCTGACGTTTGATCAAGATATGGTGGATAAGAAATCACTGCCCCTCCTAAAAATTTAGGTTATGATTCAAGTGCTCTTTTAAGAAGCATTTCAGAATGTTGGCTGTATGCATTATCTCAGTGCCCAGCAACCGTGGCGTAGCCACATTCATCAGTCTTTTGTGATGAGCGATGTATGTAAGTGAAGCATTTGGTCATTCAAAAAAGCATCAACCTCCTGACCCTGCTGTTCCCTTAAGGTACCACCCGGTCTCTCACTTTCCCTCTACTCCCCAAATTGTCCGGAAGCAAGTCTGTACTTGTTTTCGTTGCCTCACCACTCACGATCACATTGGGTTATATAGTCCTTACTCTTTGCGTCCTTATCATGCAGCTAAAATTGCTCTTTGGAGCTTGTCATTACCCGTTGCATCACCAAATCCAAGGCTGCATAGCAGACTTTAACGTTCCTGACTTCTCTGTAGCAATGGAAGCATTACATTCCTCTCCTCCCGAGGCTTCCAGGACCGTGAACCCCTCTAGGCTTCCTGTCTCTCTGACAGCAGCTCCTCTTGATCCTTCTTTAGCTAATCTTCCTTCTTCCCCCTAAATGCAGGTCTGCCCAGAGGGTGTGTCCGCTTGCCCTTCTCCTCCCTCCTATGCCCTCTCCCTGTCTAGTTAACTGGATGAGACAGTGTGTTGTGGGAAACACAGAATGTCCAAGGCTAGGTATGTTCAGCCATGGGACTTTGTGGAATCTCCTACCAGAAAATGAGAGCCCAAGCACCCAAGCAGGAGGAACCAGCATAGCAATGCTATGGTTGGCTGCGGCATAGGGATGGACACCAAGGTGCTAAACAGTAAGATAAAGGGGAGGGGTCCAAAGCAATCTGTAGGCCAACGCACTTGAAGAAGCTTATTTCTGATGGCTCTAGGTAGCAGTTTTAATAGTGTTCCTGATTTCTCCACAGGGTTTATTTTATTTCTTTTTTAAGATTTATTTTTATCTATTTGAGAGAGAGAGAGCAGGGAGGGGCAGAGGGAGAGAGAGTCTTAAGCAGACTTGGGGCTGAGCATGGAGCCCAAACTGGGGGTCAACCCCACGACCCTGAGATCATGGCCTGAGCCGAAACCAAAAGTTGACCGCTTAAGCCACTGCACGGCCCAGGTGCCCCTCTCCACCTGGTTTAGATATCCCTTTGTACTTCCCCATCAAGTCCTTATCACCCTGGATATGGTGTATTGTATATTTGCTAGTCTATATTCAACTCTAGACTATAAGATATGGAGAGTAAAGACCATATATATCTTTTTTACCATTTAATTTCTAACACCAAGACCAGGGCTTGTCCCATAGAAGAGGCTAAAGAAATATTAGTTGAAAGAATGAATGAACCAGATTTTTACATTTGGAAGTCAAATAAGTGGAAAGTATGAGAAAGGAATCATATGTAAACCAAGACAAAATTTGTACCAAGTGCCTGCCATACAGTGACGTAGCTCTGTTAGAGGTGGGCTACAGATTGCATCATGAACTTCGTAGCCGTCAAAGCAAAGAAAAAAAATCGGTTACAAAATTTATAGTGCCTATTGAATTTAAAAAGAAAAGTTGCTCAGGTAAAACACAGCTTATTCCTATGTTGACTTAGAGAAATGTCTCCATGGATTCTCACAAAGAATTACTGTCTGGGTTATAGACAGTGTGTTCCGGGGTATCTCTATATTAGATACAATAGTGAACGCTGTAGGGCTATTTTTTACAATGTCCTTCAATATAGATTAACCACATACCTTCAATTTAAAGTAATTCTATGACAGGGAGACCAGGGCAATGTAACTAAGTGCCCAGAATTCTGATGACCTTGCTTGATCCAAGGATAAAATTTAGAATATCTAAAACAAGATGTGTTCTGAGGAACATGATTATTCCCTATGGTATGACCTAAAACAAAGATTTCTGTGGCCAAGTGTATTTAGAAACTATTGCATATTCATATCAGATTTGTCTTTTAGGATATTTGCATGCACACTGACATATATTAAATGCTCTAAGAAATCTTTCAGTAAAGAAACTTTATCTAACCCAGAGTTTTACCAAAATAATTTGATCCTCTTATAATATAGTATCTGTTTACATTTCAGGGAAATTTTAAACTAATTTTAGTTTAGGAAACAGTCATCTAGGGAAATTATGGACTGTATATCTTCAGGCATAGGGTTCTATGTGAATATTGTCTCCGAGAACCAAGTTCTTGATAAGAATTGTCCACAGAGTGTTCCATTTTATTCCCTCTGGCAAGAATTTGGGAGTGCAAATATTCTGTGCTTTCAGTTAAAAATGGGCCTTTTGCTGTGACCATCAATTGAATAACAGGTCATCTAAGGAAAGTAAAACCTCCTAATCAGTCTTGTGCCCACACCTTCTCCAGGGAGGACCCAAAAGCAGGCCAAATATTGTGCTGGGAAACGATCTCAACTCCAGTCTAGTTAAACCCAGTGATACCATCTGAATCAATTCAGTTGAAATCAATCTGAAAATCTTAAGTTAGTCTGAACTGCAGTAGTGGATTTCTTCCCAAGAACTTCTAAGTGCTTCTAGAAGTGGTGAGACACATGGCTACTCTTATTGAAAATAACATCTATCAATGATCTTAACCAATGACTATTCTTTATAGGTTAATGGACCAATAATTCAGGCCACTTTTCTCCACTGAAACCTAAGATTTAAATCACTAGATCATAAAAGAATTGACACAATGCAGCCCCTTCTGTCTAAGCAGGTATGCTTCATACTAACAATAGTGGGTAAATATAATTTCCATGGGAAGAAGGAGAAGTGAAGTTTGTGTCCTGGTATATTCCCAACTTCTAACCAAGTGGAGACTTCCCTCTGTAATATGTCAGAAGACCATTAGCTAAATGAGGGATCAGAGACACTGATGGTGCAAATCACCCAGCAAAATGGAAGAAAGCCCTAAGAAGGAAGAGCAGCAGCTCACTTCTGTTTTGTTTTCTTTCTGTTCCTAATCTCCTTGAAATTTCTAAAGTATTTCCTGCCCTAACTTACTAGGTTTTTGTAGAATCATGAAAGATAAAGCTTCATTTAAACATATCAGATAAGTGAGCTAAAATCAATTTTACATTTCATTCTGGAGTTCATTATACTTTTGGCAGAAAATTTATCTTCCTAATTATGTTTTACTTAGGTTGAAATTAATTTTAATTGGTATTTCCTGTGAACACACTGAATAAGAAGCAGAAAAATCTGCCTGAAATTAAAAATTGACCTTGAACAATCCAAAATTCACACTTACTCTGGAATGACCTCATCTGTGCTCATGACTTCGCCTACCCCTGATGCTCTGAGGACTTCCAAATCAATATTTCTCCTCCAGCCTCTCTCCCGAACTATGCAGTGCATCTGAGCTGACTCTATATGTGACATGTGCAGTGTGAGAGCTCATCTCTCCTACCCTGTTTCATGTCTGCTCCCCTCTCCCCACAATCCCAACCTCAGTCGTTAGAACCACCTCCCACCCAACTGCTCAACCTCAAACCAGGAAGCCACTCTAGACTTCTTATTCTCACCACCAACTTTCCGAGACTAAAATCTAAATTCTTTGGCATGGCTTTGAAGGGCCTTCATAGTCTAGCCTCCGTGTTTCCCAGTAGAGGTCCTGTTGACAGCTGGGTCACAATTTTCTCCTCTGTGCAGAATTGCCCTTCTTCTTCCTAGTCCCACCTACGAAAGCCCTAGTCACCTGACAACCAAAAACCAAAAAAGACCCTTCACATTTCCTAATGCTCCTGGTGGAGTAATACTGCCTTTAGCTGAGAATCACAAGTCCAGCCTTACCTTCCTTTCCGGCCCCATCTCCCACTAAGCCCCTCCACAGACTCAGCACTCCAGCCATACAGAATGATTTGCTTGCCCTGTGCATGCTGTGCTCTCTCAAGCCAAACCTCTGCCTTTGCACTTGCTATTTCCTCTGTCTTCAGCACTTCAGCCCTCTCCTTACTGGGCCAGTCAAAAGTCTACACCTCAAGATCCAACTCAAACTCCTTTCTCCCTGTGAAGTTTCCTAGCCTTCCCCCAAACACAGTGACCCTTCATCCCTGTAAAGTTAGGTGGTACTTACTGTAAGTATCTCCCCTTTGGACAGTTCTAGACTGACCAAGCCTCAAAATACCTGCCATGCCTACATCCCACTTTGAGGAAAACTGCCCTCCCCATAGCTCTGCCATTCATAGATCCTGTGATCACCACACAACTGTTGGCCCAGGAGCAGCACATGATACACGGGCAGCCCACCCATAGACCAGTAATCCATGATATGTCCTCATTTAAAAAGATGAATTAGGGGCTCCTGGGTGACTCATTCGGTTAAGCATCTGCCTTCAGCTCAGGTCATGATCCTGGAGTCCTGGGATGAAGCCTGCATCCGGCTCCCTGCTCAGCGGGGAGTCTGCTTCTCCATCTCCCTTTGCCTCTCCCACTGCTCGTGCTCTCTCTCTCCCCCCTCACTCTCTCTCTCTCAAGCAAATAAATAAAATCTTTAAAAAAAAAGATGAATTAGGCTCATTAGATCCTCTGTCTCTGTCTCTCTCATTTATAATAAGAACTACAAATAGAATGAGCCATTTGTCAGGAGCTGCCGTTGCTAAAACGTCATAGGGTAGAGATGCCGTAAGGAAAAGGTGATGAGTCAAAGTCTGTGTGGACATGAGAGAGATGGGGAGACCAGAGGTGTCACCCAGGTAGCCCATGGCCTGGACTCCTCTCTATTGTTGTCCCACCAGTTCCAGGCAGACTGGTAATAGTATTGGGGGACCTCCGAGAAGAACAGAGAGAAAGCAGGGCATGAGGATTGCTGAGCAACAGAGAGTGGCCTCTGTGGGCAGAGGAAATACTGGGCTCTGACCTGCCTCCAGAGAGCCTCCCAAACCCCAGTGTGACAGATCTTGCTTTTTTGCACTGTGCTGACCCACAGAGGGTAGAGCAAGCTGAAGGAAAAAGCTATTTCCTAGTTCTGCTTCCACTGATCACAATCCCTGTAGCCTTGGGCAAGTGTTTCTGGAGCACTTTTTCTCATCTGTAAAATGTTTTAGTATCTGCCCTGCCTGTAGTCCTACTGAATGATTCATTAACTGTATGACATTATGCAAGTCATTTGATCTCTATGAACCTAGCTGCCCAATTTTAAAATAGGATCAGTAAAACCCATTACACAAATTACTATAAAGAGGATGCAATAGTCGGAATAGATAATGTTATGTCGTAAGTGGTTTGTAAACTGATTGTTGTCATATATATCTATAAAGTTATTATTATTATTTCTTTTTCCAAGACTTGAAAGTATCACAGTAGACATTTTTTTAAAAAAATTATTTATTTATTTTAGAGAGAGAGTGTGCGTATATGGGGGAAGGAAAGGCAGAGGGAGAGGGAAAATCCCAAGCAGGCTCCACACCTCGTGCAGAGCCTTGACACGGGGTTCGATCTCACATCCCTGAGATCACAACTTGAACTGAGACCAAGAGCCCCATGCTCAACCAACTGCATCACCCAGGCACCCCTCACAGAGACATTTTTATTGGTATTTATAGTTATACACATAGATAAATCATATTCATTAATATTATTCTAAAACTTTACTCAATTCTACTGATACAGTATTACTTAAATTGTAAACCCACTTTTACACTATTTTGTAACTGAAGATTATCATTTAAGTTCAGCGATCTTAATCACTAAGGGATTGCTATATTTCTAAAAACCATTTATCATTTGCTTTTTATCACAACAGTTTGAAATCCTTCTGCGGGCTATAAATCAATGCTTTTTCCCTGCATACTACCCACTGTTTTAGTTTAGCTATAAATAATAGCTTTAAAAACCCTTATATAGCTATGGAACATTTTTTCTGAGATTGTTTATTATATGATTTCCATTAGTAACAATTGATTTTTTTTTTTAATCCTTTTGGGCACCTAGAACTCTGAGAGTCCCTGAAACCTGGGCATTATTCTTAATCTTTTTCTTTCGAACTATCCGATCAATTGTTGACTTGTTTTGTCTATTTCATAAATATTGCTAGAATTAGTCCACTGTTGTTATCCAAGTCCAGACCACTGGTATCTCTCACCTGAATGCCTGCTCCCTGGTTTCCCAGGCGGGTGCTGTGGATACTTCAGTGAGTAACCCAGGCAAGGTATAATAGTCCAATGCTGTGGAGTTTTTAAATTAGTGGGATAAAGGCCCCCCCCAAAAAATGGGCCTCAAGATAACCGCAATTTGCAACTTGCGATGAGTGCTACATAGAGAAGTAAGCAAAAACCTAAACTAGAGAATAGAGCGGGAGGAGCTTTGTAAGTATAAGAGATTGTCAGGGAGGACCCCTCTGAGGAGGTGACTGCCAAGGATAGGAATGAGCCAACCAAGAGAGGAGAAAGAGCATGCTGGGCAGATGTAGAGGCCTTAGAAGGAAAGAAGTATCTGAGAATCCATAATACCAGTGTAGCTGAGTCATTCCCCATAACCACAGGCAGTCAGTGCCCCCTCTACCCTCAAGGACATAGAGCAAATATGTGGAAATAAGAATAAGGCACCCCACCTAGGTGCATGAATGCCCTTTCTATAATATAAGTACGATTTGGTCGTTAAAGAGCTTCATGATTTCCCACTATCCTTCAGTGTTCAAATATCTTAATTTGTACATGATTTATAAGAACCTCCACACTCAGGCCTCTACCTACTTCCCCTGTTCCCACTGTTCTCATTCTGCACTGACCTTCTTGTGGTTCCTTGAATGCACCATGCTTTTTTGTGTGCAAGACTTCCCTCTCTGTCCTGCCAACTGGAACATCCTTCCCCTTCCCATTACTCCATCAGTCCTTCCTCACCTTTGCAGCCTCAGCTTAAACATCAGTTCCTCTGATGAAGCCTCTCAAAGCCTGTGTCTGAGAACTTTGCTATCATTCACACTGCCCCTTAGTTCCTGTGTGCCTAATTCCAGTCACTGCTCTCACTTCAGACCTCTAGGAAGGCAGTTCAGGGTGCCTTTGATGACTACTGTTGGTGTGGTCAATAGTATATCCATCAACTATTTTTTGGCTGAGGATCTCAAACTGTCCATAATGGACTCATTATCTTTTAAAACTCTTCTTGCATGCATGGATGAAGTACTCTGTACCTTGCCATTACAATATTAAGAATGATGGCTTTGTCAAGGCTCTTATTCAAAGTGGTTACAGATGTATCAAAAGACCACCCTCTTTAAGTAAACTCCAAGACAAAGTGAAGTATGGCTAGAATGTCTTAACATTAGCAACGTCTATTTGGAGTTTGCAAGCAGTATAAGGAAAAGAACTGAATCCAACTTCCTGAGACCCCATTCCCAAGCTAAGCACAGAGAAAAAAAAATTAGGACATTCACCTTTGATAGCAACCTTTTACAGATAGAATCCAAAGTTGGGGAAATGGATCTAAGATGCTTAATACCCTGCTACAGTGAACTAATGCTTTCTATCATCTTCCTTCCACTAAAATTTGTATGTAACCAGGCCCCTCCTAAAGTAACTGGTTTGCAGCAACACGACAACATATTTGTATACTTACATCTGTTTTTTTTTTTAAAGCATATCTTCTTTTTTAAGATTTTATTTATTCATTTGAGACACTGAGATACAGAGAGAAAGAGAGAGAGAGAGCATGAGCAGGGGATGAGACAGAGGGAGAAGGAGAAGCAGGCTCTTTACTGAGCAGGGAGCCCAACATGGGGCTCAATCCCAGGACCCTGGGATCATGACCAAAGGCAGACGCTTAACCATCTGAGCCACCCAGGCGCCCCTGTTTGTTTTTTTTTTTAACTTATATGCTTGTAGATTTCTTGAGACCAAACCTTAAAATAATAATAAATGTTTATGGTTCTGAGCAGAAATGCCATGAAGTAATCAAATGCAAATTAGTGATTTATTCGTCAACAGGTACCTCATGCCTGAGCACTTTGCTATTTAGCATATGCAGAAAAGACCAAAGAAGAGTGTAATATAGTAGCTGCCATAGGTTACTCACATGATCTGAGAAGCCTGCTTCTCTTCACTGAGGTGGGAAACCACTTCAGTGTTAAATTCCAGAGGGGCTTGTGAAGGATATTCCCACTGAAATATATTTAAAGCTTCTTATACTAGTCCTAAAGTTATCAATGGTACGAGCCCTGTTTATTTCATGTACACCCTACTTTTGAATCTCAAGAATTTGAGATGATCTATGTACATAATGCAATCAGATGGAAAGTGAAATATGGAAGTAGAGGGAAAGGGGTAACAGAAGGTAGAATTCTGAAGCTGGGAGTGAGAGATTACATTGTTTCCAAAGTCATCAGTTTCAGTGTCCTTTGCCGGAAGGCAATTTTTATGTGTGTTAGGAAGACTTGTTACTATTTCCATACTATGTATACCCTCATTTAAAAACAAAACAAAACAAAATTTTTTTTCTAGAACTTATCCCTATTTTCCCTAACTTTGTTTATAAGCTCCTAAAAGTAAACCCTAGCTGATTCTACTAGCATCTGGTCCATTAGGAGTCAATATCCTTTTAAATTCTCCCGTATTTAATAAATACAACCAATAAATTTAGCATTGATACTATTCTCAATGACCTGAATGACATTCCCTGGGAAGGGTGAAAGTAATGTGATACAGTCAGCCAAAGAGTTTGCTTCTCCCAACGAGACCCACCAGCTCGCAGTTCCTGACAAGTGGGCATCGGCCTTCTGCAGAAAGAAATGTCTCTGTGCCACCCACAGTGTAGCTTCACTCTCTACCCAACCAGCCCAGGCTCAAAATTGTGGCCAGGTTTGAAACACCATAATGATAATATCCTAGGAAGCCACTAGATAAAAGGGATTTTTTTTCCCCTTAATTCACAAGACCTTTGTTCTCTCAGCCTAAGTCATCCCCTCCAATGTACAACAGCTTTAAATTAAGTATTTGTTCTGATTTTTTGTCACTGCATCTTCCAGATACGCTTGTTGTTGTTTTCTCTTACAAAGAGACTTCTTTGAAAGGGCACATTGGCACAGTCTCACCAGTTACCCTGAAAGAGCAAACATATTTGAAATGAGAAGGGGCATTACGCAGATCTATTTCTCCTGTGCTAGAACTGTGGTCAGGAGGGTCAGTTGGGGTAAAGACCAGCAAGCAGTCTGTGTGTGACCCGGGAAGGTGGAGTCCTCATGGCCATGGAACTAGGAAGCAGTATCTCAGAAACCATGGAAAATTGCATGAGGATATTAGCAGTGTGTCTGAGAATGGAGTCTGATGTGAATAGTATTACATAAAAATATGAAGACAGAACAAGGGGAAGTCATGAAAGTAGTTATTCTTCTGTATCGGGAAGGTGAAAAGAAAGATGTTGCCCCCTCTTTCGTCCCCTTCCCTACCAACATTAAGAGCCATGAGGCAGCAGCTAGGTCTCAGGGGAACTGTCTTGGATTGTATGATTTGGTTCAGTGAGCTAAGGGGGCCCTGTGAGTCTCCGTGGACTTCATCTGGGGGTGTTTAACACCCAGCCTAGGGAAGCCTTGTCTGAGTGGCTCGGAAGACAGACATTTTCCCCATGTCCTGCTCTATATCCTTACATTAACAGTGGTCAGCCTGCATGTTTAAAAAGGGGGACGAAGAGGGAGAGTTAGTAGAGAAAGGATGGCAAGGTTGAGAAATACATCAAAGATTTTTGCAAGTTAGTGAAAGCTGTTGACTGCTTTCCTTTAAAATCACAGCCTCCCAATTTACCTGATTGAATTCGAAATAACAGAAAAGTGGACCTTGTTTATTAAAAATGTTTTTAAGTCAAGTCACAAAAAAGAACATATTCCTCTTATTTTTTTAGTATATGATGAGTGCAGGGTATTTGAATATTGGTTTGAGATGATTTCACAGAATAATTTGGTTTTAAAATCAAGGCTGAGATGTAGAAGGTATGAGAGACAAAAGGCATGTTATTACTCTCCCCTCTGGCCCCAACAAGTGCCCTGATGGTTATTCAAGGGGAGGAGTGACCTCACAAGAGAGATCAGTTGCGTTAATTAAGACAGCGTTCTACCTTTGCTGGAGTTAGCAGTGTTTCAGCCAAAAATAACATTATTTTAGGAATAAACCCTGAGCAGTGAATTTACAGACCAGAGGAAGTGATGACCATATTCTGTATATACATCAGTCTGTCCGACACCTGGTCACTACCGTGTGGCATGGGCCTGACTGACACTCGGCAGGGCCCAAAACCACAAGTGGAGCCCAAGACATCATGATGACAGCCTCCAGCACCTGTTCTTGCTTAGACTAGTGATTCTGAGTTGGGCATCCTAATCTCCTGGGGAGCTTCTCAAAGATAGGGGCTGCCAGGGCTCTCACAGAATCTGAATCTTGAAGAATGCGGCCTAACTTTATCTATGCCTAAGTCACCTTTTTTTTTAAGGTTCCCCAGATGCTTTGGCACATAGCTGGAGCTGTGAACCACTAGCTTAGATGGTAAAGCCGAAATGGTCTCACACAAAACAGGTGCACACCCACACACACACGCGAGTGTACGTGTGTACACATACACGCAAACACACACACACACACACACACACACATTTCTGCAATAGCCCGTCAAGGTTGCCCTTTTTTTTCTTACAGACAGAAGTGTTCACAGATATTCTGGGATTATCAGGCTCTCAGAATCCCTAAATTCTTTAATCCATAATAAGATGAGTCTCCTGGGTTTTCTTAAAGCTGAGTACTAATGCACTATAACATCTTTCCCAAATACTCAAATACCATGACATTCTTAAAAAGCAGGTTTCCTAAGCGAAGATGAGCCCTCACTCACTGCCTTGTGGGATAACTGGAAACTTTTTCTTGCAGTCCTCATTTTAAAGCCAGCTCTTCATTTGCATTCTGTCATCCCCCAAGCACTAGTTGCTGAAATCCACATTCCTTGTTGATCCCTTCCCCCAAATAAGTGGGGGTGGAGGGGTGATAGTTTCTGGAGCCATTGGGGAAGAATTAGCTCTAAGGAACAAAGTCACAGTGGAGCTGCTGAATTCCCTGAGGTAATCTCCATTGAATCAAAACACAAAGAGGGAGGCTAATTCAATTAGCAAGTGATGCCTTCTAGAATAAACTTCTCCCACTAGTAAGGGTGGGGGGGACCTCCAAGGACTGGTGCCTGGACTGCAAACAGAAAAAATATTGGCAATGCTTGGAGTTTCTACAAACAGAAAAAATATTGGCAACCAAAGATCAGTGGTTGTTCATTTTATCATCATTATTACTGAAAAATTAGCTACGTGTTAGGCTCTTCAGGACACAGGGTTCTGTTCCCAAGGCAAAAAAACAATGATAAAACATGGAGGAAGGGAAGGGATAAAAATATTCTTCAGGGAAATGGGGGTCTAAAGTACAAAGTTTAACATATTTAGGGGAACATTTCACATTCTGGCTTTTAAGTGAATTGAAAACACAATTCGTGAAAGAAATGCATCTTGAGAGTGCACTCAGCGTAGAGCCAGGAGTTCTTAGAAGACAATTTGAGGGGAAAGGGAGGTTGCTTATTCAACATCCAACCCGGTGTTTTGCATGTCATAGAACCAGAGAATGTTAATTGAATTGAATGTTATTTTGGTACAGATGGGGATATTTTTCACTCTTTATAATTTGAAAAAGATACTCAGAATAGCAGAGCTGAAGAGGACCTTGATATTGTCTCACAGATATCTTCTCCAGGGTCTCAGTGCCTACTCTGTTGAGATGAGATGAGCATCACCTTATGAAGGGTGCAGTTCGAATTGCCACGCCTTCCCTATGCAGTGGCCCCTAAGTAATCTCGAAGAAACTCAAGTGCTTGGGGGAGCATGGTTTGGAAGCCTCCAGTCTAGCACCTCTGTTTTTATAGGTGAGGAAACTAAAACTCAAAGGCTGTGGCAGACAGAGCCAAGTGCTCTTTCCATGTAACAAGGGGAGTCCTGCTAGAGGTATTCCTGTCCATTTGTTTCCATGCATCCTATGTGGGTGTTGGCAGGGAGGTGCAGTGAAAAGAGCATGAGCTTGGGGTCAGACAAACCTGGGTCTGAATGCAGCTCTCTACTTTTTTACCTTCTATTCCTGACAAATGATTTAACCTCACCGAGCCTCCGCTTTATTGAATGGTGATAAGATGCACATTTTAGATCTTAGGAGTGCATGGAAAGTGCCTGGCGTGTGGTCTGGGCTCGGTATATTTTAGTGCTCTCTTCTGTGCAAGCAATTGAATATTTGAACATGAAGACAATAATATCGATAATAATTGCATGTGGCACTTATATGGCACGTTCTGTGCTTGGCACATGACGTATATTAACTCACTCAATCTTCAGAACGACTGCATGCAGTAGGTACTATTTTTTTTTTTTAATCTCCATTTTACAGGGAAGGAATCTGAGGCCCAGACTGATGAAGTAACTTGTCCGAGGTCACAGAGTTAAGTAGGGAAGTTGTGAGGTAAATGCCAATTATCTGATTCAGAACGAATGCCTTGGATCAACATACCACTTCTGCAAAAGTGCAGGATAGGAGGCAAGGGAGGACCAAAGTGGGGGGTGTTGTGGGGAAGGCTTGGTTGGTTTGGGTGAGAGGAACATGAGACCTGGCTTTAAAGGGCATGTTTACATGGTCAGACATTTAGAGAGCAGGTAGCTCAGGGCTCTAGAGCAGAGAAATCTGAGATTCTCTCTCTCTCTCATTCTCTCCATCTCCATATATATACATACATACACCATAAACCCCAAACTATCATATGTCGAGCACTTACTGCCTTCTGTATGTTGGTACTTTTCCATGCATTGTTGTATTTCATCTTCACAACAGAATCCTATGAGAAAGGGTCGTTGTCCAGAACCCTAGAATCTAAAGGAACTTGCTCATAGCCACATGCTTAATGAATTGTGGTGTGAGTATTTGAAACAGCTGGTGGGCCTTTACTGCTGGCACGGGTCACCAAGTGTTTTTTTCCTGTACTAGGTATAAAACTACTGTTCATCACCCTTCTCCACCCCCAAATTATTTTTACCCAGCAGCACTAAAGTCATCTGCAGACGTCAGTGGTCATGTAATTCTTCACTTGTGGCCTCTCGGCCTCTTTTCTAAGTTCACAAAGGACATCCTGATATTTTTCTTTCCTAGGGAGAGCCTCTCCTAGTGGGCTGCAGTTACAGCGCTCTTTAAATGTACGACCTTTGCCCCATCGTCACTCTCTCATTTGGCACACAGTGGTTCAAATCATCTCCCCTGTCCATAAACAACTGCACTCGTGAAGCAGAAATGACTATTAAAAAGAGTGGTAGAGACTCCCTGTTGGGACCTCTAATAGGCTCAGCCAAAGACCAGGGAACATTACTATCACGTCCATATGTGTCCTCTTACAAGGTCAGCCTCACGGAAACAGGCACAATAATAGCTCCAGACAAAAGCCGGGGATAATATTGAACTCACTTTCCCAGGAGAAACCTTTCTCAGAGGCCACCACATTCTTGAGGAGGGGCAGCAAGCCCAAGAGGAGAAATGGATTTGAGATTTTTTTTTTCATTTTCAAAGCTAATGAAATTAATTTGTATATGCTCCACTGGGCTCTCATTATTATTATTATTATTATTGTTATTTTATTTTTTTAACTGGGCCTCCAGTTTGCAGACTCAAAGTGAGGGGATCATCATTACGCACCAAGCCTGTACCTTTCACTGCAGAGTAGAGCAGAAAGTATGTTATTGCTACCTATTGTCTAAACAAGGCAGGCGAGCTAAAAGCCCCACCACGTGAGCCACATCACTCACCTTCGCTCTCATAATATAGTTACAATTGCGTGTTTTTGAGTTGGTCGATCAGATGCCAGGTTTCCAAAAAGTTTTTAAAGATAAAGCATGTTTTTTTGCACCTGGGTTAAAAAGACCATTAGTTTCAAGTTAGAGCATTAATGATGAAAAATATGAAACCCTGGTGACATCTCCATTTCTATGGAACACATGAAGCCGCTCTGCAAGGGCATTTTCTATGTGGATCCAGTTTTCTTTTCTGTTGCAATGAATGTAATTTTAGTTGTCATGTGTCAAAGTTTATACTCCTGTTCTAAAGCATCTCTTCAACTTTAACAGCATAAGTGAAAT
Source organism: Callorhinus ursinus (assembly GCF_003265705.2). Taxonomy (NCBI): domain Eukaryota; kingdom Metazoa; phylum Chordata; class Mammalia; order Carnivora; family Otariidae; genus Callorhinus; species Callorhinus ursinus. Next base: position 13,454,168 of record NW_027397070.1, read on the forward strand.
CACCCAAGTGTATGGCCTCACTGGTAATATGGCTTTTAAAATATAAGCTCTTCTCCTTTATACCCCTTGTCATTAAATGGTAAATTACTAATTTATTTCCTATTAGAATTTATATAGTTTGCAGCAATTAAGAAGAAAGGCCTAATTGCTGACAAACCCAGGGCACTATTTAAATCACTTCCTTGTTGACAACATATTTCTCTTTCCTCAAACTGAATGTCACTGAAATCTGATTTGTGCAGAACCCTTGTGGACGAGCATGCTGCACCTGTCACCTGGGCGCTAGCATTTTGCTAAGGATCAATTTACATAACCTCATTTAATGGTTCATAAATCATACCCATTAAGCCCAGCTAACAGGAACCAAGGGTTCTAATTTATGCTGCCTTTCATAGCAGAAAATTGGGAGGCTGGAGCCTGTGGATAAAGAACCCAGGTCTTGCCTTTGATTGTTGATTGTGATGGTAAATGTATGGATGATGAGAACAGATTTTCACTTTATTGATTTCCTGCCAAAGCACAGCATGCTTTATTGTGAAAAGGCGCCTTTTGGCAGCAAGGCGGAAAGTGGCAGTTGTTTCTGAGCCCTTTGCCAAGATGAGGTCTAAGACAATACAGAGTGGCAAATACTAACATAATATCAAGCTGAAATGTTGTTCTTTAAAGGACAAAATGGATCTTTAACTTTTGGAAATCAGTGACCTTTTCTCCTTCGCAGCACCTCCCCACCCCCACCCCAAAGCCGTGTGAAGCCAAGAATTGGAAACAAGCTGGTTTTAAGAAATGAAAAAACAATGCTCTCCATCCTCTGCCCTAAGTCACTTGCTGAGGGAGGCTCATGCAAAATAATGCAGATGTCTAGAATCCTTCAGATAATGACATTTTAGCCAGCGTACTCTTTGGGGCCAAGTTCGCAACCCCTGCTCCCTCTCTTCTGCTATGCACTGCTTTCTGGTTGAAAACCCGGAAACACCGCTTTTCTCTCTATTTCATTTTTCCCCTTTAGGTCAAGGTACTGTATCCAACTATATATAGTTCTCTGCAAAATGCGATATATAAAAGGTCATCTTCTCACAAGTGCTTGGGCTGGATTTCAAAATAGCAAAAGTGGTCCTAAGATCATTTTCCAGATGAAAAACATCTCTTAAGTATTGCTGAGGCATATTGATTCCCTTCTCTCATCTCAGTTCTGCCCTATAATGGACATTGTATATTCTCATTTTAGCTTGTTCTCAAAATCTTTGTTAAACATGATGATTTTTCCTGATAAAATGGAGTGCCTTTCCCCACCATCTCTTTCCTCAAGGCAAGGTTTTCTGAAACACTTCACTTTGATTCCAGGTTGTAGATGTTGCTATGGAGGCTTATTTGATGTGGAGTGCAAACACGGTGGCCTTCTCCCCACCCCCATCTTTGAATTCTACACGTGCCATGTGGAAAACCGGTTGGAGCCAGGCAAGAGAACCAAAACGAGCTTGGCATTCATTTCTATCTGCTTTCCCATCCAACGTGAAATGTCTCTTGCTTCATAAGGAAAAATCAATAGTATCTATGTCTTTTTAAAGGAAGTCCTTCTTTGTAAGGGAAAATCCACACTATCTATATTTTCTTTTATCTGGGAGGATTTCTCTACAGTTAGTTACCTAGAGCTACTAATAGAATGTAAGTGGACATCGAGAGTTTAATCATGTTTGGAACACATTACCTCCACTCTCCTGGTCACAGAACCCTTCTTGCCCAGGGAAACCCATTCCATCTGATGAACATAGAGTTGACCCTACTTTCAACTCCATCCAAAGGGATAGGCCCTTAACCCAGGCCTGGCCTGTGAGAGGATAGCCATGCCCCTGGTCCCGTGATCAGTTCAGAAATGGGTACCAGACATGACCCTGGGAGTTGTCTGGAATCGCTGTCAGGGAAGACCATCTTTCCTCTCTGGAGTTACTAATCGGGTAGTGGGTAGAGTCTGCCCAAGAAATGGAGAGAAAATGGCAGAGCTTCAAAGATGTCATTGGAGCCCCTGGATACAGCCATGTCTGAAGTTAAATACACCTCTGGGCTTGCTAGTTTCATGAATTCATAAATCTATCCTTTAAAAAAAAATAAAGCTGGATTGAGCTGGTTTCTGTCACTTGCAATCCTAGCAGTTCCACTTAATACACAGAGGAGCTTAATATGCAAAAATGTGGTGAAAAAAACAGAGCTTTTTTTTTTTTTGTACTAGATTCCAGATTCCAGTCCTGATATTGTCACTGAATCTCTAGGTTTCAGTTTTCTTATTTAAAAAAACAAAACAAAACAAAACTCTATTGGAGGATCTGTAAGGCCCTTTCCAAATCTACATTTAATTCATCCATTTATCCAATTATTCATTCATTCATTTACCAAATATTTGGTGAGAGACTACTAACTGGCACTGTACTAGGCAGTGGAGATACAAAAGTGAACAAAGTAGAAAAAACAAACAAACAAAAAAAACAAACCCTGCCCTCATACAGCCTAGCTAATAGAGGCGGACATACAAATAATAGAAGTATCTGGGAAGGTAGTAAAATCTTAAGTAGTACTTCACTTATTTATTATTATATAACAACCCCCACCCCAAACTTAGTGGCTTAAAACAAGAAGCATTTGTTATTTTTCACAATTCTGTGGGTCAACCATTAGACCTAAGCTCATCTGGGAGGTTCTTCTGCTGATCTTGCCTGGGGTCACTCATGTGACAGCAGTTATCTGGCAGCTTACCTGGGGCTAGAATACCTAAGATTGTCTCACTCATGTGTCTGGGCCAGAATGCAGGCTGCCTGTCAGCCCTCTCCCTTGACGTGGGCTCTCATCCTTCATTGTGTAGCCCAGGCTTCTCTACATGGCAGTGGGGGCATCCCAAGACAGAGAAGGCAGGCCTGCAAAGCTTGTGGAGGCCTAGGCTCTGAAACTCACCAACATCAGTACCACCACATTCTGTTGGTCCAGGCTAGCCACGAGGCCAACTCAGATTCAAGTCATGGGGAAACAGATTCCAGCTTTTGATGAGAGGAGCTGCAAAATGTTGTGACCCTATTTTTTCAAGCTACTATAGGTAGGGTGGCCAGAGAAGGCCTCACTGAAAAGATGTTATTTATATAAAGATCTGAGGGGCTCAGGTAACAAGCCATGTATATATCCTGGGAAAGAACAATCCAAACAGAGGTAATACTTCTAAAGATCCTGAGGTGGAAGAAGCCAGAAACTCAGGCAGCAGGAGGGAGGAGGCTAGCATGGCTAATGTGGAATGAGCAATATGGAGAGTAGGAGCAGATGAACTCAAAGTGATAATGGGGAGCTGTGGGTTTTAAGGCCGTTGGCTTTTAGTCAGTCAAAAGAGGGGGCCACTGCGGGGTGTTGAACAGAAGAATGGCAGTTTAACTTACATATTCAGTAAGGATCGCTCTAACTGTTTTGACTAGACCAACCAGGTCAAGATCGAGAGTAGAAGGGAAGAGAAGGAAGAGAATAGGCTCAGAAGATAGTGTGGAGCCAGTTTGTAAAAGATCTGGAATGCCAAGGGTGGGTTGGTGTAGTAGTGGGTTCCTCCAAATTGGGATCCAGGATTTCTTATCATCCACAAAGGAAGTAAAGGAGGATGGGAAGTGGGGACTAGTTTCAGTCTATGAGCTATAGTCACTATTTCAGAAAGTTTAAAATATTAAGCTTCTTTGCTTTTGGTAGGTATTACATAGCACTTTTTCCTTTTGGAAACCTTGGTTAGATCAGATGGATAAGAATGTTGGCTTGACTGTCACTGGCAACATAGGCATTTCTGGGATGTGACTGGGCCACTTGGTTGTGTTACCAGACCTACAGGCTGAGCAGTCACTGCAGAGAGAGCATTTCACAGGGACCTGTGATTGTGTGGCAAACACAATTATGGTTACATGATAACAAACAGTGCTTAACTATCCTTTCTTAACTTCGTTGCTTTTTCACATTGTAGATTATTATTTTATATTATTATGCAACCCTGGTAACCACTGGTTATTGACGAAAACTTGACTTAATGTTCAAATGGAAATTGTGCCAACACTTACTAAATGCTATTTGTCTGGTATATAGGCACTTTCAAAACATGGTATCCATAATACCATGGAACTAGAGGGTATTATGCTCAGCGAAGTAAGTCAATCAGAGAAAGACAATTATCATATGATCTCACTCATATGTGGAATTTAAGAAACAAAACAGAGGATCATAGGGGAAGGAGAGGAAAAAAAAAAGATGAAATCAGAGAGGGAGACAAACCATAAGAGACTCTTAATCATAGGAAACAAACTGAGGGTTGCTGGAGGGGTGGGGGGTTGGGGGGATGGGGTAACTGGGTGGTGGACATTAAGGAGGGCATGTGATGTAATGAGCGCTGGGTATTATATAAGACTGATGAATCACTGACCTCTACCTCTGAAACTGATAATACATTATATGTTAATTAATTGAATTTAAATTTAAAAAAAAGAAAAGAAAAAAACACCACGGTGTCCATAGGCAGAGTGTACGTTGATTGCTTTTACTTTAAAAGTAATAATGGAAGATTTAGGTCTTTTAATATAATTCTTTCTGGACCTGGATGGGGCATAAGTTATAAATAATAATGTCCTGTATTTCTGATTTTTTAGTTACATATTTTTGGTATCACAGGGCAGAAAAGAGGGAGAAAACAGTTTTCCTCTTTTTAACTTTGAACTCTTCTGTAACCTATTAGTTTCATTAACTTGATGACATTTTTTTCAAGCTACTAAAACTTTCAAAGGCCATAAATATCTAACAGTCAGAGATAAGTTTATATATTATGGGTCATTTGTAAATGGAATACAATAAAGTCATTGAAGATATTGTAAAACATTTATTGAATGAACAAACTTAAATTGTAAAATCACAGACATGACATGATTACATTTTTTAAAATGCATGCATGTGCACGTGTGTGTGCATGTGTGTATATATATGTGCTTAGGAAAAAACAAGAATAACATATTCAAAAATTTTTAAAGTTGTTATTTCTAGGTGTTAAATATAGGGTTTTTATTCTAAAAATATACCTATATTTTCTATGTGTGTGTAATTAACATGTGTTGTTTAGTTTTTACTACTTGACACACAAATTAAAGGAGACAAAAATATGGCAAAATTATTTTTTACACCAGATAGTTACATCCTAACTTTGGTTCATCAGGCAAGATGGGTTTAAGCAAAAGGCAGCCTGAGATCCCTCCAAGTTGTTCCTTCAACTATGCATCTGTCAGGGGTTTGAGGGATGCCTTTTGCCCATCCTAGGTCTCACATTGAACCCTTTCTCATGGAACACCAATTAACATCATAAAGGACTGGTGTTCCAAAAAATCCAATTTATGAAACCCAATCTAAACATTTTCAAAATTACAAATCACAGCCATCATTTAGAGGCTTCTAGAAAGTGCTTTTTCATGACAACTAATTAAATATATTGGAGTGGGCAGGGAAGGACAGACAGGTGAAGGAGGTGAAGAATATTTAATGGAAATTACAAGTGAGCAACTTGAGAAGAGAAACCCATTTCTTTTTTGTTCTTTTATCTTGTAAAGCAGTGTAACTTGTCAATAAAAGATTTGGTTGCATCTGCTAGATTGAACTCTAAACTTTTTGTTTAGGAGGATTTGTAATAATAAAAATTCACTTCCCCTGCCTTTGCAATAGAAGTGCATTCTTAGATTTAAATTGACTGACGACCCTCTCTATTCATGACCTTGTTCTCTTGCTATCTGCCAAATCTGGAGAGTATCGTTATGGGCTCCTCTGAGTCAAGAGGCTAAAGAAGCACCTGTAGGTCTCAGGAATTGAGTCACATTTCAGGAACAATGCAGAAATGTTTCAAATGCTTCATCCTTACTCTTGTGGCTTTCAGTTACGGCATTAGCACTGTGTTTGATATTATCAAATAAATAACATCCTAGATCAGTACAGATATTATTTCATTAATGTTGATTTTCCTTTATTTGGAAAAAATGCATTCTTTCTCTTTAGGGAAGCATTTTTGGTCAGCTGATCTTGTGGGAATGTAGAGGATTGAGAACAGTGAGTTGTCTCTGTTTCTTCTTTTAAATCAAAGTCTCCCTGATATCATTTAGCAATTGGATTATATGAAAAATCCCAACACAGCATAGCTCTTCTATTGAAATTGGATTGATTTCTTTGGAGACCATCTGATCTCAACAGCAGTCTGTAAAATATCCTCTGGACCTTGAAAGAAACTAAAATTAATGGATTTTTAAAAAATCTAAGCTCTCAGTTTTTTGAACATGAAAAGATCCCTTCTCCCAGTAATTTACATCTAAAAACAAAAGTGAAAGTGTGCGTGTCTGTACATATAAAAAAACCTAATACTTCACTCTTGTGCTGAACTTTCTGATTTCTCTATTTACTAAAGAGAATTACTATATTTTCAAACATGCTAAAATTTTCTTTGAAATATCTTATCAACCGATAAACCCAAAGTTCTTCAAACTGCATAAACTTTAAGAAAAAGTGCATAATTTAAAAAAAAGGAATATAATGTGCCTTCTGTGCTTTTGATGTGCAGAAACTCATGAGGTATCCCTCCAACCCTATGTTAGGGTTCTCAACTGGAATATGTATGTCGTTCTCTTGAAGCATCTTGAAGCCAAAACATAAGATTTTGGGACATTTACAATAAAGTGAGATTATATTATGGTGATGACCCAAGTTACAAAAGAATAATCATATAGGTTTTTTAAATTAATTACCTTCTCTAAAAGTTTTAAAGCAATTTAACTTGAGAACATTTTCTACTTTCAGTAATACATATTTTATATAATATGAATGAATAGAATGTATATAATATCTGTATTCATTCCTATTGATTGTTTTTCTCTGGAGAACGCTAATACAATTTCATTGCCCATTTTTTAAGTGTCACATGAGTCTTCTTGTTTGCATGTGGAGTCTGTGAATAAGCCTTGTCCCCCACCTTCCAACTACATTAAGGGCTGCAATTCAGTCCACAGTCTCCTAGGCTGAAGCCCCACACGGAGTTCTTGGTGTAAAGGACCATATTTCCCAGCATTCCCAGAGTGGGTCTGCAACCAGCAGCTCTCCCTACCTGCATTTTCTCATTGCCCAGGATAGGGATTCCCACTCACTTGGTTAAGGGTCTCACTTTCTTATGGTGACTTTGGGTCTCTGAGTTGTAAGATAGAAAACTTGAGTGGCCTGCTTTTCCCAGTGTCTGTAACTACCTTATATTTCTTTTAAAATAGATCTGGACTAACCTGGAGATATGTGTCAAAAGGCTTAAAAATACTTATGTCCTTGACCTAGCAATTCTACTTCTAAGTCTCTACCCTAGGAAATAATCAGAGACTTGGACAAAGATTAATTTACAGGGATTTTGACTGTAGCGTTATAATAATGAACACAAGGAATATGAAACACAATCTAAACTATAGGAGATTGATTAAAGTGGTATACATACATGTCATGGAATATTATGAAGATATTTAAGAAATCAAATTATAGGACTTGCAAAAATGTTCATGACATAGTTAAATGAAAAATAAAGGCTATGGGGTCATATAGGAGCACTGTACTTCCCACTTATCTTGCTATAAACCTAAAGCTGCTCTACAAAATAAAGTTGATTTTTAAAAAACTATATGAACTATAAATAATCAAACATTACAAAGCAGTATGTTTTTTATAATCCCTATTTATAAAACCAAAAGACCATATACCAAAATATTCATAATAGTTTTCTCTTTCAGTATTATGAGTGATGTTAACTTTCTTCTTTATACATTTCTTCGTTCTCCAAATTTCCAAATGACAACTATTTAGTAATTTTAAAATCCAAAGAAGAAAATTAAACAAGCAGTATTATTTTAAAAATAACTAGAGTGGGGGTAGATTTGGAGAAACTAAAGCCCCGAGTAGCTCAGAATAGTCCCGATACAGGAACCAGATAGAGAAAATTCAAGCCTGGGGGAGCCCAGCCCCTGAACTTAGTGACATGTTTTGAGGGGGAAAATGACCTTCAGAAGAACAGGTTATCATTGCCAGAGGAAATCCTGAGAATGTCAGACTACTTTAAAGACCTGGACTCCCCCTCATGCCTTCTGTGATACCTTGACCTACACCATCCTCTCCTGTAGTGACCTTTCAGAAAGTCCTGTGGTCTCTTAAAAGAGAGAAGGCAGATGGAGAGCTAGGGGCCCAGAAACAGGAGAGGGCTTCTCAAGGGCTTAAGAAGGGCTTACACACTTGTACCGGGCTTAAGGAAGAGATTCCAGTTTCCCTTTACTATGCTCCACGCAGTTCCCTGAGAAAGAAAGTCCAGGATTCCTAAAAGAAGCCCTATTGAGGAATAAAGATTTTATCTTTGATGCCGAAGTCTCCATACTGATTTGGAAATCTCTCCCGTGTATGCTGTTAAAGAAGAAAAGCAACAGGCAGAACAACATACAGTATGCTACATTTTGGTTAAGCAAGGGAGGAAAAAATAAAATTAGAAATATATTTGCTTGCATTTCCCTCAAGTAACGTGGGAAGGATATACATAAAACCAATAAAAGAATTGACTAAAAGGGAGATGGGAAACAGGGCGGACAGAGACGGAGCTATGAGCAGGTCTTCTCAGTGAATCTATTTTTATGTCATTTTGATTTTTGAACTATGTGACTATATCGTCTATTCAAAATGGGTAAAATCCAGCCAGAGATTAAGGGAATAATAAGAAGATTGTCTCTTTGAGGGGATGGGGGACAGGGGACAGGGGACGGGAGGACTTGGCAGGTAGCTTAGTGTCAGTCATTTTCATCACAAGGTGGAGGAATTATCAGACAACTCTTTTGATGATGGAATGTGGCCACATAGGGTGTGGAGGTTCAACCTCAAAGTTTGATGAGAACCTATTTGGTATCTTACCAGGTTCTCACCCTTACTCCCAGCCAGGTATTTGGGCCCAGAGCTACTCCTTCACTAGTAGGACACACTTGATCTTAGCCAAAAGGCCGAGAAGTGATTCTTCACTAGTAGGACACAATGAGGCGTTCAGTACCTGGGATACAGACCACTGACCTGCAGCTCTGGAATGCTTAGGACCTGGGGTCTGTCTATAGCAGGACACCCAGAGCTGGGCCCAGGAAACAGGCCAGTTCTAGATTACATAGCTCTGACCTGTATCTTCCCCTGCTAATTCAGCGGCCCATGGAGGAATTACCTCTGCTAATGTGCTTTATGTGGTATTGTGGTTATAGGCATGAAAGGACTGGAAAATGTGACTCATGTATCTGTAGGCATATGTGTTATGTTAATATGGATACACTCGATGGTTTTCCACAAATAGAATTGTCCAGCTGGCAAGGACAGGGTCAGTCAAAAGAGGGTTGGGGCTGGTACAGAAGATTTGAATATGTGCATGGAAAGAATAAAAAAAGTGAGTGTTTAGAGGAAGAAGGAGACAGGGAGAGGGATTGACTCCGTGCCAAAAACCGTTCTGAAAGTGTTCTGCCTCTTTCACTAACCCCAGTATGGAGAGGTCAGATCAGAGGCTGTGAAATTTTAGGGATCGGAAGGACATTAGATATAAATTGGTGGAACTGCTTCAATTTACAAACAAGGAAAGTAAATATAAAATATGTGTGGTAGGGGGAGGAAGGTGCACATATGCACACAGACATAACACATATGTGTTGTCTACTTACACAAAGATACACCTTGGGATGTTTTCCCCTCCTCAGGCAACTTAATTTACATTCAGTTTCCTTTAAAATATTACCACTAGCTCATTCTCACTGCTAAAATGAGTCATGAACATCAGGCTTCTCTGTCCATTTTTTTTTTTTTGAAGCAACCGCCAAATGCTGTGGAAATGGTTTCATTTACCTCCAAAATTTGCCAAAAAAAATCCAATGGTAACTGAAACCAGTAATGACTATTTTCTATTTTCTTTTCCCTGAGTAATTGACCATTAATTATAATATCAATAGGCAGTGGGTAAGGAAAGCAGACCCACGTTAGGGCTACATTTCATTTGTAACTGTTTTGTCTATATCATAAATCTCCAATATTGGGCTATTGTCACCCATGATGAATTATTGTAAGCATGTCAGCACATGGTGGAAGTCAAGTACATTCAAATACTACTCAGTCAGAATTGAATTTGGCATGATAGTCTCATAAAAGGGGGCTCAATTGAGAGTTTCCACTTGCCTGCTCTAAACTTGTCACTTGTAGGTGCTAAAGAGCTTGTTGTGTTGGTTTAATTAGTCAACAAATCGGTCCTTACTTGATTGCGTGGTCGTATCACATATGTTAACACTTCAGTGTTTGATGGAGATATTAACAAGTGACAAGAGTCTCTTGGTCTGTGGACTTTAAAGAAGAGAAGCTCTTCTATATTATTTCATTTGGCCCTGCCAATATTTATTAGATCATGCAGCCCGCAGGCTGCCAGTTAAAGAAAGACAACACAAACATTTTTCAGGGTTATGCTCATCTGTATCCCAAAGAAGGGTCACTGAACAATCGATGGGAGAAGAGCATAAGTAAGATAAGTGTTTTTCTTCTACCGCTTACAAATTCATTATTTGATACAGTTTGCTGCAGACCTCCTTTGAGCTTTTTTCACTTAAAGATAATTTATGACAAGAACAGAGAGGTTCTTGAAAATGCTATAGCAACTGAAGCTGAATGATACCACACTGGTGGGAGACGCGGAGTCACCAGAGGCTGGTAAAGAGGAAGTTTGCATTTGTATGAAGAACTGTATTCGTTAACATTCATCCATATGGATAAAATTCTCATATTAATAGTCAATATGAAATTCAAGGAAAAAAAACCCTCAATAACCAAAATGAGTATTCCCAGGAGCAGGGGTAGGGGATAAAAAGTTGGTACCCGGGAAGTTTGCAAAAGATCCGTCTATTCATTTTTTCTATAGCAGAACAAACAAAAGGGCTGAGCTCACTTTGAAGGACGGGCTTCCGTCTCCATTCTGTTATGGCTTTGCTCTGCACATCAGCGAGAATCAGGTCTCCATGCCACGTGCAGAAATGAGGCAAAGCATATGAACCAGGACCATCAGATAGTTCATTTTGGTCTGACATTGCTTTGCAAAAAAACAAAACAAAACAAAACATTTAAATGACTATGAACAATTCAGAAATTGCCAGCAGTGACTTAACCAGTGAATATGGCAGGATAAAATTATGACTGAAGGGCTTTCTGTCAAGACTCTCTAGTGGGAACTTTTAAAATCCAATTTATTTTTATCTTCCTTAGGAAACTGCCTGAAAACTCAAAAGTGCCTTGCCTTTTTGCCTCCGAAGGATAAAATTTGCCATTCCTCTCCTTAGGAGTGCTCACATTGATTTATTCAGTATTTAACTAGGTTGTGGTCACCATGTTGTTGGTCAGAGACCAACCCTCATCTCTTCCTAAACTACCAGCCCCCGATCCCCGGGGCTGGCCCAAGTGTTCACCTACTGGTCGGCTGATAATTGTCTTGGAGCCATGGGAAAGCACCAGGAGGGGGTGCACGTGAATAGTCAAGACAACAGTGTCTTTACATTCTCTGCACACAAATTTGGAGAGCATAAACAGCCATGGGTTAAGGAGGGTTTTACCTATGTAATAATAAATACTCTTCAAATAGTTATAGCATCTTCCTTCCGAAGGCCACTCCACTTTTACCCAAGCCGTGGGACTGAAGCAGCTGCTGTGTCTACTCTAAGGTTAGTGTGTAGAGAGAGCTGAAAGGAGTAATGCACTCTTTCTTGCCTACTTTCACCTCCGCTTTTGCTTAGTCTAAGCACCAAACTAAGTCACCTTTGGGAGGTGATTAAACTTCTTAACGTCCTCATGCCATCCCCCACCATCACACATGCTTTTCACTGGAGCTGCGAATCAACTCCCAGTCCCAGCCAATCAGGTTTTACTGGGAAGCAGGCCTTCATTGAATGCTCCTTGAGTCATTGATTGATTGACTATGGTAAATTATGACTGTTAGTCTAACCAAGAGAAAAAGAAATAATTTGAGTGAGTTACCAGAGAAAGGATAAAGGGAGAAAGATGGGATGTGCTGTGGGGTAGTGCAGATTTATGTTAAGAATGTGAAAGCTTTGGCAGAGTAATTTTCTTTGGAGGAGGAGGAGATGGGAAATGGGTTGGTTGGCCTGCAAAAGATACCAGTATCCTCACTGCAAGAATTTTCCTGCACTGAGCTCTAAAGAAAAAAAGAAGAAAGGCAAAGGATGCAGAGAATGAAAAGCCATTTGATGTGAGGTGAAGAGGGAGGATTAGGGGGAGGGGAGGGGGAGTAAAAGCTGTTAAAAGGGAAGCAAAGGAAGGAAGAAGGGAAGCAGGAACATGTGTGACTTAATTTAAAGCTCAATCTCCCGGAGCTTCCAATTTTTTGCTATTACCACAATGCTATTAAAGAACATCCTTATGCATATAGCTTTGTGTCCTTTTGAAAATTATTGGGAGAAAGGGAACTATAAGGGCCTTCCTTGCTACTTTTTGTAATTGTGTAATGTTGAAATTCCATATAATTAAAATGGACTGATTTTATAGTCAGAAAAAAAATAATGAAGCAACATTAAACTAAGAAACAACTTTTGGAGCTGTGACTGTTTACCAATAGAAAAAAAGAGAAATGTCAGCCTCTGAGGGTTAGCGATTCAATAATAAGTTGTGACTGTTAAAATTTTTTCAATTCATTTAGGAATATTTACCTCAGCTTCCAGAAATGCTTTGATCTCTTTAAACATACCTACTTTCAAGAAAGTTTGTAATCTCCTACTTCAGTTCTAAGAGATCGTCACTTGCCGCCTCAAACAAGGACGAAACCATTTACCCCCGAACTGGCTAGAAAAATCTTATTTCAGTAGTTTTTCCAGTCCCCCCACAGGATGGAAAACTGTTCTTAAAAGCGAAATGGGCTGACAGAGGATCCGTGTTGCCTGGGGCCAGGGATGGGGGAGCGGACCAACTGGAAAGGGGTACCTGGGAACTTGTTGGGGTGATAGAAATATATCTTGGCTGAGGTGGTGGTTACATGACTGTATACATTTGTCAAAATTCATCAGCATACACTTAAAATGGGTGAATTTTATTAAATCATGCCTCAATAAATCTATTTTTTCAATAGCTTTAAACATAAAGTAAACTAGTACTTTCTGGGTGATCATGTATGTGAATATTGTAAATTTTATAACAATCAGGAGGATTCTCTTTTCAAAAGTCCTCAAACTAGTTATCAAGCCATGCGTTAGATTGAAAAGCGGAAAGGACTTTACCTACTTAAATGCCATTTTTATCTCTTTGAAGCTAGCATAAAAAGAAGAAAATAAATACATTTTTTCAATCACAGATTTTTATTCTATAATTCTTGCAGTTCTCTTCTCTTTTGATTTCCCTGGGGAGGGTGACATCTTCATTCTGGTATCGATATTTTGATCACGACAAATATCCACATATTCATTAAAAGTTTCTCTCCTATAAAGGAATTCAATTTTTTTTTTGATTGGTGCTAGACTCACAGACAGACAGAAATAAGCTGCCATTCTTCTATTTGATAGCCAGACGCTGCCAGTTGTAGCCAGGGCAGTCCTGCTGTTAAATTAGGTCTAATGAAGGAGTAATTGCTTTAGATATAGTGAACCATTTCAAAGAAAACAAGGATTCTAATTGATTTGCAATTTGTTTGGCACGTTGCATTGTCCACAGCTATTGATTAGTCTTCTGGATTTCACACTGCATGTGTTTCCCTTTATTAAGGGAATAACAGGTTACTGATTACTTTCTTTCTGGGTTTAATGTAGCGGTTAATGTCTACTTTGTTCTTGTGTCATGTCACAGGCAAGGAAGGAATAATAGGCAAGTGGGTGGCCCTTTGCTAAGCAACTTCCCTGCTGTTCTGAGCTGTGTGCTCTGAGACAGGCTGAAAAGCAGATCAAGAGAAAGGGTTAGAATAGCAGGACTCACAAGTTAGGGCCTGAGTCAGGCTAGACCTGGCTCGAAACTTGGCTTTCCCCTCCCAGTCAAAGCATAGCATGGGACGAAGCAGCTGGTGGTAGATTTGTTCTTGTATCATTCGATTATTTGGAGACAGGATATGAATCTGTGCCCATTGTTTTGTTTAATAGGTATGCATACTAAATGGGTGCAGAAAAAGAATATTTGAGGCCGAGGCCTTGTGGTTCATTTAACCCTTTGGAAAGTGACATTTTGTTGGCACCTGGGAAGCACTTGTTGCTGAGGTGTCGATATGATCATCAAAATGGCCCTTATGTTTATACCAACTGCAGGGGAGGGAGAAAAAGTTCTCAGGGTTGCAGTCATTTCATTGCCCTCAAAGCACAGCAGGAATTATTAGCTTACCCTGGCGTGCCCCTTTGTTTTCCTAGGGCTTTGCTCCTCCAGCAGATACTCATTTAAGGCGAATCCACTGCTTTCTGAAATGTGTTTTGCAATGGTGCAAGGAACGGGCACTCACTTAGCGGATCTAATCCTTTCACGGCTCAGCTTGTTAATGTAGCCAACTGCTGAAAATGGGAAATGGATTCTTTAATGAGACAGGTCCCTTCGTGGCTTTATTCTCCCAGTCCAACCCCCAGGCATTCATTCGAGTCGCCCTTGCCTCCAAGGCAGGATCAGGCACCCCCACTTCCCACCCAGCAAGCAACCCATTTTCCAGCACACAGTTCCCCATCTCTAGGCCCCTTGCCTAACCACAACCTTCCCAGAGCCCTTGGAAGCTCACAGATGACAAAGGGGTGTGGGCAGTAAAAGTTTCCCCTTTCTCTGTATCAGTTACCTCCTTCCTAACCCAGAGCCCCTCTTTTCCTGAGCCCCCAACATCATCAACAGGGTTATAGAGAGGAGTTACATTCAGAGGAGCAAATGCCCAGGGATTGCCTCCAAACTTTTCAAATAAGCACAGTTTGCCATACTACCCAAGGCATGTATAGATTTAATGTCTTTATTTAATACAGTTTTTTGTGCATAATGGATTTTATAGCAATCCTGATTGCAAGGGTTTGAAGCCAAGCAGGTAAACCTGGGCTCTGGTTCTTAGTTCTTCTTCTCTTACTGTTTTTGCTCCTCTCTTAACTGTTTTTGCTCCTGTGAGTCTTCCTGAAGCCAGTGTCTTCTTCTCCAGAAATCTCTCTGCCCCCCACCAAATTTTTAAGCAGGTAACATTCAAGTTAAAAGGAATAATAAAGGCAACTTGGAAGTCATGACAGGGTAGTCTGCAGTTTTAAGTGTGCATTTAGAAGAGAAAATGTGGATAGTTCTACCTGTTTTGCTTTGAAGACAGTTGATTTGGGGAAGTAAATTATATATACATGAGTTCAGGTCTTCCTTTAATCTGAGTTCTTAACTTTGCCTCGTCTGTGCCATGGAATCCTCTGGCAATCTGATGAAGCTTGTGGACCTCTTCTCAGATTGATTCTTTAGGGGCTCCTGGGTGGCTCAGATAGTTAAGCATCTGACTCTTGATTTTGGCTCAGGTCATGATCTCAAGGTTGTGAGATCGAGCCCCGCGTTGGGCTCTGTGCTGGGCGTGGAGCCTGCTTGGGATTCTCTCTCTCTCTCCGTCTCCCTCTGTCCCCCTGACCCCTACTTGCGTGTGTGCTCTCTCTCTCTTAAAAAAAAGATTCTTTAATTCATAAAATAAAATACCCAGGATTATAAAGAAAGCCAATTATACTGAAATAAAGTTATCAAAATATTTAGAAAACCCCAGTTTATATATAGCAGTTTCCTTATTATTATTAACTAATTGCTTCAAATAATTAATTAATAATTGCTTTAAATAATAAGATTAATTAATTTAATTAATTAGTTGCTTTAAATAATAAGATCTATGGATAGGTCTAGCCACTCCTATAATTTTGAAGTAATAGTGAGAATTAAATTTTGAATATCTATAATAACTTTAATATGTTATTTTTAAAAATCTGTGATTTCTCTTGATGATACAATCACAGGTACTGATAGTTATTGTTTTTTGTTGCCGAACCTATCATTGAAAGGGATTATAAAGGTAAAGATATATAGGGCACCTGGGTGGCTCAGTCTATTAAGCATTTGCCTTTGGCTCAGGTGGTGATCTTGGGGTCCTGGGATCGAATCCCAGATTGGGCTCCCTGCTCAGCGGGGAGCCTGCTTCTCCCTCTCCTGCTCCCCCTGCCTGTGCACTCTCACTCGCTCTCTCTCTCTTTCAAATAAATAAATAAAAACTTTAAAAAAAGATATATATTTTTTCCATACAAATTCATGGACTTCCTAAATTCCACCCACAAACCCACAGGACCCCTGTCATCTACAGTAATGGCCTCTTCCAGTGTTCAATCGGGTGCCCCGCAACCTGTCATTACAGTTCTAGAAAGGGGAAAGAGAGAAGAAATGAGCCCTGGAGAGGCCCAACTGGTGATGCCCCGGATCTGAGCCCTCCACCATATGAGTATGCAGAATTTCATGGATCATTAATGTTCTCCATGCCTTCCTAGACTTCCGCTCCTCCCAGTGTCCCCCATCTATAAAACTCGGGTCTGTTGAAGTCAAGGCCATACACCATGGACACATGGAGAGAGGAGAACCTGGCAAAAGCAAAATAGAACAAGCACATGAATTGTGCATCTTTTCATTATATGAGTCTAGTTGCAAGACATACAAATTGACAAGACATACAATTAAGAAATAAAATCTTTCTGGGGATTGGTGAAAGTAACAAAGATATCATCAAGGAGAACTCAGCTCACATTTAGTTAACTAGGGTTGGCAGATTTAGCAAATAAAAATACAAATATTTCATGGAGCAGACTTCTACTAAAAATTAGTTCTTGTTACCTGGAATTCAGATTTAAGTGCTTATTCTATATCTGATCTGAAAATCCTAAATTAACGTATTGTAAAAGGCAAGTAAATCTCAGTGTAAATTATAATTAAGTGATGTGAGAGGACTTTTGTTTCACTGGCCAAATAATTTGAACTGAACTCAGAAGTGGCAGGTTTGGTTTTTCGTGATTGGTCCTAAAATCAAAAAGGATTTTCAGGATCAAAAGGGAAGTAAAGAGATGAGCAGGAGTTAAGAGGTGAGGAGGAGGAATGAGGTGAGTCAAAAGGCAGGAGGGAGAATGGCTAAAGACAAGCACAGAAAGTTATCCTGCTTGAGATTCTCGGGCAAGTCAGCTTCGGGGGGACCTACTAAGTGACCTCCTCTCTCTCTGGACATGTACTCTGCCGTGAGTCTTTTGAAATGGAGGGATCCAAGGCTGCTCAGGCTTCTGCTTCATCCTCACAATACATAAAGGAACCACGGCTCAGGGAAGTTGAGCAATTAACCATAAACACCAAAGACTTCAGGCTTGCCACCATACATCTGTAGCTCTCCAGCAATTAATACTCAGGATTTTCTTCTCCCTATGCCTTACATTGCCTACTTACTGAAGAGGACTGAAACCGTCAGGGCTGGTAAGTTTGTGTTGTATGTCAAAAACTATGAAAGCCCCACTCTCCAGAGGCCTTTCCATTGTCCAAGGGAGAGCAATTAAATTAATCAGCTGGAAAGCTCACTTCCTGAGTGGGAAAAAGCAAGCTCAATCTAGTTCCTTCTTAACAACAACACTGACAACAACAGAGCAAAAGTCCCATCACGACATCATATCCCAGCCTTTCCTTTATTCCTGGGTCCAGGAAATTTAGATTTGGAGTTTTAAAATTGAGGAGGGCAGCTTCAGATCTCAATAGCTGTCTGTTGACCTGTGAAATGGCCCATCTCTCCCATGATGATGCTGCATTCCGGAAATGTCTGGGGAACCATGTTCTAGAAGCCCGAAGATGAAGAGCCCTTACCGCAAGGGAAAGTGTTAGTCTAAGACTTCTTATGCCTCAGGGCCCAAGGACACAGGCAACCGCCAGCGAACTTCACACTCTCTTTGGAAGTCCAGACTTGCTAGAAATCTCCGCAGATGGTCATGCTTATGTCAGCTCAACTAGGGCCTGTTGGCCTCTGCAGGAGGCCCGCCTGTGTTTAAAGCTGCTCCAAGGGAAAGCCTCCCTGACTGAAGTCTCACCCAACAGACCTCCTCTTAACACGGGATCCCATCACCCCATGTTGGTATTCAGATATGTTCCCCCTTTGTAGAGGCATTTTCTCTTGCTTTATCACAAGTGGTATCAATAGGTTATTTATATTTTGAACTCTATTGAAAAGAAGATTATACCAGGACATTTAATTTTAGTTAAGAAAATATAGAAATTATTCCCATGTATGAAAAGCAGTGCTTTAAAATGAAAGAAAATAGTTCACTCCTCGCTGTCACAGCAGTAGCCCTGCTAAGTACTTCTAAATTGCTCCACTTTGCTATTGTCTGAGGTCCTTGATAAGCATTCTGCATTTTAAGCTTTATCTATTTCTCATCATTAAAAAGCTCATTAGTTAGTCAGCATACTGGTACTTTCTTTACAGTTCATAAATTCAGATTATAACCTTGTGTCCTATAAATGGTGCCGCTCATTAAATCATCCAAATCATCCAAAACACTAGTGTGGAGACATTTAATGGTAAGATTTAAAATTAGATTTCTACATTTAGAAGTGTCATTAAAATACCCTGACAGCCTAAAGTTTTTAAAGGGAGACACGAAATCAGTAGGATTTGACTATGTGGCGGGACTGTGCTTCTCACCAAGCTACTGCAAAGCCAAGGTTATGTAGCCTGGGATCAATGCTGCCTATATAGTATCTGAATGAGGACCTACGGATTTAGTGCATCCAAGCTTAAATTCTTTATCACAAGATCTAATAGAAATCATATTTCCCATTCCTACAGTAGTCAAATTTTGTGGTGGTCTTCCGTCGAATATGGCTTTATTGTGACGCTAATGTATCTTCATTTGAATCTGGGATTCTTGAACGCTATTTGGACAATTAATGTACCAGAAAAAGTCCATCAGTCACAGACGAAGAAGCCATGGGCCAGATCAGAAACCAGTGAGCTCACTGACCTTGATTCCACCCCCAGGTAACCTCAAGATGCAGAAAATCTTCCTAAGAATATGGCATAGTGCTGGATGTCTTGTTCTGAAAGTAGTCGTTGGGAGGAAAAGAAGAAGGTGGCATGAGCACACTGGAAAAGTGGAATCCATAGACAAGACATTGTTCTGTCATCCTGGCTTAAACCAAGGAGTAAATGAAACTTTACCAACCTAAGTTCCAGATGGAGGCAGAGGAAACTAAGCTCCCATAAAAAGTGGGATTGACACCAAATGAAAAAGAATCCAGAGAGCAAGCATTTCTGAAGGTCCCCAGAACACACACACACACACACACACACACACACACACACACACACCCCTTCTCCTCCATGTTCTTGTTCTTTCTATTTGATATTTTGCCGTGGACTGGCTACCATTGATCTCAATGGACCCATAATACATTTATACTGCCCTCTTTCCCTAAAGTGACATACCCAACTCCCAATGCCACTGTGTCTTCTAATAGTGAACTATCTTCTGGTATAGAGGGGTGAGCTGTTGAGGCTAAAGGATGACAGCAGAGGATCTTGGACGTGGGGGGCAAAGGTGGGAATGGTTCTAGTTGCATACCTGTGAGCCATGGCATTCCCCAACAAAATGCTCTAGGCTGGGTGTAAAATTTCTTATGCTGGAGAACTTTAGGAATATACTTTCTATCCTGTGCTGCATTTGACAAATAGGCTGATTAAGTAATTTTAACATGAATAAACTTGACCCCTTATTGCCCCACTTACACAAACTAGAATGAGGACAGTCATCCCTTCCCTGGCTACTTAGCTGCTTGTCCTTCCATTTCCTTTATAATGACTTTTGACAGCTTCTCATTAATTAGTCACCCCTGACCACAAGGTAGCCTTTGGTTTAATAATTTTTATTCATTGAAGCCTGTCTTTGAGAATTGTCCATGATGCTCAAGACCTGGGTTGCATGGTCCCCTGCCCTGTAAGGAGCATATATGATTTACTGTTTCCTAACAGATGTCTCTTTTTCTCCCCTGTCACTCCCCCACTGCTCACTCTGACACGTTCCATGTCCACACCCCCTCCAACTTCCTCATTTTACTCCTACCCCATATTGTGAACATGCAAACCAAGGAGACCAACATCAGAGTACAGTCGGGTATTCTAGGCTCTATTCTCAACTCCACCAGGCCTGCCTCTGAGAAACCAAACTATTTTCTGACACACTGCATCTTGGCATCTGTAAATCAGAAAAATAATGACCTGAATGCTGAATACTGGTGAGAAGCCAGCAGTGAAAAAAGAGTGCCAGGTCACGGATAATGAAGGCCATATGCATGCCCTAAGCCAACAGAGTTCCTCTCTGTAAGCAGTTGTTCTTATGTGAACCAAGGGAAGTCCTCTGGTGAGATGTCTTCTTATTGGAACACATTTTTCCTTAAGTGTATTGCCCAACTTTATTGCCTTCATTCTAATGATCTTGCCTTACAACTAGAGAGGTTCAGTCTTTCCCAAACTTCATCCCCACATCTTGGCCAGCCTCTTGAGTTGAGGCCAACACCTTGAGATTTTAGCAAAGCATTTTTAAGTTTTGGCTCCATGTTTCCCAAAAGTTTTCTTGGTCTACTATTTTTTAAGAGGCTTGGCTTGAGTGGAGGGCTTACTTTATACAACAGATATGCTGTTGGGGGAGGACAGTACATTTTTTTGTGGATAGAATTCCGTTTTAAACACATAAGAAGAGCTCACTATATCAACAACCTATTTGATGAATTATTTTGTAAAGCAAAAAATCCAATACATTTCTATTTAGAAGAGTAGATTTTCTTAAGACAAGTCACACCTCAACAACCCATCTCTTCTTGCCGCTTGGCAAGGGGCCTCTGAGACCATGTGAGATCCACCTTAGTTAAACTCAGTGGTGAATTGTTCTCTGGATGTTAGACTCCTGCCTTCCTAACTATTCTGGGTAGACTCTGTTCATCCAGTTTCCTCTCACTTAAACAAACAGAACATGTTGCTATATGTACTGCCACTAGCCTGGCCCCAACCTCTGCCACAGCTCAGTTCCCTGACCTCTGCTGCTAAGTCAGCCAGGCCCTGCTCAGCCTCTTGCAGCCTGCAGCTGGTCAGCCGGTCCTAGGGCCCAGCTTCCTGGGCATACCATCATGGCTGCTGAGCCCCGACGCTCAGCTCACACTGACGTGCAGATAAGGGCTCAGCACTTCTCAAGAATCTAGCATTTTGCCTCCCCCATCACCGCATTTTAGAAGTCGGGGCTGCAGTGCACGGTGTTCCTTTGTGTAGTTGAGAGTTTCTGTGGACAGCCGTCCATGTGGCTTGTTCACACAGCAGGCAGCATCCCGCAAGCCAGCACCATAAGAAGGCACCGTCCACATGCCCGTAGCTGTTAGCCGGGCTAAGCCTGCACTCGAGAAGGCAGCTCTCACATCAAGAGGGTGGAAAGGCCCTCCAAACTCAGAAGCCTGAGAGCGACAGGACAAAGGATGGCCTACATTGGCACCATGGGGCACGTTAAGAAACCTGGTGGGGGAGGGCCGTAAGGAGTCATTGTCTATGGAGGCCACGGAAGTCCATTAACCCCATCCTGGCCCCCACCACTCCTAAAGAATCTAATTCCCTGACATTACATGTGCGAGGACTCATTCACAACTGTAGAAACACATTCACTGTATGTGTATTTTGCATTGGTTTGTCTGATAGGCAGAATAATGGTCTTCCAAAAATGTCCACATCCTAATCCCTGGAACCTGTGAATACGTTACCTTCCATGGCAGAAGAGACGTTGCAGATGTGATTCAAGTAAGGGCCTTGAGATAGATTATCCTGGATTATCCAGGTGGGCCCGATGTATCACATAAGTCCTTACAGAGGGGGAGTCTTTCCCAGCTATGATCAGAGGGAGACATGAAGTACAGAACAATGGTGACAGAGAGGCAATGTTGCCGGTTTTGAAGGGACCACGAGCCAAGGAGTGCGGGCAGCCTCTAGAAGCTGGAAAAGGCAAGGACATAGAGGCTCCGGAAATGAACGCAGCTCTAGCGACTCCTGGATTCTAGCCCCGTGAGACCCGTTTTGGATTTCTCACCTCCAGAACTGTAAGATCATAAACATGTATTGTTTACACCACCATGTTTGTGGTAACTTGTTGGCCGCCACAGGAACAAATATGGTCCGGAATAGCAGTTTGTTAAATTTGTTGCTACAATTTATCTTATTTGAATGCTTTAAGAGCTTTCATCACATCTCCCTCTCCCAGAGGTTTTCTGGAAACAAATGACTCCTTTGCCTTTTAATTTTTTTTTTTTTCTGTCACATGTAGGCTGAGGCTTATTCAGGCTTATATCACTGAAAGGCTCTAGCAATATTATCTCAGCATATAGCCCCAGACAAGAACACTCCTCACAGGATGCTACATTTTCTCGCGCGGTAAGGCGGACAGGGTGGAGGGCTGTGTGCGGGGGCAGCAAATGCATTAACCAAAGAACACGCTCCAGGGAAGAAGAATGAAAAGAAGATGTTTTGACCAGCTTGACTGTAGCACTTCATCCCTGGAGTTGTTCCCTTGAGTCTAAATTGCCGCTGACTGGGCAGTTTTCCTTCTAAAAGCTTTAGGATGACCGAGTGCGCTGCCCTGGGAAAGAAGACAATAGCTCTGAAAGACTCAGAGATCTCACCCCCACCACTGCGCTCCCCAGTGACGAAAAGTTAAGAAAACAACCACATGTGTGCCTCAGAAAAATGCCTCGTCAGGCAGTTGTCTCACCCCTGCCTGTTGAACATTTGGGTCACCCGATGCAAGTGTTAAAGCTGTGTTCAAACCAGAAAAAATAAAAATAATAAGCTGTCAGAATAATTACTAAGAACATGCAAGGATTATACAAAGTAAACTGCAGCCTGCAAAAAAGAGAATTGCATGTTAGCTAATTGTTAATTTTAGCAATCGCAGTGGCTAATTACCACGGCACACATTGACTATTAGCTTGATGCCCCGGCACCTGCTTTCTCCAATGAACAGATTTCTTCTTCGCTAGCACAGGAGCAAAATGTGTAATTATTGGCCATCATTGGGGCGATTTTTCAGTGATTCTTTTGTGTGATATGAATAAAGCATAATGACATATTTTATTAGAGGGCAAATAGCTGTTTGTTAATGGAAATGATTTGAAATCCAAAAAACTAGAAGCTAGGAGCATGTTTTCGGTATCAGCGTGAATTCAAATGTATTTTCTTTTAACTCTTTATAAAAGGAGCATAGAAATCAAATCTAAACTGAGTATAATATATTTAATGATATGTACAAACACAGCATTGATTAATTACCTCAAATGCTTTCAATGGTACACCATTTATTTTGTTTCAGTCATGTATTAAATTTTAGTATTTCATATTTAAATTCTTATTTCTTGGTCCGAGAGTCTTGGTGAAGCTGGCCTGCGTCACACCTCATTTCCTGGAGAACTCTCTTTTTATTGGTATACGTGGCACTTGCAAAGAGTGCTCGAAAAATCTAGGCTTCGTTGCTTTGAGAGCTGGGCACACCGGTGTCTCCCTGATGAGCATGAATTAGGTTATCAACACCCAACTGTCAGCCACTGGGTAGATTGTACATTGTAAATACGTTGCCCTGAAGACAAGTCTGGAACTCTTTTAGACTTGGAAATGACATTCTTTTCCCTTTCATGACACAATTAATAGATCTACCCCAGGAACCTATCAAAGAATAAAAGCAACGTCTGTCTTCCTCTCAGACATATGAATGATCGTATATGGGTAGGGGTGTGTGTGTGTGTGTGTGTGTGTGTGTGTGTGTGTGTGTGTGTGTGTGTGT
>NW_027397070.1:13478062-13492056 GCF_003265705.2 Callorhinus ursinus
TGTGTGTGTGTGTGTGTGTGTGTGTGTGTGTGTGTGTGTGTGTGTGTTTACTGGAAAACATTGCTTCCATTGGCAATGATGTAATGCAAGAAATAGGGTCTTTTCTTTCAACTTTGTTTCTGGCAAGGTTCTCAAACCTCTCTCTACCTCCATTTTCTTCCCCCCGCCCCCACAACAAACCAACACAATCTTTGTATTTTTATAATGGGATAATAGTTCTAAATATGGTGCTGTGGAGCTTGAGTCTAAAGTTCTCTGGAACTCTCAAATGAAAAAACAGCATTTGAGAATGGATCGATGAAGAATTAATATTAACAGGATCAGCATATCCCTATTGTCTTGATTAAGCTCAGGGGGAAAAAAGCTTGTTTGAAGAGAGTGTTCAATTCCACCACATATTTATACCTTATTTGTATTTCTAACTCTGAACACTCTGTGCTGAATTCTTCCTAAACCATAACATGAGAAAATGTGCCTCTTGTTCTCAACAGGAAAGATTAAAGGGCTGTGCTGGAGCTGTGTGTTTGCCGAGCTTTCGTCACTCCGTCCCACTCTTAGGTTCAGTTATGAAAGTTGTGTATTTTCAGAGGTCACTGGAAGGCAACACACCTCTGTTTTCTGAGTGTAGAGAACTTGCTCCTCATCGCCAGGCTTATTGTTTTATTACCACTGTTTACAAACAGGGAGAAACCCCCTTGAATGGGCACTTCCTTTCTTACCACAGGCTTCCCCACTATTTTAAGATGTAGATAAGTTCAGTATTCAGGTTCACTGTTTGACCCATTAAACCGGTATTGAGGTATAATTTGTGTGTTTTCCCAGTACCGTTGCACATAGAATGGGGTTCATTTCCACACGTTTGAATAAATTTATCCAGTTCAGTGAACCTGTTGTGAAGCTCAGCAAAACTCAGTAGGTGGCTTTAAAGTCCTGTAATTAGCCCATTACAGAAAATCTGTACTTTGGATTTTTGCACATTGGTTAATAAGCATAACATGCTTCATATATAAATAACATTACCTTAAATGATGCAATATAAAGGAATTAAAGGCCAATGGAGTTAAACAAAATACTTGAAAGAGACCTCAAATTAGCATGTTTAATTCCAACTCACTGCACAGGAAAAGCCTCTAGCTCTTACTGTACCGGGTCCACACAAGCTTAGAATAACATGCACGGCCCCCAAGGTGCCGGGCTTTCCATTCACACGTCCTACCTGCCTCTCGTCAACTCTGAAGCTTGGGCTAAGTTTACCTTTACCTCATTTCCTTTCATTTCTGATCAGGGACAAGGAGACAAGGTGAAGGGAGGGGTAGGGGCTTGGGGTGGGGAGACTTCAGCCCAGCTGTGACTTCCTGGGGATGGTATTTGCATGATCATTTCCTCCTTGATTCACCGGAGTAGAGAGTAGAGTGGGCCTGGTTCTTCCTTCCTCTCTGCTTTTCTCACTCACGTCTGTTTGACAGTCACTACAGGATGAAATACCACGTGAATGTCATGTATACAAGAACTTACCTTTAGAGTTTTAACCTCTTAGAAACTTTACCATTAAACAGCTCTGTGTTATATTGCCTCACTCTGGCCTATTTAAAAATGCTTTTTCACCTGTCTGTGGAATAAAGTTGTATTTCCATATATAGCATAACAGTAAAAGAGACCCATTCCTATGAATTTAAGAGCAAGTACACCGTAGATAAAGTCACACTATAGTTGTATAACCAATAATCGAAAATTGTTGAACTACAACTCACCTTAGAATGTAAACTCCATGAAGCCAGGAGCCCCCGATGGCCTCGTTTCCTTTCAGTTCCCCTCACCCAGCACAATTCATTCATTCATTTATTCATCAACTATTTATTGAGTACCTTCTGCATGCTCAGCACTGCAACAGGTTTTGAAGATACAGTGGTAAATAAAAGAAACCCCAAATAAAAGAAACTGGCCAATTGGCCAAAAATCAACCCTGCCAAATTAACTCATCAAATAATCAATTTATTGAGTCACTGATTTGTCAAATTTACCAAATACATGTTTCTTTCAACTATACAATATACAACAGTTTGTTAATATGGTCTTCATTGATCAGTTTTCTTTTGCGTTTTATAACAGCATTCTGGGACATTTTAATTTGTCAAAGCTAAAGGTAGTTTACTCCTCTCATATATACGTTCTGTGTCCATAAAATATTTCATATTCTACCCCAAATTTTAGTTATTTTCCTTAGAAATGTTCAATCTTCTACAGATTTATTTTTTTAAGCGATTTACAGTTTTGTCAACTAGTTAGCTTCCATAGGATTGTCTAATTTCTAAGAGAAATACTGACCTTAGTATATGATGTTGTTGCTTCATTATTTCCTAGTTCATTTTTTATTGTAGCTATCTTTTAGCATCTTTAGAATTTTTAGCTCATCTTTTAAATCCTTTTTTGCAAATTTTAGTTTTATGGTAATATATAAATCAAATTTGAAATTTTATCATCCAGTTAATTATGCCAATCCCTTCTGAGCCTCCTTACTTCCCTTATAGATCTTTGAACATGTTTGCCCTTTCATTTCAGATCCTCTACCTGCATACAACCAGGTAAAAATATCTCAATTTCTCCTTGCTAGGAAATAAAAATTGAGCATTTCATCTGCACCTACTTGTGATTTCTGTAATTTTATAGTTGTTTTCAAATTATAAACATAATTAGGTTTCTTTTTACAATTGCTTGATGGACTTGGTGGACTTAATTGTTGTTTCTAGCAATTTTTAAATTTCCATGTTACACATGGGATGAGATTGTTTCAGTTGATGTAGTTTTTCCCCATCTTTCTTCATGTCATTTAGAATTTCTCTATAAGCATTATTTCATTCTTTTACCAGTGCCTCCAATGGCTTATCAGCCTTGATTTTATATGACTAGCGATTAATGTCTAAAATCTCTGCATAGCAGTTTCATACTTAAAGGAATAAGTGTTAGAATCGAGGTACTAATCTTAACTAAAGTTGGGTTACTGATTATTAAAGACCCTTTTCTGAATATTAAATATATACTCTAAGGGTGCCTGGGTGGCTCAGTCCTTTCGTGTCTGCCTTCGACTCAGGTTATGACCCCGGAGTCCTGGGATTGAGTCCCACATCGGGCTCCCTGCTCAGCGGGGAGTCTGCTTCTCCCTCTGACCCTCACCCCACTTGTGCTCTCTCTCTCTCTCTCAAATAAACAAATAAAATCTTAAAAAAATAATAATAAACATAGTCATTATGTTTTTTAAAAAATTAAATAAATATATACTCTAAAAGGCTAAACCATACTGTGTCCTTTAGCTGTTAATCAAAAAAGTGTTATTTTGAGGACAAAATTAAAGCTTCACAGAAATCATCCAAAGCTGTTAAAACATCCTATCTAACACAATTTGCCATATAATTTATAAACAGAAAAATAATCCACTCTGTTAACTGGTACATTGCTAAATGTGGCAAAATGTCATTCAGAAAACTGAGTTTCAGGAAATTATTTTTATAAGTGACTCAGTGCTAAAACAAAAACAAAAACCCCAAAACATGGTCCCTGCTTCCATGGAGCTCACAAGTGAGGGCAACAGGCATTAATCCAGGAACTCCATTTCGTAGGTTAATGATGCCATGAGAGCATATCTGGGGGAACTGAGCTCATTAGGGAGGCCAGGTGTTGAAGAGTAAAGTTAACTAAGTGAAGTTGGGGGATAGAGGCCTTCCAGAAAGTGAGAAAAGTCTGTGCGTGGCCCAGGGCCTAAAGCAGATACCTGAGGCCTCTACAACTATTAAATGAATGAATGATCTGTTGTAAGAGCCTTCAGATACTCCGAGCTCTCCCGCAAAAGATGGCCCTCCTTGAAGCCTAGGGGTCCTTCTACCGGCCTCCCGCAGAGTGTGCCTGGAAGGCCTGTTCAGCTAAGACCAGCAGGGAGCTCATTGGTGCACCCTCTCACCCACGCACCCGAGAAAGCTTCTCTGCCCTTCATCCCACCCTCAGTCCTGTCCTTTTCCTAGAAGCAGGTGTTGAAGGAGTACAGGTAACTTTTTGGCAGGAGCTGCAGGCATTGTCAGCCATCACCAGCTCTCCAAAGACGTACAGTCCTGGGTGAGCTCCGTCCTAAATAACCCAACACGACGTCAGCTCTCTGAGCACTTGCCTCACTCCAGGCTTATTTTCTCAGAGCTTACTTCTCTGATCAGGGACATGAGGATGTCTCTGGGTGTTGTCTAAAATACAGAGTCTAGGAACTCA
Source organism: Callorhinus ursinus (assembly GCF_003265705.2). Taxonomy (NCBI): domain Eukaryota; kingdom Metazoa; phylum Chordata; class Mammalia; order Carnivora; family Otariidae; genus Callorhinus; species Callorhinus ursinus. The sequence goes on from NW_027397070.1 coordinate 13,482,314, forward strand.
CCCCAAACCTACAGAATCAGAATTTTAGGAGAGGAGATCTAGGCATATCTGGGTATATGCATTTTATTTATTTTTTTAAAGTTATTTGTTTCTTTCTTTCTTTATTTTAGTAAACTCTACCCCCAGTGTGGGGCTCGAACTCATGACCCCAAGATCAAGAGTCACACGCTCTTCCAACTGAGCCAGCAAGGTGCCCCTGGCTATATGCATTTTAACAACTCCTCTCCTCCCATTATTTGACACCCTGAATTTGAGAACTGCTAGCACAAGTGCCGAATAAATAAAACTTGAAGAGAATACGGTGGTGGGTTTATCAGATGGGGTTTTCCTGTTTTTTGAGTAAATTGTTTAGTCTTACTCTCTCCCGTATTTTGGGACATGTATGTCAGGGTGAGGGGCATCACTGTTCTCTCTCTCCTAACACCAGGCAGAAGGCTTCTCCAGGACCTGGGTTCTGGACTCCAAATATCAGCATGGATTCACCTTGCACACCCTGGAGCTTGGGGTACTTGGGGCTTCAGGTCCAGAGTCACAACTCCCAGGTGGGCTGGGGAGATCCTGTCTTTCACCCCTTAGTCCACCTCCCTGGCGTAAGCCCATTTTGTTGCTTAGTTGTGGGGGAGCGCCCTCCGTCAGAAGAGAAGAGAAACATTTGTGCCTTCAGTCAGCCTCTTTTCATTCCCATCATTGTTGCCCACACAATCCACACTACATAAATTAGATAGAAATGTGATCTCGGTCAGTTAGTTTTGGTTGAAAATGGTGGTTTTTGTGGACACCCTGTGCATCATTGCCCATAGGCCCTCAGGTTTGGTTTGCTCTTGGTAAGCAGCTCCCATAAAGGTGTCAAAACCACTGCAGTTCAACAATGCCATGGGAAGTTCACTGAGGAAACTGTGAAGCCAGAAAGAAGGAATAAGATTCAGAGCTCAGCGTACAGATCTAAACAGACCTAAGTCCTGATTTTGCTCTTTCCCAGAAGTGTAATGTAATTTAGGAAAGCCGCCTAACATTCTAAGGGGGCAGATCCCTCAGCTCAGTTCCCTCCCAGTGATGTGGGGTAGTAATAGTTTCTCCCTCATGTGGTGTTGTAAGGATCAAACAAGACAATGTTTGCAAACTCTTCAGCACAGCTCCCGGCACAAAACCCTCAAAAGAAGTATTGGTTACCTTTTACTGTGGTAGGTTTTTAAAATGTATTTTTAATAAACTTTTTCTGCCAGATAAGAGAATGGCAAATAAACGTTCCTGAAAGAAGCTGTGGTCGGTTAGAGCTTATCTACCTTTAACCAGACATGGGACAAAGTAAGAAATCCCACGATGGTACCCCATATGGCGCACCAACTCTTTTGCCATAGGAGGAGGGGCACTGTTAGAACCTGGCCATGTCTCCAGGCACAACAATGAGGCACAAGGAAAACCCAGTGAACTTTACGTGAACCTTTAAGTTTTGGGACTCTGAACAAATGTGAAAAATCAGGCTCAACAGCGCATAAGCACCAAGAAAGAACTGGGGGGAAGTTTAAATTTATATTGTAGTTACTCAATATAAAGGAATTGGGGTTTTGTTAATGTTTATAATGTTGAAGGAAGGAGGGGTGCCTGGGTGCCTCAGTCGTTAAGCGTCTGCCTTCAGCTCAGGTCATGATCCCAGGGTCCTGGGATCGAGCCCCACATCGGGCTCCCTGCTCCACGAGAAGCATGCTTCTCCCTCTCCCACTCCCTCTGCTTGTGTTCCCTCTCTCGCTGTGTCTCTCTCTGTCAAATAAATAAATAAAATCTTTAAAAAAAATGTTGAAGGAAGGAAAAACAATTTCAAAGCCTAGGACGCTGATCCAAGTGGGGAGACCATTTGACAAGTCTCCTCTGCATGTGTTCACAGCTTCATTCTTAATATGTTACAAAAGTTTGTTCTGGTATCTTTCCAGGAGTCCTACACCAGGGAAGTGTCCAGAATGCCACAAATAAGAGAATCATCCTTGTCTCCTCAGGACAAGGAGGCAGCAAGCCCCATCCTTTCAGGGTACTATGCAGACTTTCTTTTTACCTCTCAAAGATTCACAGCCCTTAGTACATTTAAAAAATACTTTAGGGATGCCTGGGTGACGGAGTCAGTTAAGTGACCGACTCTTGGTTTCTGCTCAGGTCGTGATCTCAGGGTCATGAGATGGAGCCCTGTGTGGGCCCTGCACTCAGTGGGGAGTCTGCTTCAGACTCTCTCCCCCACTCCCTCTGCCCCTCCCCACTACACTCTCTCTTTCTAAAATAAAAAAACTTTAGTCACACTAATGTATACTCAATATAGGAGAAACTGATTTTCATCGATGACACCATATCTCGATAATCCAAGGTTAAAATAGAGTAAACTGTATTTCCTAAGTGTGTGGATGAGCTCTTACTGTGGTGGATACACATGTGGATGTGATGTATCTTCTGATACCACATCTCAACCTGTCAGCTCTTGGGTGTGTTGAGAAGAAACAAGTAGTTAAAGTGTGGTAGAGATACATACTCAACTATTCATTCATTTAACCAGCTTTCATTGATCACTTACTATGTGCCAGGCCCCAGTTAGGCCCTGGGGATACACAGATAAAGAAGATCTTGGCTCCTGCCCTTATCTTGTACACTGTCTAGTGATGAAGGCAGAAGTGTTTTCCAGTCATTATAGTACAGTGAGATATGTATTAACAAAAGTAGGCTGATTCCTCAGAACTTTGAAGTGTTATAGGAATAATGCGAGAACTTTCTCAGATAGTTAAAAATAAGGATACATCATCATCACTGTTATCAGCAAGATACTGAGCCATTATGCACAGTTGAGTATAAAAGATTACCACATTCTAAGGGGCACTGGTCACTTTGTAGACATCGTTGATTGATTTGTACATTTATTAGATAATTTTAGATGGGAAAAGGATGCTTTTTTCTAATAAACACAAAGGGCATCACGTGGCTCTTGACAGTCATGCTACAATGGTACCATTTTTCTATCCATTAGGCACTTAATCATTTAATCTTAAGGATTAATTGTGTGAGGAAGGCATCATTTTCCCCTACTTACAGATGGGGAAACTGAGGCTTAGAAAGATTACACAACTTGTTTAATTTCACAAAGCTCCATATATGCAATGTTCATGACTGAGAGCTGGTTAAAAACGAATTCACGTTCCAGATTGCTTTTTACACAGTAGCCCTGGGGATAGCAAAAGATCCCAGCTGAGTTGCAAACTAGTTTGTCTGCTGTTCAGACAAAGCAAAGGCACCAGAAATTGCCTACCTGGAAACTTACAAGAATATCAGGAAAGCTCAATGCTGTGTTCCAGCTAATAGATTAGGTCATTCCTAGGATGTTTACATTTCTTTGGTTGTTTGTAACTCTTTGCCACATATAATCATGGATCGCTGACCAGAATTTGCTGGTAAAAGCTGTTCACTCAAGAGATATTTATTGAATGCTTACAATGTGTAAGGCCCTGGAATTGGTTCAGACATGGATCCTAATCCCAGGAAGCCTACAGTGAAGCAGGAATGATAAAGTGTACATAAATAACCATGAGGTATAAAGGTAAACTGCTCTCATGGTACAGAAGAGGAAGGGATTCCTTATAAGTAGGACAGCAGAGAAAGCTTCATGGAGGAGAGAACGTTTGAACTAGACCTTGAAAGAGGGAAGGGAATGGGACAACCAGAAGTGGGAGTGAGGAGAAGATCCCGAAGGAAGAGGCTCATCTCAACTGAAGGCAGGATAAAGGAGAGCAAGAATAGATACGGGAAGTGGGCAGTCATATAGGGTGAGCCCTCTGCGTTATTGACGTTTCCCAAGGAAACTCTAGGAATTCTCTTGGGACTTCCCTTGGCTAACAGGAAAAGAAAGGTTCTTTCTCGGTGTAGACACTCAAAACAGGAAGTAGCCCCTACAAAGTTACTGTATTCCATTTTTGGAAGAGAAAGGTTGTACCTTAGTGCATGTTCCAGGTGAAAATATTATTATTAGATGTTATGGCAGGGATATAATAAAACTTCCAATGATGCTGAGACTAACAGTTCAATATATGGCAGATTTTCACTATTTGTGTCATTTTTTTTTTTTTTTTAATGAACTGTGAAGCTCCCTGTTCACCTCTGGGGATATGGTGAAGATTTGTCAGAGGATCGTAATGACGTGAAATATCTTATGAAAAGAATTATCCAAGTGATCACCATAGCCAGGGCATTATTCTTTAATAACAGCAATATGAAAACACAGTTAAGATTTCTCTCTTTCTGTTTTAACATACCAATACCTTTACTCATATGGTTATATACAGCACTTGCATATACCCCACAAAGATGTGGATAAAATTTGTACCCTTAGTCCACCACATTCTTCCCCTTTGGAAAGTTTCAAGAGGAATATTTCAAGAAAGGAATAATTAGAAAAATGTTATAACTCACATTCTTTCATTTCATATATACAATTTTAAAAACTAGATTTTCCCTGGTAGGCAGCTACCTGAGTTTACTATAAATCATTTTCAAATGTGAAAACTATGATTGTGACTTGTTATTTGCCCCACTGGAAAAAAATCACGAGGAGTTAAAATAAGACAGAAATTGTACAATTCTCTCTGGTCGGTGGCTATGCAATTCATTAAAGATCTTGAGCATGACCGTCAGGCAGAGACAGCAATATAATGACCCAGCACTCTCTCTGGGGCTTGTTGTGAAGGAGGATAGCGGACACAACTTGTCTGTAGAGTGATGGATTCGTAGCTGCTTGCTGTGTGAGAACATCATTTTACCCAGATTAGAGGAACGATAAATAATCGGGGCTATTTCCAATTTTGTAGTATCACGGGTTGGCATTAACAGATGAGTTATGTCATTTGATAATGGGTTGCCTTCATTATAACATTGGCAGAAGAATTTTTGGCATCACTCAATGACAGAAAGAAAATTAGTTTGAGTAAAAAGTTGTATGTGCTTAGGCCTTATGTAAAATAAAAATTAAGGTAGACTGTCCTTTCATTTAGCTAAACAATAATTCAAAAATATAATTTTAAAGACAACTTTTCTTGAACTAGACAAGTTGCATAGGGAAAAATAAAAATTCTTGAAATTTAAGATACTATATAGAAGATGTATGATTATAATATGCAAGCAAAGTATGTGAAGGACTAGAATTAGAAGAAAGGACTTAAAAATGTGGAAGGACAACATGTAAGAAACTGGTTAAAGTGATAGTATCTGCACGTGCCGGGTGGCTCAGTCAGTTAAGCATCTGCAATCAGCTCAGGTCATGATCCCAGGGTCCTGGGATTGAGTCCTGTGTCAGGTTCCCAGCTCAGCGGAGAGCCTGCTTCTCCCTCTCCCCCCTGCTCATTCTCTCTCTTGCTATCTCTGTCTCTCCTTCTCTCTCTCAAATAAATAAACAAATTTTTTTTTAAGTGATAGTATCTGGATAGTGGTCAGTGAGTGAAGGGAACTGTTTGAAGAGTTAAACTTTACATGACTGTATATTCTCTTTAGTTTTCTTAATTAAAAATAACTTCAAAGACATTAATTAGTCAATTCTTGGTATTTGTAGTGTTTACTTTTTATATATATTATTTGCTATGCACTTGCCTCAAATCAGTTTTTGGAAATTGTTGGATTACAAATGATAAGTGAATAAATACACAAAACTCCGTGAGAAGGCAGTTGGGGTGCAGTAGGCTGAGGGGGATTAAAACAAAGTATTTCATTGCTCTGACTTTTACTCATCTCTCTTTTATATTCTACATTCTGAACCTCATAGAATCTCTCTGCAGATTTCATAATTTCAGTTTTTACCCAACTCATCCACCTTATAATTATGAATATATGGACATAATTAACTGAATCACTTTGAGAGAGGAAAAAATACCCTACTTAAGGCTAATTAGATGAATCATGAATGCCTGGAAGAATGCATTTCAATAAGGTGAAAAACTTTGGATAAAAATTTAATGAAGTTTCTAATTGCATTTGACTACAGAGAATATTGATAAATGTTCATTCCATGCAGATTATTAAGCTGTATCGATTTAGGATCCCAAAGTCTAAATACCACCCTTGCCTCCAGAGGAGACCTGATTGCACTCACATGTCACATTCATAAAAAACATAGTGCACTAATTGGGAGTCTCCCGCCATCTGCACACTTGCTTCCAGGCGCACATAAAATGATCAATGGGAAAGCAGGGTCAATCCAGGCAGACTGTGAGTGAAATTAAAATAATAAAATGTCTAAACATTTAACTGCAAATAGGAAATCTTTATACCCACCCACACCCTATTCTGTAGCATAAAGCTAAGGCACAATTATTCATATACCTCAAGTAATTTGCAGGCTCCATACAAAATCTCATTTAAAATAAGAAATTGCTATTTCTGCACATTTATTCTACCAAATGCCAGCTAATTGCTGCAATGGCCATTATAAAGAATAATTTTCGCTTAGTGAAAAAAAAAGGAATGAAGAGAACATTTTCTGGTTTTGTTCCACTGCGAAGGCTCTATTCAGTGAATACTGAATGCACAGCGTTTCACTGCTACATTTATTATGCTGAGAGGTCAAGTATTACACAGCATCTTGTATTACGCTTTGCATGCTAAGTATTTCACTTCACAAATTGACCCTCCGGTGTACTTGCTACATAATGCTTTAAAAACCCAGCTAAAACGCAGGACAATTAGCAATACTTTTACTCCCAGTTAACAATGGGAACACCAATGTAGGTGATTGCATTTACAGTGTAGCTTTCTTCACAAAACATTTTTGACACATTAAGGTACTTCGGAATTGTGCAGTACCAGTCCTCTCTTGTGAATGGCTTTCCAGCATTTGCAGAGAGAAACAGTTACTGTATGTTAGAGCTTAATTGAAAAGAATTCAACCACGGCCTATGAAGCACCAATTAGGGTGATATTATATCATAAAAAGCTGTGATATCCATGTTCAGACTTGCGCATCAGCCAATACAAAGTAGGACACAATTAAAAAGATATACAGTTTAAACTCTTGAAACTGTTAAATTTAATTAGGAGTTCAGTATGTGGGGGGAGGGAGGTGTGTTTGTGTGGGATGGGGCAGCCGGGGGGCGGGGGGGAGCGCAGAGAAAAGGAAGTTCCCTGCAGACCTGGAGACCCCAGGCACTAGCTGCCCAGGATAACCACGTCAGTTGGTCCTTTCCATTTAAACCACCTTTAGTTAATGGAAGTGTGGGGCGTTTGCTTTGCCCCAGCGATGAGTTGCTGAGATCAGATGAATATCCCTGCTCAGTCCGGACGTGCTGCTTTCCATTAATTCTGGGGTGCCCACTGGCACTGGCATCTGGGAGGGAGAGAAAGCAGAAGTGGCTTGCTTGGACCGCGGAAGTGGGGGTGTGCTATGATGTGCTCTGGCCCACACAGATCACACACAATTAAAAGAGTTAACTGCATTGCTTTTCATGAAGAAAGACACAGATAATTGTGAAATAAAATGGACATGGCCAGATCAGCATAAGTGTCTTTGCAGGCTTGGCTCTGGATGTAATATTTAAATACTGGAACCTGCATGAATCCCCACTTGGAGGTGACAGCCAGCAGGTAATTATCAGTAAAACAACATTATCAAAGTTCTCGTGCGTAGCATGTTTGACTGACTGGAGTGCTTCTCCTTACAAATCCTGCTAATATCCATTTCAATCTGCTTTAATATGTTCACAAGTTGGGGCTTATTTTGAATTCCACTGGGTAAATGAGGACAGCACACTTTGAATTTGCATACTATACACATTCCTTTCATTTGTGGTGGGGTTTCCAGAGTATTTTTTTAAAGGAAACTACTAACATCAAGAATCCAGAAAAACTTTTTCACTATGAGAATGAAGATAGGAAACAGCTCATTTCTCCAGTGTATTTATTTCATCTGAGGCTATACAATAGATTTATGAAAATGATCCTTATTTTGTCTTAAGAAGAAAAGATATTTTTTAATGTATCGGTGTTTAAATAAATAAATAAATGAAATTTATCAGTGTGAATGCAGTTTTCTAAGGTACTCAAGCTATTGAAATTAAAAGTTAAAGTAATTTTTTAAAAAGTCTGTGTTTGAAAAAATCAGATGGAAAAGTCCTCTTCTCTGATTTGAGGTCTCTCACTCTTCAGTCCACGAGGTTACTTCAGGCCTTTTTTAAATTTCCACCTTTTCCTGTCCGACAAAAAAGCAGAACTGAATGGCATTTTATTGATGAGATAAATTGGAATTTTGTGTGATCTAAAATCAGATATTCCATGTTCCCTTCTTTCTCAATGAACTCTTCATGACCTTTAAAATATCAGCAAACAGAAAGAAGTATCTCATTAAAGATCCAAGGAGGCCCCACCTTCAAACCCAGCATGAGTTCCAGATAATTCAGAAGACACAGTCATTACTTTGGAGCAATATCTGATCTCACCTTGGCTTCCAATGCATTGAATTAAATTAAATTAAATTCCAATACATTGAATCAATTAGGACATTAATAAAATAGTTACTGATATTGTGGAAATCTACAGTAAGGTTACATTAAATTGTACAGGCTATTTTTAGGGGCACCTGGTGGCACAGTCGGTTAAGCATCCGACTCTTGGTTTCAGTTCAGGTCATGTTCTCAGTGTCATGAGATTGAGCCCCATGTCAGGCTTCAGGCTCTGCGCTCCACGCAGCATCTGCATAAGACTGTCTTTACCTCTCCCCCTGCCCCTCCCGCCTCAAATAAATAAAAAATTGTACAGGCCGTTTTTGTTTTATTGGTTGCACATGTAACAAGAGGCATAGTTTTACTGGGAGATTCTGCCTTTGAAAACTAGGCCAATTAGCAGATTGCAAGGTGGTAGTGATATGAAGATGTTTTCTCTTTTAATGAAAATGGAGCCAAAATGATGAATGTGATTAACATTAGAGGGATTTTAAGGGACATGAATGTGAAGGAGTTTAGATAATGCTGAAACAATTGCATAAGAGTTATACACTGAACAATCTGGACTCTAGACCTTTCTGTCCAACCCCTTTTCTGCGTTAGATACTGCTTCCCGAATGAACAAGACCGAGGAAGTTCAGTTCGAAGGTTTTATTGACAATTCAGTATCTTGTATTAAGATTCTTCCAAGGTGACAAGATTTTGCAAACGTTTCCCTAAATTCATTTTCTGACTAATGGTATTTGTGAAATTCTCACTCTCTGAGGGGGCTGAGAGAATTAATTATCCCATGTGGTCTGGAACTGAGTTGATGATGAAAATTGCTGCTGAGGTATCAAAGACCTATTTTTATTCTTTTCTGCAGGAAGAAAAATGTCTCTTCTTCCATGAACCAGTTTTATCAAAAAGATACCAAAGGGCTTAGGCACCAATACCTCACTTTTCCGTCCTTCATAGTGAGTTACTATGTGACCTCACTATACGTAGTGACCTCACTGTACCCCACTACTCGAGAAATCATCAAATTTTCATTCACTACAGCCAGGGGTCACACCTTCATACACAACCCTGGACCAGTAGGAAATGTAAATGGGTAAAGTGCACTGGGTATAAGGGAACAGTTGGGTGGGGGCACTGGGAAATTAGAAAATGCCAAAAATGCCGTTACTTAGCTCTGGAGATTTGGGTCATGCAGAAATATAATCTCACAGTGGCAAGATCTTCCAGTTTTTCCAAGAGAAGCCAAAAGTGTGTGTGTGTGTGTGTGTGTGTGTGTGTGTGTGTGTGTGTGTGTGT
>NW_027397070.1:13492066-13581839 GCF_003265705.2 Callorhinus ursinus
TGTGTGTGTGTGTGTGTGTGTGTGTGTGTGTGTGTGTGTGTGTGTGTTTCCCTGATTTTAAAACATTGTGATCAAAGTAAATACATCTAATGGCCTAGGTTTGGAGCAATGGGCCATCAGTTTGCAATCGCTGATATAACTCACCATCTTCAAATGTGTTCTAAGTTTCCTTCCTTATAGTAATGGACTATCATCTTATCATTGTGAAATGGTTTGCATTTTTATAGGCATTAAACTTTTAACTACAGTATTTAGCAGGCAAGTCAGGTATTTCTTCTGGTACATGTATCTTCATAATCACTTGAAATGAAACCCTATGGCCGGAAAGCCTTGTCTCCAGACTTGAGAGTAGCTTCATTCTCGTTTCTATTAGCTAGTAATTTTAATTATACTGCCTAACATTTATTGATCTGTAACTTGGTTCCAAGTCATTTTAGAATATGTGTTTGTGGGGCGCCTGGGTGGCTCAGTTGGTTAAGCGACTGCCTTCGGCTCAGGTCATGATCCTGGAGTCCCGGGATCGAGTCCCACATCGGGCTCCCTGCTCAGCAGGGAGTCTGCTTCTCCCTCTGACCCTCTTCCCTCTCATGCTCTCTATCTCCCATTCTCTCTCTCTCTCTCAAATAAATAAATAAATAAATAAAAATCTTTAGAATATGTGTTTGTACGTGTGTTATCTGACCCAACCCTCACAACAGTCCCACGAGTTAAAACAAGCTAGGTGATATGCAGTAACAACCCCACAGCTTCTGTGATTTAACATAACCAAACTTTATTTCTCACTGATTCTACATGTCCAACATGGATCATGAGGGTGACTCTGCTCACCGTTGTTACTTAGGAACCCAGGCTGAAAGAAGTTTCATCTCAATCAGTGCTTCTGCCATCACCCAGACAGGAAAAGAAGATGAGGCACATCATATTCTGGCTCCTAAAGCTTCTGTCCAGGAAACACAGCTTTTGCTTACACTTATTGGCCTTAAAGTTTACTTAGAGGGACAAATACTTGAAAACATAACAGAATTGTATTTTTTAAAATTTAATTCCAGTACAGTTAACATACAGTGTTATATTTGTTACAGGTGTATAATACAGTGACTCAACAATGCTATACATTACTCAGCACCCATCATGATAAGTGTGCTCTTAATCCCCATCACCTATTTCACCCATCCCTCACCTGCCTCCCCTCTGGTAACCATCAGTTTGTTCTCTGTAGTGAAGAATCTGTTTCTTGGTTTGCCTCTCTCTCTTTTTTTCCTTTGCTCATTTGTTTTGTTTCTTAAATTCCACATATGACTAAAATCATATGGGATTTGTCTTTTACTGATTTATTTCACTTAGCATTATACTCTCTAGATCCATCCATGTTGTTGCAAATGGCAAGATTTAATTCTTTTTATGGCTGAGTAATATTCCTGTGTGTGTGTGTGTGTGTGTGTGTGTGTGTGTGTGTGTGTGTCACATCTTCTTTATCCATTCATCTCCTGGGACACTGGGCTACTTCCATAATTTGGCTATTGTAAATAATGCTGCAATAAACATAGGGGTACACATATCTTTTTGAAGTAGTGTTTTTGTATTCTTAGGGTAAATCCTCAGTAGTGGAATTACTGGATCATAGGAGTTCTATTTTTAACTTTTTGAGGAACCTCCACACTGTTTTCCACAGTGGCTACACCAGTTTGCATTCCCACCAACAGTGCCCAAGACAGTCCAATCATATTTTATTTTATTTTTTTAAAGATTTTATTTATTTATCTGACAGAGAGAGACACAGTGAGAGAGGGAACACAAGCAGGGGAGTGGGAGAGGGAGAAGCAGGCTTCCCACGGAGCAGAGAGCCCGACGTGGGGCTCGATCCCAGGACCCTGGAATCATGACCTGAGCTGAAGGCAGACGCTTAACGACGGAGCCACCCAGGTGCCCCTGCAATCGTATTTTAAATAGAAGGAAGAGAAGAATAGTTAGGAGTAACATGCATTATCAAATATCAGAAGAACTCATAAAGGCATTAAAAACAAATCAAGTATTTGCATAAGAATAGATAAATCAGTAGAACAGGACATAGAATCCAGAAATAGATCCTGATATATATGAGAATTTAATATATGATGAAGATGTTAGACCAATCCAGTGAGAAAAGGGTGGGTTATTTTTAAATGGTATAGAAAAATTAAGTTGAACTATACAAAAATGATTTTAGATGGGTTAAAAGCTTAACAATAAAAGAATAAAAATGCTTCAAAAATGTCCATGTTTTGGGACATTTTTGTAACTAAGACAGTAAACCTAGAAGCTGTAAAAGAGAAGATATACACTTTTAAGTATATTAAAATATGTATTTCAAATGATAACAAAAATGGGCAAATGAGAAATCTAGAAAAAATTTACACAAATGAAAAATATAATATACAATGAGTTCTTCCAACATACAACCCAAAATAAAAAGAAAATAGCCCACTTGCAGAGGAGCAAAACCAGATAGCTTCCAGATTTATGAAAAGATTTAAATCACCAGTAGTTAGGGTGAAAATAAATAACAGTGAGGTTTAAACCCATTAGTCTGGCCCCCCCCAAAAAAAGGTGATTAATGTAACATAATAAAATAAAATTTAAAAAAGAGTATTAACATACATTCTGGTATGAATGCAGGGAGAAATGATGTTGTCATTATTCCTGGCAGAAATGGGAATTATTATAATATTTTTTTGAAAACAATCTGATAACATTTATTAAAATTAAATAGCCACATCCTTTGACTCAGAATTCTCACTTCTGGAAAGCTCTTCTATAAAAATAAGAGCCCTGGTACACGGGACAAATGTACAAGAGAGTTAATCACAGCATTGTTCAACATAGCAGAAAACTGAAAACAAAATAAGTCATGGTACATGGCACACCACAGAAGTAGCAGGAAATGAAGCAGAGCTACATTAGTTGACTTGGAGACATTCTCCTGAGGTATTTCCTAGTGAGAAGACAAATGTAGGACAAGCGTATATAATATGATGTCAAAAGGGCATATAATGATTTCTAAAAAATGGTGCCCAAAACCCATATGTGGGACTATATATACTTTTATGTACATATATATGCTTCCATAAGATTGTATGAGCATGGATAAAAAATATGCAAAGATGGAGCACCTGGGTGGCTCCTTCGGTTGAGTGGCCAACTCTTGATTTAGGCTTCAGGTCATGGTCTCAGGGTCCTGGGAGCCTAAATCAGGCTCTGTACTCAGAGGGGACTCTGCTTGAGGATTCTCTCTCTCCCTTTGCCCCCTCCCCCTGCTCACGCTCTCTCTCACTAAAATAAATAAATAAATCTTTAAAAAAGAAAAAATATGCAAAGATACAAGCTAGTGTGAGGACATGGGTCGTGGTGGGGTTCAGAGTAACAGGAAAACAGAAGAGGAGGGAGGAGATTTGCAAAAGGAAAAGGAAAAAAATTAGTGTGCACCCCAAAACCCCCAACATGTATGCTATAATCCCATTTACTCATTAATGCAAAGATTTACATATAGTATATATATGCAAATAATTTCTGGCTATAATAAAAAGATGTAAAAACAAACAAAACAGTTCAAAGGAATTGCACTTTACTATGATTGAGGCTCTAGATTGAGGAAAGTCAATCACTTATCCCATTAAACACTAGAAAGGACTTTAACTATACCACCTGGTGGCTGGTGCTTCCCAGAGGTAGATGGCATCCATGTAGGCAGGCAGAGCTCCTCAGTGTTCCCGAAAGGAGGCTTTATGGCTGTGTGTTTGTTGGATCTCCCAAGTATATGGATTTGCCACCAACAATCCTATCCCTGCTCTTCAGGTTCTTACAAGAGAAAATAACCTCAAACTCTGCTATCTGTATGGGCTGCTATCCATATCCCAATTGCTTCAGTTTCCAAAGAGGAGAATGGGCTCATTTTGGTTGCTGTTAGCTAATAATTTTAATAATGATGATTTTACTTGGATTTTCTTCTAATTGATAGGTCTGGTAAACTTATCTGGGCAAAAATTTGTAATGGAGGGGCACCTGGCTGGCTTTGTCAGAAGAGCTGTGACTCTTGATCTCAGGGTCATGGGTCTGAGCCCCACATTGGGTGTAGAGATTACTTAAAAATAAAGTCTTTTTAAAAAAAGTTTGTAGTGGAAATTGGTGTACATTTTGACCGGAACTTTGAAAGAAAAAAAACCACTTGCTTCACAACAAAGTAGACTCAAAGAGGCTGTTGAATGTGGTTGCACCCTGGGAGTTTTAATAATTAGTAGTCTTTCTATGGCTACTAAGGAATTTCTTTTCTTTAATCATGGACGTGTTACCTCTGCCAACTATTTTCAGCCTCTAGTCAACCACACTGTAAGCAGAGAGAGATCTTAACCAAAGAAGAAAACAATTTTCAAAAATTTGAAGCGTCCATTCTTGGTGCAGATATTTAGGTGTCTCTCAAGGCTGCCCAACATTTTAGAGTAGTGGAGAAGCCAGGAAAGGAGCTCATGGATTTTGGATTTCCATCACTCAGCCTAAACTTTCACAGTCAAGTTGGTGAGACAGAGAACGCGTGATTGAGTCTATGCCAGCTCTGTGGTGCTCCACTCAGTGACTTGAGGTAACTCACTTTCACCCTCTACAGCCTAGTGTTCTCATGTATTCTCTGACACGTGATGTCAGAGAACCCTGCTCTTTTACTTAACAACACTCATAAAAATATGTAATATACGCTTATGTGTATGATTATGGTTTAATTGCTCTTTCCTCCACTAAAACATAATTTCTGTATGGATAGGGACAATATACTATAACCTCAACACCTAACATAGTGGCTGACACACTAAGTTTCAATAAAAACTTATTAATTTAATGGATAAATGAATATATAAAATGAGAGAAATGATCTCAGAGTATCCCACTGACTATCCCACAGTGACTTTTGTATATGTAATTCTCTAAATGCAAGAAACTTTTGATTTTTTAAATTAGGCCATAATTCTGTCACTCTGCCTACACATCATCTAGTAGATGAAATGCCTAAGAGAGCATGGCTCTGTTCCGTGTAGTTACTCTGCAATAAACTAAACCTTTTAGTCATAATCCCATATCTCTGTAGGGGTCTGTAAGATGCCATTTCATCCATAGCTTTTAGTAGAACTATAGTTCATATAAGATAGATATTTGTTGTGGATTCTAAAATATTTTCAATCTCCCTTGCTATTTTGTTCCTGGATCTTGGAATGCGAACAGTAATTGAAAAATTACTAGAAGGAAGAAATTCAGAGAAGGAAAAGGACTTAGAATTGTATAGTCCACTGATTTTCCCAAACTGTATTTTAGCAGTAGAACCCTGTTTTTCAAAAAGAAATCTTAGGCAGAAACTTGATATTTCTATATGTTAATTTAGATCTTTATAACTAGGTATAGCTTTTGGGAGGGAGGGAGGAAAAAAGGAAGGAAGGAAGCAGAAGAGAGAGAGGAAGACAGAGA
The DNA here is from genome assembly GCF_003265705.2 of Callorhinus ursinus. NCBI lineage: Eukaryota > Metazoa > Chordata > Mammalia > Carnivora > Otariidae > Callorhinus > Callorhinus ursinus. The sequence goes on from NW_027397070.1 coordinate 13,497,551, forward strand.
AAAACCAAAGAAGAAGGAAGAAAAAGAAAGAAAGAAGGGAGGGAAGGAAGGAATGGAGGGAGGAAGGAAGGAAGGGTGGGAGGGAGGGAGCAAGGGAGGGAGGGAAGGAGGGAGGGAGCGAGGGAGGGAAAGAAAAGATCTGCCCTGGTTGAAGTGAGAAAGGGAACTAGAGCCCTCCCCCAGCCGCCAAGCTTTGCCTTGATCTCCACATTGGGCCCCTGCTCCATCACCTTCTCTGCCTCCTCCTGCCCTGTCTGGTCCATAATGCCTTCTAATGTACCACTGAGACCAGTTTGAAAGTCACCACTTTGAATGAGTATCTCCTTTTAACAAATAAGGAAACTAAGACCTGGTGACTGAGTCACATTCTTTAGTGTTCCAAACCCTTCCCTCCAAACGTAAACCCATTTTATTTTTGTTTCTTATTAGTAGATGATTCTGTACAGTCTTCTCCAAACAATTTTATATGAATCCAGATTATCATTGCTCAACATATTCTTCTTATAGTTAAACCACCATAATTTAGTTCTACCCATATAATTTTTTCAACAAAACAATTTTGAAAATGCTAGAATTCCATAAGCATTGCTTTCTTGTTGCAAAATACAAAGTTTATTTTAAAACTTAAAAAAATGACTTTTATAATCACAAATCTAATTTTGGTTGTATTTATTATGAAGACACAGAGGTGAATTAAAAGAAGACATTATTGGGACCGCTGGGTGGCTCAGTCAGTTAAGCACCTGCCTTCAGCTCGGACCTGGGATCGAGTCCCATATGGGGCTTCTTGTTCAGCAGGGGGCCTGCTTCCCCCTCTGCCCCTCCCCCTGCTTGTGCTCTCTCTCTCTATCTGACAAATAAATAAATAAAAATCTGGGGTGGGGGAGAGAAGATATTTTATTTGACATTATGAAATGAAACAGAGTTTACCCAAATGGAGATGAAATAGATGTGGTTACTTCATAGAAAGCAAAAGCTATGTCTACCAAAGAGCAGACATGCAGTTATTGATCTGGAATTGGCACAATGACAAACTACTGTGCAAATCTTCCTCTTCCCAATTAAGGTGTCTCTCTTGAACTGATTGAAAGCCGTTTGATAAGTATACTTTTTTCAAGATGGTGTGCTCAGTTGGGGGTCTTTTTATTAAACTGAAATTCCATCATTAGCTTTGACTAGCACCAGCTGCTTTATAAATTCTGTGTTGATGTAGGCCTCCACTGGTATTCCAAATATTGCAGGTGAATCTCTGACTCCAAAATCCTCAATCATGCAGTATGTATAATTAACATCTGATAAATGCAGAATAGGAAGAAGTCTCATTAGAAGACACAGTAGTGGGGTCATAATCCTATCTCAGCTTCTCAGAACACTGAACCAAATAGTTGTTAAAAAAAAGAAAAAAAGCAAGTCTAAATCTCCCTACTTCCTAAGTTTTCTCTATACCTGACCCAAAATGGGAAAGTTAGGACACAAGATGAAGTGTTTTTGTCTTGCAGCAAATTTAGAGACACAATCCAAGATCTAGCACATTCTAATGGATGTTTACTTGGGTGTTTTAATTCCAGATCAGTTCCCAGGAATGTGGCTCATATCAGCCATAATTGTTCTCCCTCCTAAATAGTTTACAGTCTATCACTGCTTTAACACAAAAGAGAAACTTTCCTATTCTTGAATCTATTAATATTTCTGTGAGATACATGGTATAAATATAGCACAAAAGAGTTAGAGGAAAGTTCCTGGTAATGTTGAGTTTATAAAAACGTTTCTTTGTGTACTAGGTGTGCCTAGTAGAGCTTTTCCTAAATATAGTTGGCATGATCAGGAAATAAGTTGTAAACCATGATAAACTTGAATTTATGAAATAATGCAATACATTAAAATGAAATATGCTGTGAGAGTTCAGTGGTTAAGAGTAGAATGTTCTGGAGTTCAATTCCTGAGCCTCGGTGTCTTCATCTGCAAAATTGGAATAATATTAATGTCAGGCTCATGAGGTTACTTCAGGCACTAAGTGAGAGAATGCCTGTATGGTATTTAGCATAGCACAAGGTATTCATTTTCTATTGCTGCACAACAAATTACCGTGTATGTAGTAGCTAAAAAACAATACCCATTTATTATCTCACAGTTTCTTCAGGTCAGGGCATGGCTTAGATGGCCCCTCTACTTACAGTGTCACAAGACTGCAATCAAGGTGTCATCTGGACTGTGCTCCCATCTGGAGGCTCAACTGGGGAAGGAACCCCTTCCAAGCTCACTCACATTCTTGGCAGAATTCATTTCCTTGCAGCTCTAAGACCAAGGATCCCAGCTTCTTCCTGGCTGTTGGCTGGAAGCTGCCCATAGTCCCTCACCATGTGGGCTTCTCCAACATGGCTGCTTACTTCATCACGCCGGCAAGGTCAGTCTCCAGGTTGAGTCTTCCAGCAAGACAGAGTCTTTATTACATAACACAATCACAGAAGGGACATTGCATCACCTCTACTATATTCTACTGTTCGAAGCAAGTCATAGGTCCTGCCCCCACTCATGGGTAGAAAGCAGGACTCACTGGGAGCTACATTGAGCCTGTGTGCCACATAGAACAAATGCATGAATGAATAAATGTGTGAATGAATGAACAAACGAGTGAGTGAGTGAGTGAATCCGGATACCGACTTAGGTATGAATGGAGTAAGCCATAGCCCTCTCAGACATCAGCAAATATTAGAAATAGTTCTAAATCTAGGATAAATAGGTGAATAATGGACTCTGTAGGTAACTGCTTTGTTGAAGGCATAACACAAATGTTCAACCTTTGTGAAAGTAATGTATTGAAGACTAGGGGGCCTGGGCTCTGAGGTCCAGAGAATGTCAGTATAAAATCTCAAGGGTGGTGAGGAATGGAACCCTAAGGGAAAATTAGGATTTTTAGTCCCACTTTAAGGTGATAATTTTCTTATAATTAGAGCAAGAGAAGAAATTGGAAGTGAAATAAAATGGTCAAATATAGACGAAAAATTTTTAACTTCTAAGCAATAAAAATGACTAACAATAAAAACAAAAGAAGAATATTCACCACAAATGGAAAATAGTTACCATCTTCAAACATATGAAAATTTATTCAAACATATTTATGAATATTACCAATACCTCAGTGGGTAAATTGGCAAAGGACATAATTATGTGATTCATGCACAGGAAATATAATTAGTAAATTTAATTTGAAAAAAGTTTAAATCTAATATGGATGGGACAGAAGATTTACAAAAAAAACTTTTTTAGACTTTATTTATTTGAGAAAGAGAGAGAGAGTGAGTGAGTGCAAGCAGGGGGAGGAGCAGAAGGAGAGGGAGAGGGAAAGAATCCCAAGCAGACTCTGCGCTGAGCATGGAGCCCAACACAGGGCTCCATCTCACGACGCTGAGATCATGACTTGAGCTGAAACCAAGAATCAGACCCTTAACCTACTGAGCAACCCAGGCACCCCACAAACAAAAATGTTTAAAGTACTAATCTATAATCCTTGCTTTACTAGCTGATTACTCTGACATAAGAGAGTAAATAGTAAAATAAACTGCGTTAGTATTATTCGCCAAACACCTGCCGTAGCCTGTACTTCATCCTTGGTGGATGGATATTTGATGACTAACTCTCAATCAGTGGTATGAAAGCTAGTATGGATGACTAGCCAGATCATCAAAAAACTTATTTTCTGTTTCTAATTTATTTCTACTACCCTCATAGCTGAAACACAGTAAAACAGCTATAGATCAGACTCAAGAAGAAAAATATTAGTCAAAGGGACTAGATACTCCACAGGATGTGAATCTGCCCAAGAATGAAGCCAGTGCCTTTAGTTTAATGAATATTCCTAAGACAACACCTTGCCTTCTGATGACCTCCTTTGTTGCTGGCTCTCCAGACGTCGCAGGGCAAACACCATTCCTGGACTTGGCACAGAAGCCATAAGGTAGGTAGGTTTTCTGCCTTTCCCTCTCCCATAGGCCTGTCCTGGGTACACAGGGGATATTAGTTTTGATGCCAGTGATAACGCATGTGTCACCAGATCTTTTCAGGAGTAGGTATAGCATGTGTCTTATCATGGCCCAGAATGGAAGGGCCAACAATTCAATGAATAAGAGTAAGCACTCACTAAATATATGTTGTTGCTAGTGATGTCTTTTATCTTTGGTGGGAGTGAGGCAGACAAGGATGGATTCATTCCTGGAATCAAGACGGGGTCTCTCGTGGTGTCAGGGAGGCAGGCAGGCACAGGTGGGACAGTGGCCGTGGGGGGTGGTAGGTGGCAGCCCAGCCCAAGGAGCACAGTGGCTGCAGATGATGCTGACCAAGGAGCAGCAGATAGTCTCTGGGAGGCCTGACAGCCACAGTCAGGGCCCGTGTTTCCAAACACAGCTCCGGGCTAACCAGCTCCAGGAGATCTGGGAAGCTCTTCAAACCAGTGCCACACCTCACCCCCACGGATCAAGGGCAGGGGCAGCCTGGGACCTGAGGCAAGGCTGGGTGGGGGGAGGAAGGTAACATGGGAAAGTGGGTCAAGAGGGAAAGTGGAGAGAAAAGTTAAAGAACCAGGCAGGGGGAGGTACAGTACATTTCTGAGAGCAGCCCCAAGTTGCAACGCACTGGCAGAGAGGAGGAAGGAGGTTAGGACAGAGACCTTCAGAGGGAACGAGCACATCACACTTTTGTTCTTTACGTTTGGCCCAGGTGAGGGCTGGATGTCCCAGCTGGTCTCCACTGGTCCCTTCCCTCCCCAGTCTATGTAATAAATGTACTCTGGTCCTGATCTTTTAAATGTGATTGTCCTAGACTTGTCTGGGCTAGTTTCAACAGTATTTGTCTGCGGCGGGTGGATCTGAAGCATGCACGCCTGCCATCAATATGTCTTTCTTGGACCGTAAAATTTCAGAATGCATGCAGCAACCGAATCTATGTAGTTCTCTACAAAGAGTATGTGAGCTGCAAGCAGTTAGGTGGTTAGTATTTTTAAGGTGAAGGAGATGACTCCACTTACAAAATGCAGCAGAGGAGTGAGACCCTTTCTTGTTTGTACTAATACCAATGGGACTTGAAAAGTGAGTCCTGTGCCAGTGGGAAAAGAGCAGCATTCCTCCCGGCCCCAAATGTGAAACTAGCTTTCCTATTCCTCCTCAGATGTTTACTTCTAGAAGCCTGGTGTATAGACATAGTCAGCACTAGGAACAGAGATTTGTTGAGCACCTGGAGGCCTAACTGTGGGAAAGTGGCCAAGTGAAGCTTGGTACCCCTGTAAGATGGACTCTCTAGTGGTCATCAAAAATCAGGCTTAATGATATTAACAGGGAAATGCTCACATTAAAGTAGCAAGTAAAAAAAGCACCTACAGTACGTTTTCAACTGTGTTTTTCTCAAGCATAGAAATATTGGAAAGAAATACACCAAAATGCTAAAGAAGGGTGAGGGGAGGTGATAGCGGAGCAATGGCTTTGAGGTGAGCAATGAGGAAACGGGAACCAAGTGTAGGGAAACGAACATGTTTTTGAACGCGGACTATGTGCAAGCAAGGGGCTAAGCACTTAACTCTGCAAAATTGCTTTTAATTATTGAAGATAGGGGCGCCTGGGTGGCTCAGTCAATTGAGGTCTGCCTTTGGCTTGGGTCATGATCCCGGGGTCCTGGGATCGAGTCCCGCATCGGGCTCCCTGCTCAACGGGAAGCCTGCTTCTCCCTCTCCCACTGCCTGCCACTGCCCCTGCTTGTGCTCTCTCTCTCTCTCTCTCTCTCTCTCTGTCAAATAAATAAATAAAATCTTTTAAAAAATTATTAAAGATAAGCACGGAAACAAGGCTCCTGGGAGAAGAGTACCTCTTCACAATGAACAGAAGCCTCCCATCTCAGCATAGTGAAAGAAACAGGAAGGCTGGGATAGTTCGAGTGAAGTCTCAGTGAGGATGTGGATGACTCGGAGGTGGCTAGGAGCCCATCACCCCTGCCGAGCAGCTGAACGTGACAGTAAAGAGGAGAGTAGGAACTGGCCAAAGGGGAATCACTGTAGGCACTGTGCACATGTGTGGACAGTGGAGATAGGTGAGACACCAGGCCAGTCTACTCTAGTTCCGAAACCTCATCCAGAATTACGTAGAAAGACTTCTACAACTATAGATGTGTAGCAAAGAAGGCACAAGCCGAAGTGGCCAGGTCATGTTGTGGATAAGAACGCAACGAGATGAAAGAGGGCAGGGCCAGCGCATAGAGAATAGAAGGGACTACAGTCACGCGCACGCCTGGCGCTTGGTGCTTGATACGGGCTTATGCATTACCCTCTCACTACAGCATTGCACTGCAAGTATGCTCTCTCCTGTCGAGCCTCTCCTAGTCCCTCTTGCTTTTATTTGCAATCTTAACCTTTCTACTGACTTCTCTCAGCAACATTTAAATGGGGTTCTTCTTTACCCCCTATTCATCTTGCAGCTACTACACTCCTCTACTCTGTCCTCCCATTCAAAGCCCCAATTCTCTAAATGATCAACTAGACACACTCGTTTCCTCATTCCCATACACTCCTCAACCCACCCGCATCTGGCACCCATGCCCACCTTCTTTCTCAAACTGCCTTCCCCCGTGTCACCAGGGGGCTCCTCATTGCTACAAGTAATTGCGTATTTCCATGCCTTCCCTTACCTGACTTTCCACATTTCACGACTGAAATTCAGCTTTAGAGTCACGTGTCTAGCTACTTCAACGGACATCCCACAGTGTCTTTAAACCTCAAACTCGGGGCACCTGGGTGGCTCAGTCGTTAAGGTCTACCTTCGACTCAGCTCATCCTGGGATCAAGCCCCGTATAGGACTCCCTGCTCCCCGTATAGGACTCCCTGCTCCGCTTCTCCCTCTCCCACTCCCCCTGCTTGTGTTCCCTCTCTCACTGTCTCTCTCTCTCTCTGTCAAATAGATAAATAAAATCTTTAAAAAAAATAAACCTCAAACTCAATGTGTTCCAAGTTGCACTTATCATCCCCAAACCTACTTGTTCCATGTCAGTAAAGGGCACCACCACCCCAGCCAGAAACACGTGGGCTCTAACCAGATCTTTTCTCCCTTGTTCACCAGCAGTGCGCCCTCCCTCACTGCCTGTAGCATTCCACTCAGTTCAGACCACCGCCATCACTCACCAGTACCCCCATCCACACGCTACCCCACATCCATCCCTCCTCTCTGCCCTGGAATGCAGTCCAAAGGATCTTTCTGAAATGCCAGTTTGATTATGTCAGTCCCCTCCTTAAAACTTTTCCATGGATTTCTCCTGTTCCTAAAAGTCTAAACTCCTTTTATGACTTGCAAGATCCTCCTCAAGCTTCATCTTTGATACATCCCCTCTGTACACCACGCCCCGCCACACTTCTTGCTGGCCTTCCATTAGAAGGGTTCTCTTTTCTCTCTGGCTGTTTCCAGTGCCTAAAATACTATCCTCTGGTTTTTCTTTAGGTCGCAGCTATAGTCACTTCCCCAAGTCCAGGTTAAATATCCTTCTGGGGCATTTATTGTATTGTAAATGTTCTCAAAACTGACTTGCACTGGACCAACTCACTTGAAACACACCATTTCCCTAGTAAAGCGTATACTGCCTCAGCCTCATAATGCTGAGAGGTGGTAAACTACGCTCTATGACGTCCACCTTACTTCCGCTCCCACTAGTTGAATTCAACCATATGCCTAACTAGAGCCAGACATGTTTGTTCCAAACTAATTTTGTACCAGTTTTACTTGGTATAATAATTATGTTGTTCAGTGAAATATTATGTAAATTCATAAGGTATGAGTACGGAAGGAAAGTAGTTGTTTCTATGAAAAACAATGTGGGCGCCTGGGTGGCTCAATCGGTTAAGCGTCTGCCTTCGGCTCAGGTCATGATCCCAGAGTCCTGGGATCAAGCCCCTCATTGGGCTCCCTGCTCAGCGGGGAGTCTGCTTCTTCCTCTACCCCTCCCCCCTGCCTGTGATCTCTCTCACTCGCTCTCTCTCTCCCTCAAATAAATAAATCAAATCTTAAAAAAAAAGAAAAAGGAAAAGAATGTAGGCTCCTAAGTGTGAGCTGCTAAAAAATTGTTGTCATGTTACGTATGGATGTAAGAGCTGTAAATGGAAGAAAACCCACAAATCTAAAGGGATTCTACTCTGAGATAGATTTGTAGGTACCTAAGTTCTTGTCCCAATTTAAAGAAATTTAAGCTGAAAATAATATATATATATAATATTTTTTATGGGAGGGGGTGTGGTTTATGCCAGAAAGATGCCTTGGGGCTTCAGTTATGGGCACATAAAAAGTCCTTAGCCATACATCAAAAGATTGGTAAAATAATGTTTTATTTTATATATAATATAAATTTATATAATTTTTTATTGAGGTCGACGTCACATAACATACAAGTAACCACTTTAAAATGTACCACTCAGTGATATTTAGCGCATTCACGATGTTGTGCAACCTACACGTCTCTCTAGTTTCAAAATTTTCTCATCACCCCAGAACACCCTGTACCCTTTAAGTAGTCATTCCTCATCCTCCCCTCCCCTGTTCCCTGGCAACCTCTAATCTGTTTATATTGAAATAGAACATTTAAAACATGTAGATAACATTTTTTTTTTATGATTCTCTACTTTATTGACTTGTTTGACCAGTCTATTAACTATTGGTCTAATGGTCTAACTCCAGCTGGAGAAGTGGGCTATCCTTACAGCTCCATTATTTTTGCTTGGTTTTGCTTATTTAGTTGCCTGTCTCCCACCCCCAGGCACTGAGTGCTTTGCAGGCAGGGTGGTGTTCTGGCTGTTCGTCCGTGGCCCTACGGCCCCTAGGACGATGACTGGCATCCAATGTGCTCCACTAATTCACATTACCAAGAAGTTAATCTGTCCAAGGACATATAGCTAGTAAATGATGAGTCACAATTTCAGCCTAAGCCTCTCTCACCGCCCACTAGGTAGCAGGGGATGGGGCCTGTTTGGGAGGCAAATTTAGACAGCGGTCATACTAGAGTTGATACTGAGGAGGGTTGACTAGGCACCCAGTGCTGTTCTAAGCCCTTTTCAAGTATTACATTGTTTAATCTCCCTAACAACTGTATAAGATAAATAGTACTATTAGCCAGAAATTCTGGAGTGGGAAGGGGTGATGCCTGAATCCAATCTAAGTATTATAGGCTTTGAGGAAAGCTTTGGGTCCACGAGTAGCTTAGTCAAATGCCAGGAGAGACCATCATTTTATCACTTTAATAACAACTTCTGGTACTAGTTTTAGGGAAGAGGAACTAGGTTGTGATGGCTGAAATGGAGCCTGCTCTCGAGTTCACCTCACACGCGCACACATACACACACATCTTGGATTGTGTCCCGTATATGCTTGGTTATAATTCTTGTGGAAGATGCCATTTTTTTATGCTTTTATGCTCTGTGGGGTAGCACTGGGCCCTGCAGGTACAACAGTATCTACTCTAAAGTAGAATCCTGCTGCCTCCGGGCTGGGTCCCGCTGCACTTCAGGGCTCCACCGTGCCTGTCCCTCTCTGTGAACCACTGCTTTCTGCACAGTCCCCAAGGCATCCACCCCTCTCCTGGGCACCACCCTTGCAGATAATGCTGGGTGCTGCCAACAAAACCCCAGAGCACCAGATGGGCCGATGCTGCTCAGTGATCTGTGGTACAGCGGGCGAGAATACCTCTCCATTTTCCCTCTGCATCAGATGTTACCAAAGCAGTATTGGCTGGCTCTCTGAAGTCTCCAGAGGTTTGTGTAAAGATAGGTCTTCTTGTTTCTATTCACGGTCCTCTCTCTCTTCCAGGGAAGAAATGGAAATCTGGGCCTGGGGCCAGTGTGACTGACCCTGGGGTACTTGAATAACTACTCTGCTCCAGCAGTGAGGTTTGTAACTGAACTGGGCTCTTCCCACTTGACCCTCCTCCTCTTGTTCTCTCAGGCAAGGTCAGCTGATTCTGAATTCTAAAGGTGGGGACATTTTTAGCCTAGAGCTGGGACTCCATCTCACTTAGACTCAGGACCAAGTGTGGAAATAAGTGACAGAAAAACAATTTGAGACTCTGTAAGAGATGGAGCTCAGGATTTGGTGAACTCTTGATCACAAAGACTTTTAGCACTAACTTATATTCTGAGTCTCAGTGGGAAAGTTTCGTATTTTGTTAAGAGCTTTAGGGAGTTCTATAAAGGGAAATAAAGAAGGTATGAGAAGTGCAATCTTAAAATCTCGTGGCTTAATTTCTATCCTGTCCTGTCATTATAGGAATAATATTAGTGAGATTATGCTTACTATACCACTTTATTTTTTTTAAAGATTTATTTCAGAGAGAGAGAGTGCATGAGCAGAGGAGTGTGGAGCAGACTCCCCGCCAAGTGTGGGACTCCATGTGGGCTTGACGGAGGGGGTGGTGTTGGGGGCCCTCCTTGCAGAGCTCAACACTGGGCTCGATCTCCTGATCGAGTTCAGATCATAACCTGAACTGAAACCAAGAAGTTGGACATTTAACCGCCTGAGCCGCCCAGGCACCTCTGCTATACCACTTTAAAGCCTTGGTTGAAATGCATTTGTTAAGGAATCCAGCCATGCAGAACACCATTAAGCGCTTCTTTGTGGGGTTCAGACAAAGTAGGATAAATTCTGATCCCTCATGGCATTCCTTGCACCTGGGGGGACCCAGAGCAACACAAATAAGCATTCCAAATTTCTGGAGGCTAGAGTTAGGGCTGACTGTTATATTCAACTTTTTGCCTAGCCACATTCTCTTATTTTCTCTAATACACGTGTATTGGTTGTGTGGTGAAAAAGTGAAGTAAAATTAAACAAGGACGAATACTCTTCGATCAGAGTTGACATCCTGTGCCCTGATGGCTCAGTCCTCCTGCAGCCTCCACCCTTCTCTTCCAGCAGAGGATAGAAGTGCTAAAGGGAGTCAGAGGACCTCTGGTCAAATCTCTTCTTTCGCTCCCTCTGCTTTAACACTGAGCAAATGGATACACTTGGGACCTCATGAAAGCCTCCTCTGTGCATTGAACACTCCCAGCTGTTATGTTAAATAATAATAATAATAATAATAAATAATGTGTCTGAGGCTTTTACAAAATAAATAGGCTGAATGCTGACCCAAAATAAAAGTAAAAGGCTTTAAGCCAATGTTTCCCAGTGTGCCTTTCTGTTACCCACTTTTCAGTGTGATCTTAAATAAATAAAATAATCTACTCTAAACATCCCATTTTTAGACTCAAATCTTTGAGTAAGCTTTCTTCTAAAAATATTTGGAATTGGATCAGCTTTTGGTGGCGTTTTTCTTTCCTTTTTCTAATCCATATAAGAACAATACTCTTATGTATATAATTCCTCTGAGTTGGAATTAAACGTATTAGGATCTGAATTAGAATATCTCTTTAATAACTGACTTTCTGTAGTGCCTTTTTATATGTTGGCCACCACTTAAAAAGAATTTTTTTGTTAGAGGAAGGTAACGTGCGTGTGAGTGAGATGGGGGAGGGGCAGAGGGAGAGGGAGAGGGAGAATCCTAAGCAGGCTCCATGCTGAGTGTGGAGCCCAGTGTGGGCCTCAGTCTCATGGCCCTGAGATCCTGACCTGAGCCGAAACCAAGAGTCTGACACCCCTTGGCCACCATTTTTACCATCATTGTCATCACCACTGCAAACATTTAGATTGGACTTAAAATTTCCAAATCGTTCCTCCACACAGTATCTCTTGTCATAGTTGCCCTGTGATCCCCACTTTATTGAGGGCCAAACTGAGGTTGCTGGAGGTTGAATGACTTTCCTAGGATTTTTACAGCTAATTCAGGTACAGAGCCGGGCCTCAATCCCAAACTTTCCAGCTCTACATTTTTTATTCTTTATTCTCCCACACTGCTATTCCATTTCCTTAGTTGCTGGATTTTAGCGGTGGTAGCATTTGGCTTGACTTAGAAAATTTCAAATTAAACCTTTGAGTAGCTACCTTTACCACAACCCCGAGAGAACAAGCCAGGGGTACAAACTTAGTCGGAAAACAGCCCTCCTGTCTTATTCTACATCTGTCCCCTCTTTTGAATCTAGCATCAAATCCTAAGGACGTGCTTTGAAAAATCAAAATTGCTGGGGTAGGGGTTGGGAGTGGGGAATAAAGTGGGGTTTTGAATTTTCTCTAAAATTCTATTATAATTGTTCCAGGCAGCTAATGTTTCATTACTAATGTTTAAAAAATTATTTGAAAATATGCAGTATAAGTAAAATGCCCAATTAAGAGGAAGCAAGCCTAAGCAATAGAGGGTGAGACAGTATCCAATAAGAGAATCAAACTATGAAGCTAGACTGGAATTCTGGATTTGGGGGTTTCAAACCTGTGAGGCATCTTGCCTCAGAGAGTAAGTGCAGAAGAGCTAGGGCATATGTCTGCCTAAATATGTTGCATGCAATATTTAGGATATATTTATGCTATAAACTATTCTTTGTTCAGCTGAAATTAAATTTAATCAGGCATCCTGTATTCTCTCTGGGAACCCTACCCTAGAGGTTAATTCATAGGGCAGCCTTGGGCCAGGTGCAGAGAATGTTTGCTTGGGGACATTCCTAATAGGCTGGGAGCAGACCAAGGCTGATCTGAGCAAGTCTGGATTAAGTCCCAGGTAGTACAGATAGATCTTTGTTGTGTGTCTCACCAACCACTCGGGCCTTTTGTCTTTGATTGAAAGTCTCTATAAACCATGCCTAAATACTATGGCATTACTCACAAGACCCCTGAGGTATTTTCACATCATAGGTAATAAATGCCCCTAAACTTAGTATTTGAAATAAGAACTACTCACTGCAATATTTAGTTAAAATTACAAAAGGAGTACAAATAAAGCCATTGTTTTGTTAAGGTGTATGTTATAAGTCTTATTTAATTTCCCCATGTTCTTACATGTATGTTTGTTGGGTCAAGACTTCCACTGATGAAGTATTTCAGTTAGCTGCTAAAAGAAATACATTGAAAGAATTACAACTGATGTCCATTTGGGCTAAATACCTACCATCATTATTGTCTCTCACCTGAATGCCTTTTACTGATGTGATGTCATAAGTGGCCCTGATCCTGGCTCTAGCTTCCTTACCATGTTCACAGTTCGAAACCAGCTGAGAGAGTAAATGATATCTGGGGCGGCTTGGGGGGTGGGAAGCGGGATAGGGAGGATGCAATTAAAGAAACTGGTGAAAGGAAGATGTGAGTCACCTGTCTTCATGCTCACCCACCTCCATGTTTCTACCCAGTTAACCCCCAGCTTCCCAGGTAACCAGAGCTTATCGCTTGGGTGTCTTATGGACAACCATGGCTACAATGAGCTGAAAAGGCAGGGGCAGTAACAGTAACAGTAGTAGTGGTAAGGCGAATCAGGGCCACAAGATACAGGGAAGTAAAGTCCCTCCTCAACACCAGTGGCCTTTTCTGTCCCCGGGTGGCTTGTGTGATGATTATGTCACTCTCCCACAAACTTCTGATACTGTCTTTTAGCATAATGAAATCATCATCATTTTTCTCTCAAGTTACTTATTCTCTACATCCTTCTTTCATAACCTCAGAGTCTCAGTTCACAGAAGTGACCAGAGAATTCTCAAAATCTAATTCTATCCCACTGTTTTTCTCCAAGTCACCTGAATGTGGTGTTCTGGCGAATTTACAGAGCCACGTCCTCGTCAAAGTAGCATTTCTCAGGCAAGGCAGCTGATCTCTCTTATTTGTACTCAGCATAAGACCTTTATTTATAGCTTAAAGAAGAAAATGTTCACATTGCTCAGTTTCATGACTTAAGCAGATCAACTGAAGGTATGGGCAAATCATGCCTCCTTTCCTACAAAGCGCTCATGCAAAACCAGAGGGGGCCGCTCTCAACAGCCTTATCTGGAGGAGGTTTAAAGAATGAAATCTACTTTTCAAATTGTTCCCATGTCTGGCATATGTCCTGTTTATCAGATATTCCATCTCCGAGAACTTTGTAGAGAATGGTATTCTTCCCCCTAGCTCTGCTCCAAATCATTTTTGTGAGAGACTGGGTCTAAAATTGTGGTAAGAAAAATCCAGTAGTCTCCAAGAAGGCTTCTTTCTCCTGTTCGGAGCCTCCTTGTCCAATCCCACGTTATGTTCTTTATCCCAAGTAAGTGTAGCTAAGCATGTGCAAATGCCTCAGAGAATGTAAAGTGCTGAGAGAGGGGATTTTATTTTATAACTTACATTTATTCAGTATAATTTTTAAATAATACATTCACATGGTTCAAAATTGAAAATGACCTACAAAGGTATACACTGAGAATCTGGTTCACCCTCTTCTCCCGTCCATCTCACCAATCCCTGATGCCCGCCCCCACCCCATAGATTAGCACTTGCATCATTTCTTGAGGGGTCTTCCAATGTTTTATGCATATATAAGCAAACATTAATACATATTCTTATTTTTCTACATTCCTTATATGGAAGGCAACATATACTACACATGTTCTGCAGCTTGCTTTTTTCCATATAAAAATATATCCTGAAGATTACTCCAAATCAGTACCTAGAGAGCATTTATTAAACTACCTAGCGTGTCCTTGTTGATAGATGCTCAGGATGTTATTTAACTCTTCCATCACAAACAGTGTTGTGGGGAACACCTCCGGTCTGTGTGTCCTTTTGTGCATGCCCAAGTGTATCTGCAGGATACATTTCCAGAAGTGGGACTTCATAGAATTTTGATCAAATACCTCTGTTTGAATGCTTATCAATGAGTGGCCTGTATTTTAGTTAGTGCTGTCTGTCTCCTCATTATTTTATGAGCTTCTAGAAGGCAGAATTGTGTCTCATTCATCTTTGCATCCACAGCCTCTACCACAGTATCTAGCATGTTAATGCTGAATACAAAATAAACTTCCCAGTGTAACTATAACCTTGAGAACATTAAAGTAACCCCTCAATTTAAAAGGCTGAGATCTAGGGTATAGATCAAGAGGCACTTCTAAGTTTCTATTTAAGGATGAAAATAGGACTTATAAAATGCCAGCCCAGATGAAAATATTGAATGAGGAGTGGAGATTTCAAGGATGAGGATGTCTCTTCAAATCCAGGATCTAGGACAATGTCAGGTGTATTTTTTGGGTTATTCACACGCAGAGAAGCTGAACGCTAAAATAGGGAGGAAGCCCGGAGGACTCCCGCCTGGTGAAGATTAGCCAGGAATGTCAGAACAGTACTTCCCTAGCAGCCCGGCTAAGACAGGCCGTAAAGGTAAATGCACCCCCAGATTTGAATCTGAGCAGAGAGGGAGACTGTACGTGTGTGTGTGTGTGTGTGTGTGTGTGTGTGTGTGTGTGTGTGTGTAACCTGGTTCTAATCTACCTTCTTCTCCATCTTTATGACAATCGTGTGAATGGCTCCTGATTCTGCTCTGTTAGGAAGGCGGCTAGCAAAGGGACATGGCGAAAACTCAGAGCATCCCTCAACTGAAGGCAGCCACACTTCCCAGCTCTCTCCCTCGGCATCCCCGTCCCGTCTCCTCCCCAGCCTTCACTGCTGCCCCAGCACAGAAGTCACAGGAGTGCTCTCTCTCCACTAGGTCATCACAAACCATCCCAGCTGCTACTCAACTATGATTAGTCAGGTTGGAAGCGATGGAATGGCAGGCAGATGTGTAACACTCAGAACTCAGCGAAGCCCTTTTTCAAAATCCCTCCCTCTCAAAAACTTTCAGTGAGGGGTAAGTTGATGCAACCTCTTTGGTTGTATCAGTAAGGTGGCAATAGCATTCAAAACGTATGTGTTTTTACATAGCAATTTCACTTCGGGCAATTAATTCTACAAATACACTTATAAAAGTGCACAAAAATATGCATACGTTTGCTGAAGTATTATTTGAAAAAACACGACTAGAAAGGTAACTTAAGTATCCATCAATATGGGAATGGTTATATCCACCATAGCGTATTACTTGATATCTGTGCAGGTACTAGAAGAATGAAGTAGACCCCTGTGTAGGGAATGGAATGATAGCCAGAGTATATGGCTAAGTGAATAAAAGCAAATTCAGAATAGTACATATATTATATAATTTTATTTGTGACTTAAAATAACATATGCTTGCATATGAATTTAAAAAGTCTCTTCATTAGGGCACCTGACTGGCTCAGTTGGTAAAGCATACGACTCTTAATCTTGGGGTTGTGAGTTCAAGCCCCACCATTGGATGTAGAGATTACTTTAAAAAAAGAAAAAAATTTTAAAAAGTCTATTAAAATATATGAGGAACTATTATTAGTGGTTACTCCTGGAGAATGGGATTGTGGGGGTTAGGAGCAAAGAAAGTAAATTTTTTTAACTTTATATGCTGTTTATATGGATTTTATAATTAAAACCTTCAGTTGTAGCCAGTCTATCAATTCTTAAGTTCCTCTGGTGTATAGATTTTAGGGTTTCGTGATCATTTTTGACTCAGAATAAGCATTACTTTAAAAATCCTCCAGCTCTCCCTCAGGGCTACCTGCAAAGG
The DNA here is from genome assembly GCF_003265705.2 of Callorhinus ursinus. Lineage (NCBI taxonomy): Eukaryota > Metazoa > Chordata > Mammalia > Carnivora > Otariidae > Callorhinus > Callorhinus ursinus. The sequence continues at coordinate 13,514,076 of NW_027397070.1, forward strand.
CGGAGCCATCTCCTACTCGGGGTCATGGCCGCCCTCATACCTCTGGTGAAGGCCAAGATTGTTAAAGAGAGGACCAAGAAGTGCATCTGGCACCACTCAGACCCATATGTCAAAATTAAGTGCAACATTTCCCATGCACGAGACTTAAAAATCATGACAAAATCTTTGTATCATATTTTACAAGGTCAGGGACAAGGGAAGAAGAAAAGATGCTCCCATATTGTGCATGTGTCCTGTTGCTAGAGAAGAGACCGCTCAGGGCAGACATACACACAGTGGCAGATTCTGATAATAGGTTTTCAAATCCTGATAATTGGAGCCATTCAATCAGTCTCTGCCTGATCCTGAGGAAACAGAACCTGAGATAAGAAGCAAGAAGATGAGAAAACACCAAGACAAGAAAACAAATTGGTAGATACAGGTGGCAGTAGACTCAAATGGGGTCTCTTGAAACAAGGCTTTAAGCAAGAATCTTGAACGTACCAAAATTTCATTTGGGACATGAATTTCCAGGCCACCTACTTTTTCCATGACTTCCTGTTGCTAAGATGATGATGTCTTAGGTTACTAATCTAACAAAGTTTTGCAGGGCCAAAAAGTTTTAGCAATTTGCCTTTCTTTCTGTGATGCAGGGGGAGAAAAGTTGTGGGGTGTGCAATGTTAATTTAAATGCCTTGTGTGATTGCTCTTCACTCCAAAATAGTATTTTGTGTTTGCAGATGTAGAGAAAACTACATTTTCTTGGTAGTAAGATGGTAGGTCTATACTGGAAGCCAATAAAAATACCAAGCAAATGGACAATTCATCTTGCTGTGACTATAACCAGGTCTAGTGTAGGGAAATAATCCAAACCCGAAATTCACAAATAATCTTAAGAGATCTTCAGAACCAGAGCATACATTTGAGGTCAGCCCCCAAACCTTTCAGAACTTCCATTTACAACTAGATGCTAAGGCACAATAACCATTAAAAAGATTGGCAGATGAGTTAGAAATAACAGAGATTAAGAGAAAAATAAAGTAGTAATATAGCAATAATTATACCTTTGCTTGCCCTACTCACTTATTGCTGAGCAATTCATCTTCAGTTATAAGAATGTAACTTTCTAAGAGAAATTTGCTTTCACTAAGCGAATAGTTCTAAGCATGTTTGGTAATTTAATTTCAAATATCTGTGTTGGTGTAATTGGGGGTTTTAAGGCACTAGCCTCCAATATTTAGATCCAGGTATCCAGAAATAATTTACCTTGATAACTAACTTGAAGTCCACATGCACATTGGCCCCAGTTATTGGAATGGTATGGATGAAAGTGTATTTGTGAACTCAATTCTCCAGATACCTTGCACATAAATACCCAACGAAAGTCCACAGGGTTGGGATACCTCTTGAGATTCATCTTGGTGTAGAATATTTTCTCCTTTGAACCACTAATCAATTTTATTATGTGCAGTTTCTACAATACAAGTCTATTTGCCCCAATGTCTTAGCATCATAGTACCCTCTCATCAGAATATTGGTTGGATTCCCTAGTGTGAATCACTTATCCAGTTGCTCGCCTGATTTATTCACATGTTTTTGAGATTTGTGAAATGTGGCAGATAAACAGGTTTATGCTGTGTGCAGCTTGGAGGGCAGCCAATATCTGTCTGCCTATACAGTATATTTACTCTCCTTCCTCAAATCTCTCTCCCATACAAAGAAGCTGTACTTTACGACTCAAATCAGTGTAGAATGCATCTAGTAATGTCACTGCAGAAAACAGCAGGTGCTCATCCACTCATTTGCGGTGATTCTTGCAGAGAAGAAAGTGAATCAATGATTCACCCAGTGGACAAAGAAACATCACAGCGACTATTTGGAAAAGTCAAATGCGGGAAAGGAACATTCTCATCTAAAGGTGTTCTCTGATTTTAGAAAGGAAAGCCTCCCACAAGAAAATCAGGAATTTTGTTGAAGTGCTCTGGTTGAACCTGTAGTAAGCAATGGCATGTTCCCTCTCTCCCTGCTTCTTCTGTTTTATTGCTTTTGTGTTGTACTTCTAAAATAAATATCAATAAATCATTGCAGTTAGATACTCTAATATAGACAGAAATGTACTTGACTCCCTACAGTCATTACAATTGGAGGGGACTCTGATTAGGATGCTTTACTTAATTAAGTGATATCGTCTAAAGAGAGTTCTTCCCTCCATTTTCTGTTTAACAGTCTTATAAAACACCAACAGAGGAAATTCATTCTGTTGTTTGCTTTCCTTATTGTAAATGGTTTATTCTCATTCATAGTTTACAGAAGATGTTGTGTTAATGAAATGCCTAATAAGCCCAAGACTGGTTCAGCTACACACAGAGCCTTGTTTAACTCAGCCCAAGCTATCCCAGGCTTGAGAACACTTTCTCCCTCAGTCCCAGAAATAGATTAAAAAAATTTTTTTACATCTGTAACCTAAAATTAAGATGATCCAAAAGAAAAAAATTTTTTTCCAAGAAATCATGCTTCATCTGGTTTATGTACAGTTCAGCAGAGACCTTAAAAATCTGTTTCTTTGAAAAAACAGAAAAAATGGGCAAAGAATAAGCAATCCTTATGCATAAGATGTTATTTGTGAGGCACTTTAATTTTACTGAAAGAAGTCATTAAATTTGGATTGCCAATACAAATATGATTATATATGTTTTCTAAATAAAATGTTATTATGTTGCAACTGAACTCATCCATTTATTGTTTGTTTACCTAATGCTCAAACGCATGTTTTATTCATAGATGTCTGGGAGAAAAAAATTTTGCTTGATAATCACACCAAGCATATTTAACAAAAGCAATTCTCCTTTTATTAGTGAACAAGTTTAAGCAGAATGATTTCATTTTTTTTCCATTTAGTTCATTCAGACTTGCAAAATCCCCAGTATACAGCTTTTGTTTCTCCCCTAGCTGCCTTTTATGTCTTTAATATATGCATGCCTAGCCACTGATGGGAAAATATCATTTCCTGCAACTCTTCTTTTTCCTTCTTAAGTATTCTCTCAGTTGATTTCTGGTTTTGGTTAGTTTTCACTAGTCAGTTCTGTCAAATCATGTAGAAGACAGACAGAGTGAAGCCAAGTAAATAGTTCACTATCCTGTTGAAGATTTTAAACTCTCTTTCATTACAGTGAATTTGAATTCAAAACATATTTACTCGTTCCATTAAAAATAAATAATATCTTTGTATTTTTAAAGAAATCAAAAATTGATAGAAAGTAGTCAAAAAGTGAAGATGTATTAATATTTATGAAATTGTTTTTATTACCAAATAAAACATTTTAACAAAATGCTTGCAACTTTAGCAAAAAAAAAAATGACCTATTAAATGTAACAACTTTATGTCTGTTTATTAAAAAGAAATATAAATGTAAACACTCTCTTAAATGAATTCAACCAGTTTACAATAGATTTTTTTTTACTTTAACACAACATGCAGCTAAAAGCATTTAATGATCTAGAAATTTTAAATACATGTAAATCTCAAAATATAAAAATGAATATTAATGAATCAAATGCAAGGGGCTTTTAATTAATTGCTAACCTAGTAAAAGAACACTTTATAACATTGCTAAGAACCTGAATTGTTTTAATTCCTGACCAATATAGCTTGGTCATTTTTCAAGCAAAATAATAATTGTAATAATAACAATCCATCATTGCTAAATTATTAACAAACGCTGTATGACTATAAGGTTTTTGTTTTTGTTTTTAATTGCATAACACTAGTCCTGCATAAAACCATTAGCTGGAAACATTCTGAAGTTACATAACTTTTCTTAACTCCCAAGTTAAATCGGCTCTACCCTAGAAAAAACGTAAAACAATGTACCCCTTAGACATGTTACCCAAAGTGAATTTCAGAAGTTGCCCATAATTGCTTGTTTTAAAAGATACTCTTTATTAAAGATTAGCCTTATATTAGTTCCAAAGTTCATTAAATGTTAGTTATTTTCTTGATTTGTAATCTAGATAATTTTTACAACGAAAAGCTTAGTTAGCCTGCTTTCTATTAAACAAAGTTCTTTATCGATTTTCTTTAAGCCCTTCATTTAAAAAGGTGCCTTTGTCCTGAAACTAAGCATATGACATTTCTGTCCCTTAAGAAAAATTTTAAAAGATCTGAATAACAGCAAGTGAATTCTGTTAGAGATGTTATTCTATTTTCCTATATTTGTTCACTTCTTTAAAAATAAAGTAGTTTTTAAAAATAAAGAACTGGATTTTTTCTTAAGTCTTTAAGATGAATGAGGATTGTGTCTAATGAAGTACCACTGAAGTAAGAGTAGCTGCTGAATCATTATCTCGCAGAAGAATGTGAATACTAGTTTGCCCGAATCAATTATTTTTATCAAATGACTTTTCTGTCTAAATTGTTTGCTTTAAGAAATAAGGATCTTAGAGATAAGCAAAATTATTTTAATATGCATTTTTAGAGCATTATTATTCCAATTCCTATAAACTAAACTAAATGCAACAGAGCCAATTTCAGGCTGTTATTTACTGAAACTGCTTTTCATTGGAGCAGGGAACGTTTGTAGCTAAAGCTCCAATCTTGAAGGCAAAAATATCAGAGCTTAAAAATTTAAGCACCAATAGTACTCTGCCTTTAATAGGCTCTTTAGTCAGAAGAAAAAATATTTACATCCTAATATAGCCTCTTTCTGGACTTGTGAGATGTGTGTTCTAAAGTATTTATCATCAAAGCTATTTGTCTCTGTAAAGCAGCAGAAAGAGGAAATTTCCTAAAGAGAACCTAGCTAAGAGACGCCCTCCTGCAATGAAGTAGATCAGATCTGTGCAAAGAAGAGTACAAAGCAATAGTTGGGTACCAAAGAGAAAATAGTTCTTTGAAAGTATTTTTTTATTATTATTCTACAGATACATATAATGTGTGTTCAAGAAAGAACATACTTAGCAAAAAGCTTTTTTGGGGAGCGGGGAGAGAAAAAAACATCCTGGGTGATGTGAGAGGAGAAAACATACAAACAAAACAAAACGGACAACAAACAAAAACAGCCCAAATCAACCAAATTTGTTGTCTTCTAAAGCATGTTTTCTTTCAGCAAGAGATGACCACCGTGTGAGGAGTAAATTCCTCTGATCAGCAAGTTGCACTTTATAAATCCAGGAGAGCGAATCACTGACTTGTTTGGAAGACAACTCTTATTCATAGCCCCAGAGTCACCGTTATTTTTGCCCCCAAAAAGGGCACCTCCTAGACTTCCACAGATTTGCCTTTTGAGGGAGAAAAAGTTGTAAACTATTGCCCAAGGGTATATAGTTTGGATTCATGTTAAACATTTTTCACAAACTACCTTACGAATGTGTTTTGAAGCACCTCAGTGGCCCAGAGCAAGCTCTACCTTTAATGTGAGAAGACAAGGTAACAAAAAGTCTGTCACACACACACACACACACACACACACACACACACACACACACACCAAAATTTTCAAAAAGTTTGCGGTGAGGGGGAAGGAGAGAAGGAAAACAAACGTTATTTCTAATGAACAAACCATAAATTTTACAAAAATATAACAAAAACAACATTTTTGCCCTAGTAGAACAGTTTCTGTTGTAGAATAAGGGAAACTAAAGTAAAACTTTTGAGTAGAACCAAACATTGAACAAATTGTAGAAAAATAATAGTGTTAAATATTGTACATTCTTTTAAGGCTTGTATGATACAGTCAATGTAGTTGCCTAAGTTCACTATTCTGTTAATATGAAAATAGCTACACTGTAGTACTTCATTATTTGCAATATAATAACTGATCATTCATAATATATGGCTCAACGGTCCAGGAAAAGCCCAGCTAGCTTTCCTAAGTACAATAACCACACATAAATCATGTAACAACTCAAATCCATGCCCTAAATTTTATTTTCAAAAATTGATATTTTTCCCATATTCAAATGCATATAAAATTAAGAAAAAAACACGTAACTAAGATTATCCCCTAAAACACGAATAGAACAACCTTTGGGGATTTTCAAGATCTTATTTTTGTAACAATAACTTAGTAAAAAAAATTATTGGCAAGAGCAATTGAAATGCATCATATATTTTAATGACTCAAATATTTATTTCTACTCCTTTTTGCATCAAGACTGTGGGAAATTTTTATTATAGCGATCAGATGGCGCACTGATGTGAGAAATGTTGCAAAGCATCCTGTTGATTGCTTCTAATTAACTGCAATGCTCTTGTGTTCTCAGTTTTAGCCGGCACACACTACACAATGCCTTTTATTTTGCTTTGAATGGATTTTTACTTAAAAACAGCTGATCTCAATATCCACAGCATTTTGGCTTTTTTTTTTATCTCAACATTTTCCTGGAATATTTTCTTTTCAGTTTTAAAAGATAAATTTGAAAACATTTCTAAAGCATAAAGTATAATCAGTTAAATTAACAGCACTCGTGTGGTCTTTCACATGTATTTTGCATGTTCTATAGTACGTGATTACATTCTCAAACCACATTTCAATTCCTCTTTAAAAGTTATACATCTGAGCAATGGTTTAAGAAGGAAATTCTGAAAAGCAATTTAGAGCATGCGGCTAATTTTTAATTTTTTTTTTTTTTTTTTTTTTTAGTTTTTGTTAGCAGACTATTAAATAGCGCAGAGCTGAAACATAGGACCCAAGCAAGGGGATGGGAAGGATTTCAGAATTAAAAGTATTAAATAAAATTCTTTGCACTCACCTTTCTCTGATGATTTAAGCTCAAACAGCCCTGACAGAGAGAAGTCATGAATTTTCATCAACTTCACACATGTCATACATTTAAAAACATTTTGATTTGCCCTGGGACCCCTGCATGTCTCTGAAAGCACAGTAACAGTGCTGTGCTGGTTTGAAAGTACAAACCCTCTGAACTCCCAGAGCTCTAGAAGATATATTACTAATGTAAACAGCCTCTTATGTGAAAAAAAAAAAAGAGCATTAAATAACAGGAAGTTTCCAAGGAAATGCAGACTTTAAAATAGAGTATTATTAGAAGCAGTACACTTTCTATAATTTTAAGTGCCATAATTTTATCCGTACACTAGCTTTCTGAGAACATATAATTATCTGACCCAAGAAACAACCCTTTTGGAAAGGAAAATTTATAACTTAAATATTAGAGCTAAATTATTAATTTAGCCTAGTAGATGTTGAAAGTGATTAAATAGTCCTTCTTTTGTGCATATGGGGATAAAATGTGACTCAGGTGAGCAGAAACGCCACAGTTTCAAAACAGCTACCAACATCCTAATATTTCCAGGAGGAAGGCTAAGTATATTAAATAAAGTGCAATAAAGACAGAATTTTGCCCGAAATAACATGTCCCCAGGATTATCCTCCAAATACTTCTCTCTTGAAATTGTGAGAAAGCATAAAGACAAGGTGAGAAATAAACATTAGGAGGGATTAATAAGGGCCAAGTCGTAAATCATATAATGATATAAATAAAGTGACATTACAAATAACTTACGTTGTGCCCTCAACTTTACAGCTGAGGAAAATGAAGCCCAGAAAGGTAAAGTGACCTCCCCAAGGTCTTTCAAAGACTAAGACATAAAGCTGAACTAGAGGCAAGTCTCTCGACTTTTGGTAGCACTCTTTCTACGACACCACACAGTCTTTGAATTGAGCAACAGAACCGTCAGCTCAGGTGGGTGTCAATCATACAGTAAAATAAAACAATGAGCAATGCTGTCTTCACCTGAAAAAGTATCCACAGAGCAGACAAAATTAATCCGTGATCTTCACCCAGTGCTCACACTCATCTTCTTTAAAAAGATGCCTCTTTGGAAAATATCATTATGCCTTCCTTTTTGCTTAGGGTTTGAGGATTTGTACCTATTTAATAAAATAGCACTCGTTAGAACTCTTCTACCGGGGGCGGGGCGGGGGGTAGAAAATGTTCATCAGCAAGAGAAGAGGGGCGGTAAAAACCACCACCAGAAAGTCTCACTGTTACTAGTTTGTCCCACTTCTAATCCATTCTCCTGTCTGCAGACTGCATGGTTTTTCTAAAATGCACATCTGATTATGTTTGAAGATTTTCAATGACTTTCCATCTGCTGCAAGATAAATCTACACTTCTTAGTCTGGCATTCAAGGGTCTTCAAAATGTTTAGCCCATAGCACCCCTTCAGTTTTACTCCTAACAGTCTCCTCACACTTCCTACTCCGGCAGTACAACCTAGGTATGATTCCCTGAATGGAAACGGAATATGCTTTTCACTGCCTCTGGGCCTTTGCACATACTTTTTTCTCCACCTGGACCTCTGTTTCTCCTTCAAGAGTGAATTCAAGTGTTACCTTTTCTCCTTCTGCCATGTGCAGATGCTTCTTCTCTTGGGATCCCATTGCATTTTGCACAGACCTTACATTACTCCACTCATTACACTGAACTGTACTTGTCTATTTTCATGCTTGTCTCTCCAAACACATTGTCTTTGAGGTCAGAGACATATCTTTTTCTCCATGCGTAGAACTTTGCCTGGTGTAAGCACTCATGAATGTTTACTGACTGAATAAATAAATCAATAAATAGGCCATACATTTTTCTTATCATAAAATCTTTATGTCTTAGGGTGATACTGCCTAGTTCTTCCATATAATGCTTAAACTGGATATGCATTGACAACAGGATATTTGTATCAACCTCCGTTTTTGGTTTCTATCAAAAAAGTATAATGTTATAAATACTCTTTCACTATAGTGAGTTGACTTTGGCATGAACTTGGTGACAAAATACCAACTCCTATCTACATGTGAATAAAAAAGAGAATTCTTCGGACAACAGCGGGTCATCATTGTTCCAGACAGTGCTAAAGAAGATTTCCTTTTAGGGATCCATTTCGTGTTAGGAACACAAGTCGAAGGATGACTTATAACCCACTAAGAGTATAAATGTATATTTGGATATACAGGAAGCAATACCCATATCTTCACGCCAAGTGAGTGCTTTAAAAGAGGACGTTTAGTCTTAAACAAATGAAATTTAGATTTGAGATTTAACTTATTTAGGGTTCTGTTGCTGTTTGACTCCTTCCAGTGTCCTCATCCTGCTGAGCAAGTGCTACTGAGATGCAAATAAACTCTTAGGGAGCCGCTCAGGTGAAGCCAGGGAATGTCCTTGGTATATATGCGCACATTTTCCTCTTGAAATAATACCCTCATACGCATTGATGCAAGGCTTCACATTCAAAATGGAACAGAATCTGCCAGTCTAGTCTTTTTCAACATGTCCATAATCGTGAGCCAGGGCCCCAAATCAATGAAGAGAGACTCCAGTATTGTTTGGACCAATGTAAGGCAGAGGGCATGCCAACCCTGAAGCTACTTTCAATCTTTTGATTCCCCTACCTCCACTCCACTGGTTCCATGGTGCCCCAAGCTGCAGCCCCTACTCCAATGTGAGGGGTGCTCTCCAAGGGATAGGAGCTGGGGACACAGTAGCCATTGCTCTTGCATAACAGATTCCTCTTGGCCATTGTACCACCTTCCCTAGAGCAGCCCTATGTGGCTTTATCATTAACAATCAACACTAGTTCTTAAATTATTTTCTAGGCGATGAGACCACACTGGCCAGTTCCCATCCCCACTCCCCCAAAAATGATAGGATTTTGCGACCTTCTGGTCCCCTTACCCCTTCAGAAGATGGCTACCCTTTAGCATTTTTAAAGGTCTTGAAAGGTGAGTGTGCCATAGAAAGCTGAAGTCTGGAATGTAAAAAGAGATTAACTAAGGATTTTCCAAGTCACTAATTCTTAGGGTTCATTTTGTGTTACATCTAAGCTTTGGGGGTTTATGTTTGTTTTAAACATTGCAGTATTACCTCAAACAGTTTTCATTTGAATAGGCAGGGAAATGTAAGCGATTCCTCTCTTGCTAACTAGCACAGAATGGGGCTCCTTTTCTGGCATTTTGAGTCAAACTCACGTAGAATTTTAATAATTTTTTGTTCACATAAAAAAATGTTAATACCCCTTTTTCTTTTTATTTTTGTACATCAGAAAAGATTACAAGGTAAATAGTAAAAATGTTTCACAAATTCATTTGTTCAGCAAACTTATTGAACAACTGTTATGTGCAAAGCACTATACAAGATACTAACCAAGAGACACACAAAGGAAAAAAAAAGAATATGGCTATTTATAGCTCTAAATTTAAGAATGTGAAATGTGACCACTATCAAATCACACAGGCTTAGAATTTCCTTCTGTCCACTTGCTATCTGTTCTCTTAAAAGAAAAAGGTCTCTGGCAGGAGGTATTAGTCAAGTTAGAAAATGTTCATCAGCATAAATTCTAAGTTTATAACTTAATAAGCAAGAAAAGCTATCTATGTCTTCAAGTTGGGTGCAGCCATTTGAAAGTTCCTCCCAAACTTGTAAAAGGACATTGGCTTTGGTTTTCTTGAGGGTCTGAAATGAATCCATTACATTAAAATGGCTCTTAGTAGCAAGAGCAAGTAATTATTTGCATTATAAGCTAATAAAATGGAGGGTTAGGCATATTTGTACAAGATCTTTTTTTACTCATTTTTATAGAGATTCTCTCCCATTCCTGCTTAAATGAACTTGGAAGATTGTTCATCATTCAGTATTGTTTAAATTATAAGGCACATATCAGTCATCTGGTTTTTAAATATTTTTCCCCTTTGCTACTGTAGATGAGTAATGTCTACCTTCATTCTTTAAGAATACACTAATGTAATGATAGTCTAATTTTGGCAAAAAATTAAATTAGTTTTTTTTATATCTCACATCTAGAGATGTCCTGACATATTGGAAAATACAATATTCTTCTAAAAATACACTTTGCTAGCCTTCCTGAACACTCATACTTCCATGAATTGTACCTGTCTGTTCAAAAAGTGCAACAAAGCCTCTCACAAAGGCAAATCCCCTGGAGAAAACTTCACTGATGAAGTCAGTCTACTTACTTTTCATGGTACCTACTGGTAAAAGCTATGGCTTTATCCTCAATCATGATAGTTCATTCCAGATCCCAAAGCTGTTTCTGATGGAAGAGTATGAGAAAAGGGCCTAACCTGCCAACAAAGGAGACCCAGCAAGTCTCGTTTCACCCTATGGTTCCTTTATGTTAGACTTCTAGATTTTACATCCTCAAGGAAAAAATGCTAATGTTTAGAGTGAGATGTATTTTACTTTTACAACGTCCCTGTATGCCAAATACCTACTTGTTTCAATTTGAGGTAGGAAAAGACTATTTTTATATAATCTCAATTTTATATAATTTCTCTGAAAGTTGGGTGCCTAAGCCTTATTAAGTTAGCAATAATTTCTCTATGAAAGCAAATGTGAACAGGCAGAAGTTTGTTCTATTGACAAGAAGTTATAATCTTCCAAATCTTATTGAAAGCTCTTGATTTTCCCCCCTACTACTGATAAGGGACACTTTTCCTGATTTTTGTCCCTGTTAGTAATGAGAGTCCATTTCAAAATTGGCCGTTTTCAAAATTGGGACTATCAAGTAAAGCACTTACAACTTACTTTTCAAGGAAACTGCTTGAGGGCTCCTGTGTCATTCCCCTCCCTGCCCTTCCCACTAGTGAATTCCCCCAGAGGGATTTTTTACAGATATGAAGTGGAGAATTTAGAAACAGGGCTGATTGGTGGACCCTCCTGCTGCCACTAAAGTTTTCCAGATACCTTCTAGATGCTACCGTAGGATTACATGACTGATTCACTCCTCTCCTTGTCTGCTGGCAGCTAAATGGGAATACTGGCGAGCTGCCAGAAGGGTAGGTAGCCAACCTGCTTGCCCTTGATTGTGACTGCCTGCTTTTAAATAACAGAAGTAGGGTCAAGTAAGTGAAATCACGAACTGAGGAGAGTATTCTGAGAATGCAAAGGCAGTTAATGTCCTTCCAAGCCTCAGATGGCTGGCAACCCTTGGCAGAGTAATCTATGATTTGTGGCACCTGACCCTTCCACTGTGACTGTTATCTGTGTATTCACTAGAAACATATTTACAGAATCTCTCCATTAGCAAAGATGCCTTGTGTGTGATTACCCAATTGTCATGGTCACACTAGGGTTTTGATACAGTTCTATTCAGAAATGAAAAACTGCCCTAAACTGCACACAGGATTGATTTAAATCAGGGAGCCTCAATCTATAGATCAAGACTTCTTTGGGTAGATCTCAAAGAGATCATCATACTCTTGCTCCCCCTTCTTCCTTACCCCAAGACCACATTCCCACCCCCTCCCAGCCACGGCAAGACAGAATCTCCTTTATTCCCCTGAACCCTTACAAATTCTTAATAAAGTTAAGAAGAGTTAGCAATTAGAATTATCCAAAAAGATGAGCCTGTTTAAAATGGACTCCATCCCAGAAAATATTGGAAGAGAGCACTACTTGCTTAAACTAGTTAGCATTGCTCACATTTATATAGTACTTAGCGTCAGAAAAGTACTTTCTCTTCATTTAAAATGTTTTAGTTACAAAGGCAGAGTGAGGTTGTAGGCTAGCTTTCATTCTTACGGAATCAAATACAAAGAACATTAAAATTCGTTTTTCTCTGACACGTGACAATGAGAACACTTGCTATTTAAAAGTTTATTGGGAAGTTTAAAAGGTGGCATCTCCCTTTCCCCCTCAAATAAATGGCATTGAGGTCCTCCCGTGCCAGAAAATTTCTCTAGTTAACACCCTATGTTGGCTCCCACCTTTGTATTAACTGATAAAGGCGAAGCAGTATTTTAGGGAACCGAATCAAACTCACTAGGAGCAAATAAGTGGTTATGAATCAAAATGGAAAAGCGATAACCCAGACTCATTGTCATCATGTGTCTCCCAAATGAGATTTTCCGAAAAATATAAAAGTAACAAAGTCGCACCAGATAAATAAATGAAGGCGATAAACTCACCACAGATCAAGCAATACTACTAAGGTGACCTGACTTGACAGTAACCGCAGGCGACCCTTAGGAACTGCATCGGGGTTAAATGCCCTGAGAACTGCCGAGATCCGGACGACCCGGGCCACTGACCCTCCGCAGTCCGTCAGCCGGCGGCGCCCAGAGGCCCGCGCGCTCTAGGCCACAGGGGCCGGTCGAGGAGAGGCTAGAGGCCGGCCGCGGGCGCTTCGGGCCCGGAGGACCGCCGGAGTCAGGCCGCTTGAGGCCGGACGCCGGCCGGCCGGGTCCCCGCGCAGAGAAAGCCCCGGCCGAGGAGAGGCCACCGCCCCCCACCTCCCGGGGCCGACTGTGCGCGCAGCAGGCCGCAGGGCCAGAGCGAAGCCCGTGCGGAGGCCGCAGTGAACCCTAGGGGCAGCTCCGGGACGGACGCCGCGCTCGGGCTGACCACGCCGTCTCGGCAGTCGCCCTGCAGCGGCGCGGGCGCCAGGCGCCTTAGAAGAAACTCGGCTGCAGGAAGCCAGACGCCGGGCCGGCGCCCACCGCCGGGAGCCCACGCAGGCTGTGTGGCCAGCGAGTGTGGGAAAGCTCGGCGCGGGAGCGGGACGTAGGCGCTCTGTCGGGGACATGGGGACTCCCGGAGCTTGGGCGCCCCTTGCAGCTGGGAGTCATCTCGACGCATTTCTTCCCAGGCGACCTGAATTCAACCCCTGTGAAGATGCTCCAGGCATTAGCGAGTAACAGGGGGAGGGGGGGGGGGGGAGATTATTTAAGGGGGGGAGGGGCGGGCGGGAGGAGTAGGAGGAAACCGTACAGAAAAGAAATCCCCATTACCACCAAAACCGTTTCTGAGAAGTCCTGAGGTTTTACGCATGGAGATTTCACTTTAAAGGCTGAAAAAAAAAATATTCCACTGCTTTTAATTGAAGTAAACAAAGTGCAACAAATCCTAACTCAAATATGATTGCAGTGAGATTAGGGTCTAATTGCTTAGGGTTCAGGTGGAATCTGCGGGCTAAATCCTACAGGGCCAATCTGAATTTCACAATCATTCTGTCAAAAGGAGAGCGATGAGAGCCCACACGCTTCCTAACAAGTCATTTTTAACAGTTACAAGCTTCGCACAAAGACCACACAGGGCGCCTAAGAGATGCAAATCTAATCCCTGGTCATTCTACGGGCCTTCAACAAAGATGTGCTAAACCCTAATAGAAAAGAAATCAGTTCTCTGTCACCAGCCCCTAGTAAAATCTATTAGAGAATGGACAGAGCCTCATCTACAGCAGTTGCTGCAAAGGTTAAGGACAAGTACAAATAAGAGGGACCCAGTTTTGTTTTCCGTGTGAAATATCGGGAGAAGCTAACCCCAAATGAGTGACGGGATTCGATCCGTGGCTTCGCATTCATTTGAACGCTAGAAAAAAGTAAACACACACATTAAGACTTTTGAAGAATCCGTTTCTGAATTTGGGAGAGATGAAACAAATTCCCCCCAAAGTTGAAATCTTTGCCTCCGAAATTATCGAAGAATATAAAGGGGAAAGAGAGGCGAACGCGCGGGTCCAAGAGGGAGGAGCCGGGCTTCTGGAACCGGCCGGGCTGACTTCGCGCTGCAGCACCTAGTCCTCCCCGAGAAAAGCCCCGACGGCCGAGCCGCAGCCAGGTGCGGACTCGGGTTGCACGCGGCCTCTTGCGTCTGGGACCGAGGGGCGGCGGCCCTCCCTCCCCGACTGGCCGGCGTTCGGCCCGGGTCCCTCTCCCCGACCTCACCCTCGGGCCCCGGAGCCCCTGGGGAGGCGGCCTGTGCTTCACAGGTCGGGACGCGTCTCAAATGTGCCCTTCTGCAGTCACCAACCAAATGAGATCCAAACTAACACCTGTGCCGTGCTGGGGTATTAAAAGGGTTAATATGTCGCAGCTAAAACACACCACACTGCGTGTGGGACTCTTACGAAAGTAAGGGCCCCGGGGCTCCAGGCCCCTCGGAGAAGCCCTAAATGGGCTGGGCCCCGGGCGGGGTGGGGGTGGGTGGAGGGACAGGACCGGTCCTGGAAGGCTGTGTGTGTGTTGGAGGGTGGTGGAAGGGAGGGTGGTTTCCCTTCTCTCCACGGCACAGAGCCCCGGCGGCGGGGCGAGCCCGGGTCTCCTCCCGCGCCGCCGCAGTCGCGGGGCCTAGAGGCTGGGAATGCCCCGCCGAGCCTGACCCGCGGGGGGAGCGGGCGGGGGGGGGGGGGGCGAGCACGGCTCGGCGGAGGGATCTCGAGGGCAGACGCGGCCCCGCCCGCCGCGCGCCCGCGGGAGGATGGGGCCCGACTGGGTAGCAGGGAACCGGTCGCCTTCTCAGGATCCGCCTTCCATCGTGGGAAGCGGCTCAGGGCCCGAAGATGAGAGCTGGAGGGCGGGCTCGGCTCTGAGTCCCAGCGGAATCGCCCTGCCATTTTCCCAGGCAGCTGGGGCTCCCTCCACGTGGTACCTCCTTCGAGGCCGCGCTGGCGGGGACAAAAGAGGGCGCTGTCCAACAGCCAGGGTCGGAAAAGACCGAGAGTCTCCCCTTCTGCTTAAAAGTTCCTTCTCCAACTGCACGGAGGAGGGGTCGGGCACTTGTGCGAAAGAAGGGATTTTCGTCTATTTTCCCGGAAGTTTCCGGAAACCACTATTTCGAGTGCCAGTGGCTTCGCCCCCTGGCCCCAGACTCCCCTGAATTTTTTCCCTCTCCAAGGTGGAGAGCCCAAATGGCCAGGCTGGAGCTTGGGAAGCGAACAACAGTCCCTGGCCCCTCAGTTCCCAAGCCCTTTGATTTGCTCTGGCAGAAAGTCTCTATTCTTAAGGTCTAGCAGGAGGAAAGGAAGAGGTTGCTAGATTTGCCTCTCAGTTCAGAGACAGACCACCACACAGTACACACATCTGCTTCCTCCTCATCCCTTTCTGTGCCTGTCCAGGCCAGACGTATGCCTTAGGTCGGGGCTGTATTCCTTCCTTCGCATCTATTGACGTTAATTGAATTTCTCTGCGCGGCTGCTTCTCTTTGCTTCTGTCGTTTTTCTCGCTAGTCCTCTCATAGGCTGACCTTGGTGGTTCACTGGTCCTTTTACTACCCCCCCCCCACAAACACAGCGGGCCTCCCATATGGGCTTTACTGGCTTTCACTCTATATGGCTTAGCACATCCACTTTGTCTGTTTTTCCTTTTAGTACCGACATTAGGAAAATGATACCGAATTGCCTGCGAAGTGTGACTGCAGTGGTGAGGCTAGAATTGGACAAGCAGGCCAGTAAAACATACGCATTGAAATGAAGAAATAAAAAACAAGTAGGATGAAGTAACAAATAAAAAGTAGATGATAGAGTCACATCAGACTATAAATACAAGACTATGATGCTCCTGCCGGTGATCTTTGAGTCCTGATGAAGGTGTCCCACATCTGCCTTGGGAGACAGGGTGGGGGCTCCCTGAGGAAGACTGGCTAAGTTTCTTCTTCCCCTTTGGAATTGCTCCTGAAAACGTGGGCCAGCAATCCCCAGCCTGTGTGTCCTTGGTCCCCAGGGAGGTTCTGGAGGGTGGGAAGGAGTCGCTACACATCAGCCACATGGTCACCATGTCTCTCTGTGGAGCTAGCTGTCAGGTGGCTGGAACTTCCTGCCTTGGGAACCTGCTTTGGCTCTCTGCTGCTCTGGGACACATTCCTGTGCAACCCCTCTGTCTACCCAGCCAAGACTAGGCTGGGTTCTGTCCTTGCTTGGATGAGCTAGCTCACCTTCACCCTAGCAGACTGGGTCTTACTGGTCCCAGCTTCACCCTCACGTCCTGTCAGTTGTAGGAGTTCTGTCCCCCCTGTTTGCAGAAATAGTGAGCCTGAACACTCCCTGCTGTAGGAGGCCTGCCTGACCTTCCCACCTCCACTCAGGATGGATTAATGCCTCAGGACCACTCACTCTTGCTTAACCACACAGAATGAATTCTAGAGAGGAAAAAAAAATCTAGTGAGTTTACAGCTGGGGTGTGTGTGTGTGCGCATGCATGAAGGATGTCTTTAGATCTTTGTGGTCTCTATAACTTGACATCTGTTAAAGAGAACACTGGGGCTTTTAGGAAGAGTTTTGCAGAAAATTGAGCAAGCCGGCAGGAGCTGTGCAGAATCCTCACCCCCCCTCCCCCTCCCGCCCATCTATTGGTTCTCCTTAGATCTTCCCAGAGGTGAAAATTCTTTGCAAGGACGTTTAAAAACAAAACTCCTGCCTGAGAGGCACCAACTTGAGGAGGTTAATAAATTATCCCCTTTTGAAATAAAAATGGAAGTGGCATTAAGCACATACTATTATTAGACTGAGTTTCTTCCTACCAGAAAGTTCGTTAGATGTTCGTATCTGGGCGGAATCTCTCTTTTCCATAGGAAAACTCATCAGAGAAACAGCAACAGTTCGCTGGCTTTGTTTGATTTTGTTTATTTGTCTAAAGAAAGATCGCGTTTTCAGATTTTTTTTTTTTTAAATCCCTTCAGGTTAGGGTTTGGATCATCACCCTGACCCAGTGAACTAATTATCTATATATTCTGGGGTCAAAGTTAACGGGAAATTTCGACTCATCCGCACACCAGACTTAGTGTGGTCTCCAGAAGGGGCTGGGGGCGGTCAGTATACAGCTCAGAGCCGAGGTTGTTCTGGGAGCGAACTGAAACCCGGCTGGAGAGTCACCTGCTAGCCTCGGGTGGGGGGAGGAGGAGGGTGGGGATGGGGGGGGCGTCGCGAGGCTGGGTGGGAGGACAGAGTGTGGCCGTGGGCAGAGCGCGGGATGGAAGGCCGCGGGTGGGCAGGGTGAGGCCGTGGACTGGGGTAGGCGGAGGCGGGGTGGGGGGGAGGCCGAAGTTGGTGGGGAGTGCAGAGGCTGTGGGCGAAGGGGGGAGGTCGCGTACATCTGTTTCTCTTGGTTCTAGAATTGAAACTTTCTACGACGAGAGACCATAAAATAGCTCGAGATTTTAAGTGCCCACACTGCTAGCTGAGTCCCCTGACAGCAAATTTGAAACCGCGGGGCCGCTAGGGGCCCTTGGGTCTTTGGCAGTGCAACTGGGAGGCCGCGGAGCTGTCCCTAGGGCTTTGGTCACCACTCTGCGCCCGGGCCCCGCAGACACCCTGCTGGCCCCCGGAACACCCTGGCAGGGCTTCGCGACTGCAACCCGCGAAATTTTAGCCCCGAGCAACCTCTTCTGGCGGCCCTTCTTTTAAAAACAAGTTTAAATTTTATATCAAATCTTTTACCCGTGTACTCTTCACTAAATGACTATTAACCAGCACCGAGGAGAAGCACAAACATGGTTTCTCTCTCACCTTTCTTGCTGTTTCTCTCCCCTCTCCAACCATGGAGTCTCAATTTTCTAAGCAATTAAGCTATATAGGAATATTCGATTTCAAATACACGGGGACTAAAGATTGATGCATGCGGTCTGAGGCTAGAAGAAAATATTTAGTGCTTGCCTGTAGATTCTGTCACCCATCATCTGCTCGGAAAGCGCTCTGTATCTTTCAGCGTGTCCGGCTCTTATGATTGCAAATGGCCCTGTTTTCAAATGGAAATAAGACTTGCAAACTGATTATGTGTATTGAATCGGAATCACTCCCTAGATCCTCTTGTTAAAAAATGTATTGAGAAAAGGATGATGGCTGCAGACCTCTGCAACCAGCTCCCTCTCTTCTCAGGGAGGTCGATCTATTTTGCAACTTTTTGCCATTTGAGCTTGTTTCAGCTAGATGATTACATTCCCATTGTGTTACCGGCCCAACGCAGAGGTAGTACACACACTGCCTTTCAGCCGGTTCCCCTGTCCTCTCCACTAGCACCAAACCCGAAAAATCACATACACCACTTACTTATCCATACGCCCCAATACTTGGACCCAAAGACCAGCTCTAACCAGCATGACTCAGCTGTCACAAACACCAACAGTACTCCGCACACTTGCACTGGGCCGTTCTTCCTCTCCCCTCCTTTCCAGTCTCCTCTCCCTTCCTCTCTTCTCTTTTGTGCAGAACCACATACACAGAATCCTCCAGCTTCCACAGACACCCAACCAACAGAATCTAAGTATTTAGCCATGTGGAGAATTTTCAACAACTAATTTTGCATTGGCGTGGCATTATAGATTTTAGAAAACAGTTCATACAGGAAGGTTAATGTCAACTGTTGGGGATGCATGAAGCTCCTTATGCTACCACAGATCTTAAAGATGTTCCCTTTACCCTCATCCAGTGCTAGATTATGGCTGTGGATGGGTTGGCTTTTTGTGGAATATTTCCAAAGATTCTCCTATTTGATTTCAGCATGAAGCCAATGTGAAGTGCATATAGCTATCTGAGCTTTCCCTGCTGTGTGAGTTGTAGATATGATACACAGCAGTACTTCCAAAGTTTACTACACCCAGGCCTGTCTCAGCAGTCCAGCCAGGAAACAGTAACCAACATTTCAGTTCATAGTGCAGGTTGGTGAGTAGTAATGAACTAGCTACAACTTCTGTCTGCCCTGGCTAGGGGCAGGGATGTATACTCTGTGCACGCCTTTGGTGAAAGGGTTGCAATTCTTTCTGAAGCACACTCAGAAGGGGAGGAAGGAGCCGTCACTGCCTAGCTCCGGACGTTCCCCCAACTTAGTCCCCACCCAGAAAACTGCGCCTTGCAGGCCTTGAGGCACCGTTGAGTGGCCAGGCAGGGAGAGAGGTTTAATCCTCTTTGGCTTCAGAGTTTCCTCTGAAAAAACCTGCCGCTCCAAGTCTGTTTAAGAAACCAAATGCTCTGGGGGCGCCTGCAGGGACCCTAACCAAGCCAGGTTTGCTGTATACACCGGCATAGCCAAATTTGTTAAACTATTGACCTGTTCTCCTAGGTTAGAACTGAGGAAACAGCCAGCTCAGAGGAACCAGCTCTCAGTCCTCTTCGTGTCATTACGGTAATTCCCAGGTTTACATCTGCGCGCGCGCAACTCAGCTGTGTGTGTGTGTGTGTGTGTGTGTGTGTGTGTGTGTGTGTGTGCGCCTGGGAGATCAGGTAAATCAGTGGCGCGCGGACTAAATAAACCCATGTTTTCCTAGAGCTTTGGACACCTTCTAGCAGCAGTATTGAGAGGGAGAATGCTAGGCAAGGTGGAGGCCCTACCGTCTGGGTGATTTTCCACAGAATGGCTCCAAGGCAAAGTGACTGGGCAAGGGTATCCAAGGACTCTTTTCATTGCCTAACGTCTCTGATTTTGTAGAAATGACATTGTCAACAATCACTGAAAACCCGAAAAATGCAACCTTTAACCCTCTACCAACAGACTGGTGTTATTGACAATTTCATCTCGCAATCAAAGACAGGATTCCTGGAAATGTGGGAAATGGGGAGAGAGAGGAGAAAAGTTTGCCTTTTTTTCTTGTTGTCTGACTACACTCAGACCTGCCCTCTTATTTCCATGACTCTGTGAAGACCAGAATAGGAGGGACGTTTGCTACAAATGAGGGGCAGAAACATTTCCATTTGATTCTGTTAGCTGGCCAATAGTGTTCATACTAACGATATCTGTTAGTGGATAATGTAGTTGTCGCAAGTGACAATTTCTGTTACAGATAGCTTCAAGAAGTCTCAGCTACAGCTGTGTGTCTCAGACAGCAAGTTCATTTCCTTTAAGAACAAATATTAATATTTTCCCCAAAATAATTAGTTCTCCAGAATTTTACAGGGAAATAAATTAATATTCCAATTTAAAATAGACAATACTAAAGAAAGCGTTTCTTTATTTGCTTTTTAAAGGGACACTTGGTTTCATGTGGCATCTTAATTGAGGTAATGAATACATTCCACTTTCTTGCATCTAACAGGTTCAGTAAGATCCTCTACGAAGAGAATCCTACATTAATTTTTTAAATATCATATAAAGTAGATATATGAGATAGATACATATGTGTCTACATATGTAGACACATGTATGTATGTATAATACATACAGAGACAGGTGTCTTTATGAATCCACTCATACCTACAAATGGAGTGGGCAGAATCAGATGTGAATATTGTACTGGAGGAAAGAGTCCTCTTTAACGAGACCTATTGCCTTCAATTTTTTAAAAAAGTGTTTATTTCCATTTCAAGCAGAACAATAACAATAATCAATTTATATTGTAGTGTCCTGCAAATAACTAAAAAAGAAAGAAAACAGAAAAATGGATTTAAATCTCATCCTTTCCAAAACTTCATTACAACTCATAATAACAAAGACAATAAATGTTTAGGAAGCAGAGAGCAAATGGGAAACATCAAATGAGAAGCCTGGGGCTGTGCCTAGATGCCCTCCAAGTAGGGCATTAGGTCACTATCAGAGAGAAACACAGCCTGCCACTTCAGTTGTGGCTTCAGATGAGGCCGAAACTGTGCTGTCAAGTTGCTGAGCCTGCTCCTCCTTTGCTCCTTTGACAATCATCAAGTTGAGAAACACAACTACATGGGGAGAGGGAGCATACAGACCCTGGGCCTCCTTTTCAATAAAACACATTCTTTCCACTACTCTTATCCATACCCAATGCCTCCAGGCACAGAGGGTGACTGGGGATAGGATACTCCTTCCAGAAGCTAATGCCCAAAGGAGCGCACGAAAATTTTTTGTGCTCCAAGTTGAGGCAGGAGCCCAGATCCGGCCCCACAGAGGGTGGCCTGGAGCCAAAAAGAACACAATTGCACAACCACAAACACACCAGTCAGGAAGTCAGGAAGGGCCAGAGGAAGGTGGTGTCCAGCATCTCTTAAGAGGAACCTGGCTGAGCAAGGAAAACATTCAGCGTCATCCCTCCCAATACTCATGTCTGTCACTTTCCTTCCATTCTAAAAGAAAGACGCATTTGAAACAAACAAGCCAGCAAACCATGCCTAAGAGCCATATCATCTCAGATTCACATTTCCCAACAGGCTTTCTAGTTCTCCACAAATAATATCCCCGTTCACTCTGCTCCCCGCTCTCATAATTGGGGGAGGGGGTGAGCGATGTCTAGAGAGACTGGAGACATTCGATCAGAATTCAAGGCAGCTTCTCACAACTCTCTTGTTTATAGAAAATGAATGTCTGCCTGGCTTGCTTTTAGCTCTGGAAAGGGGTCAGTCTTTATCAGCACGGTTCACACAGTTCCTGGATTTTTTTTCCCTTATCTTAAATTGACCCGCTTTTAAGATAAAGACATAATAGAGAAAGCATTGACCTTACCTGGTCCCTAATGAGTTGGAAGTCAGAAAACCCCGCTCTCATTTCCTCTTATCTCGAGTCGCCTGAGAAGAGACTCGCGCTACCTTTTGTGCACTCGCGCCTGGAGATAGCCCCTCACCGACGCGCTTACTCACGCCGGTGAGCGCTCTCGAGAGTGTGCGGCCTCAAAGTCTGAGAATTCCTCCCTGGGGTCTCAAAATAGGAGACCTCGATGCCAGCTCTAGGCCTAACCCTGCCTCCAGGAGGATTTCAAATCCCTGGGAAGGCTCCCGAGCAAGTCTTCCCTTTTGAAAGGCCAAGTCCTAAGCAGTGGGAAGAAGACCTTGCCTCCTCGAGGCCCAGGGACTGGAGCGCGCAGGGCCTCCTCCGCCACCAGGAGTAAGTGCCCCGAGCGTTTCTCGCACCGTCGGCACCGGCCTGGGTCTGCTTTCCTTCGCGGGCCCCAAGCTACCTCCCTCAGGGCCAGCCCCTATCCCAGAGCCGCTGCCCCGGCTGCTGAGGCATTCCCTGCCCCCACCCGCCTCCCGGCCTTGAGGACTCCAGCTGTACCCACAAGTGCCTCTGTTGGGGGCGGCGGCAGCCGGGACTCCCTTCTCCCCCGCTCAGCGCATCTCTGTCCCGCTCTTCTCGCCTTCCCTGAACCTAGCCCAGTCCCCTGGCCTGGCCGACTGAGAGGGCGGCTTTCCTCCCTCTCCGACCCACAGCTCCAGGTTCCCAGGCTGGGGCGGGGGTGGTGTGCCGCTTTGGGATGCTAAACATCAAACAAGCCAAGCCTGGGGTTTCAGGCCCCGAAGCCACTAGAGCCGCACTCCAAGGCTCTCGAGAAAGTCCCCGTGTTTACTTGGTAGGGTGGGGGGGGGGAGAGGAGGAAAGGGGGGATGCTGTCTGCAAAATCTCCCCCACTCTCCGCAGCCCTCGGGGCTTGGGGATGGGTGGGGTGCTGAGACGGGGGTGCTCAGCTTCTCTGGGATCTTGGAGCCAACTGCGCTGCCCCCCTACGTGGGGAAGCTTCTGGCTCTTGCAGCACTTCAGCGCCAGGGAAATCCCCAAAAGGCTGATTTCTCCAGGCCGGAACATGGGCCAGAGATGCTGGAGACCTAGGGGAGGTCCACTCCAGCGGAAGACGACAATCGGCTTCGCAGGTGGTCACCGAGATGTGGGGTGGGGAATGTCCCCAGCCTGAGGTCTTTTGCTGCGCCCAGCGCGCACATATTTCTTTATAAAAAAGCTTCAGCTCACGTTCCAGGGCCGATTCCTGAAGTTACTACAATCTCCCGGCCAGGAGCTGGAGCTGGTGGGCCAGGGGTGATGGATGGAGAGAAGCGGCCAAGTCTCTGTTAGTCTTGGTTCCATCCGCAGACCCGGCTCAACTCACATTCCCCCCTCCTCCCCCAACCCTAACAAGTAAACAGACTTCAAACTAAGCCGGCTCGAGGTGGCAGGGAGAAGAATGTATTTCATAAAACTCCTTCCAGCGCAAGGGTGTTAAGGCCGAGGGTACCATAACCCACTAAAATTGTGACTCAGGTGCCCCCTCTGGGCCAGGATGTGGGGGGAGGGGGCAGCCGTCCTTGCCAGTTGTAGGCACCGCAAGCCCCGCCCGCCCCAGACCAGACTTGTGCTGGGTCTGGGGCAGGTTAAGCGGAAGCTCCCATGCCCACGGAATTAGGACCTTAGAGCAAACATCTCCCCGGGCAAGGCCCTGGGCTGAGCTGTGATTTGACCACCTATACACCCTGTCCCGGGACCACAGTGGCCAAGCCCCGGTGGAGCTGTGATTTGACCACCTGCACAACCTGTCCCGGGAACACAGCTGCTCATTTCAACACAAGTATTCAAACTTTACTGATTTTTGCTTGTTTTCCAAAATGCTAGGCCTCCTGAGATTTTCTCCCACCAGCACACTCTGTAGACCCAAGCAACCATCCTTGGATTCTCTGAGTCTCTTTTGGATATTGGAAACCATATCTCAGTAGCCAGACCCAGGAGATAAAGCCCACCCTGGCCCCTACTCGTAAGGCACCACGGGTGAGGAGCCTCCCAGGAACTGCTGGTCTGGAGCAAGGCCTTGGCCTAGGCAATTTCCCTAACAAGTTCCTAGGGGTGGGGTAAGGTGGAAGTTGGGTGACAGAGAGAGATGGAGACAGAATAAGAGGAAAAGAGAGGAAGAAAAGATGAAGAGAGGCAAGAAAGGAAAAAGAAAGAAATTCTAGGCATGAAATGAGTACAAGGCAAGTATGAATCAATCCCCCACAAACACTTTCAGGCTAAGAGGAACCTACTTTTGCTAGGTAGCTTTATCAAAGGTGACACAGAAGGGGCAACAGCCCATCTAGGGACTATGATTTCTCTCTGTCCAGAACCACTCTTTCCTCCTCCCTTCTCTAGGGCAACCCTGAGAGTTCCCTAACAACCACATCTGGGTACCAAAGAGACCGGGAAATTCAAAGTAGTAAGAAAGATTGAAGTTTTTTGTTTTTTGTTTTGTTTTGTTTTGGTTTGGTTTTTTTTTGCTGGGGTGGCGGGGGTGGCCGGGGCAGTGAGAAGTAGAAAGTTGGGAACAGGAGAAAGATTCCTTACTACAAAGATATTTAGGAGCCCAGAGATGGAAACCGGTGGAACAAAGAGGGAAAGCCCAGCTTCCAAAGTCCTGCCTTCAGTGTCTCCAGGCCAGTAGCCAAGTCAAAAAAATCTCCCAGAACCAGAAGGACCCTGAGAGGCTGGGAATCCATGTCCAACTCTGCATAGGGATAGTTGTTTCAGAGCAGAAACAAGACCCAGATAGACTTCCCCATTTTTGAAAACAGCCTCCCACCAGATTCTAATTCCGATGAGGCTCTGCAGCAGATTAGAAATAAGGATTTGTGTTGAAATCTACGGGGACCATCTGTTCCATAAAAATGATTTCTCATGCAGGATTATTTAAAATGTATGTTATTGAAAACGTTTTAAAGTTTTAATTGTTGACTTAGCTGTATAAAACCACAGTAGACACTTCTGAGGTTTCAAAAAACAGAAGCCTGGATCTAAAAACTAATCCTTTGGTCTCTTTCTCTTCTGTTCTCCCTTTCCCTCCTGATGGAAGTAGTTTAGCTTTTTTTCCTCTATATTGCCAAGTCCCAGGACTGTTCAAGGTTTGGTTCTACTCAATTCGGAGACAGAACAAAACTCCATTTCCCTATGGGACAAGGACTCTGGGCCCAGCTCCTTTGCTAGTTTAGGATCCTTTTAGCTCCCAAACAATGCCAATTCCCATCAGGCCAATGATGAGCCACCCCCACCCCCACCAAAAAAAAAAAATGCCTTTTAAAGCCAAATCAAAACCAAACAAAAGGTGGACTTTTAATCAGAAAAAGAATCCTTTTAATTTGTATAATTTATTAGAAGCTTCTTAGGAACTATATTTAAGCCAGATATCTACATAAGTTACAACAGAAAAAGACTGACGCTGCAAATACCAAACTGCCAAATAATATACACAGATTTGTCAATGCCCATAAAAAATATGATGGGCTGGGGACAGGGACTGGGTTTTTGTTTTTGTTTTTTTTTTTTTTACAACAAAATGTACAGATTACTAAAAACTAGGCGTGTAGTCCAACTTTTGACAGCGTTTTACAGCTACAAGTTCACATCAAACATAAAACAATTTTAGCCAGGGCTCTTCCCGGGGCTGAGCCTGGGCAGCCAGCGGGCGCTGGGAGGGGGCATTTCCTTTGTGTCAATGACATGCGGGTCCTGTCGTAGAGTCTTTCCTCTCCCCAGCCCCCATCTCCCCTTCAAAAGAAATCCTGGTATTTACAAGCGAGTCCACCTTGCTGGCACAGTGTACCCAGAGTGAAGTTTGCGATCTTTAGAGTCCAGAGCTGTGTCACTGTAGAGCCCTCTCCAAACTGCACCCTGCCTGAGCGAGAGAAACCCATTTCAATCACCTAACAGACACCCCAAAAGCTGTTTTTTGTTATGTCCTTCTCGGTTTAAAGACTCCTTAAAGAATTGGATTCACTTGGTTGTTTTTATTTTCTTTTTTAAAAAAATCCCACAAATTTTAGGAAAAAAAAGAAAAAGGAAAAGAAAAAGACGTCCAGCAGTTTGGCTTTTGTGTTTTTTCCCTTGGTCTAAACGGGACAGATTCTTAAGAAAAGTCGAAGCGCAGGGAGCGGCGGGTGTTTGGTGATGTGTGGCCGGCAGGAGGGAAAGCGATGAGGCAGCGCGCTGGGCCCGGCCCGGCCCGGTGTCCTCTCACCAGGTCCGACCGTATAGCAAGGTGGAGCAGGACATGGCGCCATAGTCCGAGCCCGAGGAGTTCAGGTGGGACAGGCTGGACACCTGGCCCTGAAGCGCCGCGGGGCTGGCGGCGTGGTGCGCCAGGTCCGGAGACTGGCCCGCGCTGCCCGGCTGGTGGCCCGGGTGTGCACCCAGGCCAGGGCCACCGCTGCCCACTGAGATAGCCGCCGCGGCCGCCTGAGCCGCCTGCGCCTGCTGCTGCGCCTGCTGCTGCGCGTGGCCCTGGAGGCTGCCGGCGCCCGGCGCCGGGGCGCCCGCCTGGCAGGGTTTGCCGTCTTTCACCAGGACCGGCACGGCCACGCGGCGCGGCGACTGCTGCTGCGCTTGCTGCTGCTGCGGGCACCCGGCGCCCCCGCCCCCGCCGCCGCCGCCGCCGCCGCTGTCCTGCTGCAGTTGTTGTTGTGCCGCCTTGTCCTTGGCTTGGCGCTTCATCTTGTAGCGGTGGTTCTGGAACCAGATCTTGACCTGCGTGGGGGTCAGGTGGATCATGCTGGCCAGGTGCTCCCGCTCGGGCGCCGACAGGTACTTCTGTTGCTTGAAGCGTCGCTCCAGCTCGTACACCTGAGCCTGGGAGAAGAGCACCCGGCGCTTCCGGCGTGGTGCGCTTGGCAGCGGGGCCATGTTCTTGCTCACGTCCCCCAGCGAGCCCAGGCCGCCCATGCCGCTCATGTTCATGCCGCTCGCCGGGCCCATGAAGCGGGAGACTGTAAGCGACAAACGCACAGCGTCGGCGGGGGCCGGGCCGGGCCAGGCCACCTCGGCCTTCCGCGCCCTTGGCCGGCCCGGCCCACCCCGACGGCGCCCTCCTCCCCTAGGCCGCCTCCGCCCTGAGAGGCCTAAGTTCCGAGGAGAGTTAGCGCCTGCCCCAGGCCGAGACGTCGAGGGATTTGCTGGAAAGCTCCCCACCTCAACCCCGGTTGCCTCCCTCAGTCTCAGGGCTCCAGCCCAAAAGCAAAGTGGAGAAAGGCCGCTTCTGGTCCTTTCTTGCCCAACCCTGGCCAGAGTCGTTGGGTGAGCGGGCCACAGGCGGCGGACTGGGCCCAGACCAAGAGCTGGGGTCCCGCCGTAGACCCCAACTTTGGGAGTTTGGGAGAGTGGGGTGTTCACTTTCGAAAGCTAAAGTCCCAGACGCTTTGCCTCTTGGCCGCTCTCTCCTGTCAGCCCCAGTGAGGGCACTTGCTCGGCCCATTGAGAGCCCCCTCTGAAGCCGCGCGCCCTTCCACCTGCCTAGACTGGAGAGCCAGCCGGGCGGGTCCCCTCAGCGCGTCGCAGTAGGGCAGCCTCCCGCCCGGCCAGGCCGCGCCTCTCTGCTCCCTGCTTGCCCCCAGCTTCCTTAGTTTTTTGGGGGGCGGGAGGGCGATCCCTGGGCACTCTGAGGTCTCCCGAGCCGAGCAGAGCTGCCCGTCGGCCGCATCTGGGAGACGCTGAATACTAGCACCTACCCGCATGACCCCAGCGTTACCAAGTGTCTCTCCTGGGACCCCTCAGTCCAGCAGAGGGAAGAATCCCCAGCTCCCGCACCCTACTCCCCGGCGCGGCTTCCGGGCCGCCCACCCTGACGCCCGGTGCGCAGCCGGCAGGCGCTGCGCCTGCTTGGCTGCTCTCCCCGCGCCTCCCGTACTCAGCCCGCGGCCCGGCAGTGGGGCGGCCTCACTTACTGGCGGGGAAGCGCGGGTCTGGGTTGGCGCCGTACCATCCGGGGCCCGAGGCGCTGTTCCGCATGGTGTCCTGGTACGGCGGCAGCTCGCTCATGTTGCCCAGGTTGCCGTTGCAGTAGCCCCCCACGGCGGAGTGCGAGAGCTGGGGCACCCCCGCCGCCGTCATGTGGTAGGCGGCCGTGACGGCGCCGTGGTGCCCCACGGCGTGCTGCTGCATGGCCGCGGCCGGCGGAGCCGCCTGGCCCTGCCTGTAAGCCGCCAGCGGAGCCCCGAGGCCGCCGCCCTCCATGCCCACTTTCTTGTAGCTTTCCTCCAGGGGACTCAAGATGTCAGACACTGAGAACGGAGTCGTGTGCTTTGGACTCATCGACATGATTCGGCGGCGGCTGGAGGAGGAAGGAAGAGGAGGAAAAAAAAGGGAGAGGGGGAAGGCGAAGCCTCGCTGCTTTTTTTTTTCTCCCTTTGCCAAATATTCTGGTGTTACCTTAACGCCGATCTTGTTGGATGTACACGTAACCGAGTGGACCGAGTCCGCCTTAATTGGCTTGAGTGGAGGCTCGGGGGCTGCCTCGCGTTTGTTTTAGCCCGGCGCCAGGTTTTAGGCAGCCACCAGAGGCGGGGCGTAAGCGCTAAAGCAACAAGACAATAGAAGCCTACATCTTGCCCGAGATAATTAGCTTACATGCTGATGACAAGGTAAACACCTTTAAGTTTCACTTGTCAGGATTTTTAGGTCTCAAAGAGGGAGAGAGAGAGAGAGAGAGGCAGAGACGCGACCCAAAGCATTTCTTTACCCCCCTCCCCGGACACCCCCACCCCATTTTTTGTGGGGTGCGGGCGGCGCGCGGGGGGAGAGGGGGGGAGGGAAAGGAGGAGGGAACCGAGAGAGGGGAGGGCAAGAGGTGGGGTGAGGAGTAGCCGAGGAGGAGGGATGGTGGGGAGGAAGGAAGGTGAATGCTGCTTTGCAACCAACTTTCGGAGTTACAAAGTGAACCACTTTCCAATACAGCCGGGGTTCCCGGGCGGGGACAAGTCTTTAGAGGGAGGGGGCCAAGGGACAAGGTAGGGGTTTCACCTGAGCCTGCTGGGGCTGCTCCTCCCTCCCGCCGCGGCCTCCCAGCCCCGCGCCTTCCCACTGCCTCCGGACCACATCGGGCTTCGCGGCGCCGAGCCCCAGTCGCCACCAAACGAGCTCGCGAGTCTGGGGACGAACCCTGGGGCCGCACTGTTGGTCTGCGTGTCTGTCCGTCTGTCTGCCTCTTCTGCCGCCGTCAGAGGGACACCTCTGCTCCCCGCCCCCTTTCCCCCTACCCGAGAGAGAATCCCAGCGGGCGGAGGGGACGCTGAGCAAGGGATCGGCTGCCTCCGAGAGGCTGTCCCAGATCCCCGCGTCCCCCTCCCCCCACCTCAGGGTCTTCTCAGCGGTCCAGGGCCCCATACATCACGCCCCCCACAACCCACACGCGGCTCCCTCTCCCCCCACCCCCCATTCCCGGCCAAGGCAAGCACACTACTGGCCGCTAGTGCTGGGAAGCTGGGGGGCACTAACCCGAAGGGCCATTGCTGAAGTTGCCCCACCTCGAACAAACCTGGTGTCCCCGACCCTCGCCCATCGCCCGGACACGCAGGGTTCTGGGGCTGGAGCTGACTTTCGGAGGACATCACAGCCCCAGCACCCGAGCCCAGGGCCACGCTGTTTTCCCCTCTGATGCTTCAGGGAGGGCGCGGGCAGGGAGCGTCGTGAGTACCCGCCCGCCTGTTGCCGGGCGGAACTGAGCCTGAACCCCGGCGGGACCAGCTGGCCGGGAGGGGGCGAATCCCAAGGCGCGAGCAGCCCAGCAGGCGGGAGGCTGGGCTGAGGCTCGCCTCCGCCCGGAGCTCAGCCATGCAAAAGTGCACTTGCTTCCCCGGGAATAACCAAATATCTTTGTTTAAAGTGGCGGCGTAAATGGCCAGTCGCTTTGTGGCCACGCTGGATATTAGTAGATGAGGATCATTCTGCTTCAATTGGGCGCCTCTCATCCGGCGAGCAAGAAACTGCTTAGGAGGAAGTGGGTTTCCTGTCTGCGCGTTCCCAGGCTTCAAGTGTGAGCCCCGCGCCTTGAGGGTCCTTGGGCGCCTGGAGAGGGGGAGCTGTGGGCTTTCGCTCCCCAGCCGGGCCAGAGGCACCCGCCTTGCTGCTCCGGCCAGGCCCTAGCCTCCAGTCCAGTGGACTACAGTGTCGCGCCCCTGCGTGGCGCAGATCCTGAGACCCACTCCGACTTTCCCCCCTTGGATTCTAAACGTTTTGTTGTTTGGTTTGGTTTTTCTTTGGCTCTTTTAGCCTCCTCTCTGGGATAGGGGCTGGGAGGGTGGAGCGCTCCCTGGCCCGGCTGGGGCCTCTAAGACACTGCGGGGGCCGATTAAGGAGGCTTCTCGAATTTGTTTTTTGTTTTCACATTTTCCTTCCGCTCCTTGTACAGAAGGAGCTCCCAATGATGAACAGGCACTTTTGAACGATTTAATTCAGCAGGTTAGGCGCCTTTCCCATTAACAGCAGTTGTAGTAAGGGAAAGTTGTTTTGTTTATTGGCTTGTTATTGTAACATTTCAGTTCTCTCCTTGAGAAGTGCTCTGTACTCCCTCAATACAAAGGCAACTTCTAGACTAACATTTGCTTTCCTCACCACCTATGTCGCTTAACAGAGAAAGCCCAGGGCACCCTCTTCCTCCTCCATGGGCCCACGTTTTCGTGCATCCCCCTTGGCGGCTTTGGGGCAGGCAACCTTGCATTTGGGCACCGAGACCTGCTTGTCGGTTGTACCGTGAAGGACAAGCACCAAGACGGTTCTTTGCCCTTTTACCAGGGGGCTTCTCTGGGGGGCGCTCTCAGGAAGACTCAGAGTCCAACTGAGCTTTGGTCGATGTGGTGTCAAAGCCCAGGGAGCAAGGAGGGAAGACGACGCTGGGCTCAAGTGAACCGTCGAGGAGAGCGGACAAAACTGAATCCGGATCTTGTTTGCAGGTGGCCCTAGCCCCTGGACTGTGTTTTGACCGGGTGGGTTTCCCAATCCCCTGTCTTCTTTCTCTTTCTCCCTCTCCATTATCTCATATTATTGGTAAGTATAAGAAACACCAAGTATAGAATGTTGTACGTCTCTCCCAGTCTCAATGCCATTTAGAAATGGAGGTCATTCTTCACAAGGTTTCTCTGAGATTCAAATAAGATCGGGCCCAGAAAAGCGCTTTGAAAGCTTTGGAAAATTAATTCCATTGCCAGAGCTTGAGATTTCTGTATTGTCGTCATTCGTACACCCACCACCCTGCCCTGCCTTTAAGGCCTTGAGTCTGAGTGAAGGGGAGAGTTAGGTGCATCTTGAGCAGTCCCTGAGCCTCGGCCTTCGTCCTCGGCAGCTTTCCAGCTTTCCAGCCCCGCAGCAGGCTCCGGCGCACGTGGCTAGCAGCTCCCCACCTGCCCCCACGCCCCTGCCCAAGGCTTGCAGACAAGACCGTGACCCCCAGTCACACAGCAGGCGTTCAGTCACCGCCTAGAGCTGATGCCCGAGCTGGGGTTGGGGGGTGGGGGCGGCGCCGGGCTACGGCTGCTGCTCCACCCAACCCCTCCCCCCCAACCAAGATCATGCGGCCACCTCCCCCCGCAGTCGCGCGCACCCGCACTAGCTCTGGGCTAGACCTCACCTGGGCCTTTGCAGCACCTTGCGGCGCCCGCCCCCAGCCGCCCTTCTACCTCTGCCCCTTTCTCTCTCTCTCTCTCTCTCTCTCTCTCTCTCTCTCTCTCACACACACACACACACACACACACACACACACACCGCCCCACACTCTTTGCCAGATGTGCTGCACTGCCAGGAATAAGCCTGAAGACTAAAACGTCTAGCGGGAGGGGTGGGGGTGGGAAGACTGATACCTCAATCTCTGAGCTTGATCAAGCAGAGGACTTGAGAGTCCCTCCCCTGGCCCCAACACCTCTTCCTAACCAAGGCCTCTTCCTAGCCAAGGAGTGTCCTTTCTTTTAGCTGCCTCCCAGAGTCATCTTAAGTAGGGCGACCCCGGTTAAACTAGTAATGTCTTCTCGGCTGCAGGGAACACTTGGGAACCCTGAGTTCCCTCCTGTAGGACCCTTGTGCCTTCAGTAACTCCCCCCCGGGGCCGAGTGGTCGCAGTGGGGCCCAATTCAGGCTTCTCAAGGAGCTTTCCCTGGTGGGGCCGCAGGCGCCCACCTCAATCCCCACCACACTGCTTTGCTCTCTGCAGCTTGGTCTGGAATCTAAGGAGCCGCGGAGGCTCAGGCTCAGGCCCAGGCCGGGCGGGGCCAAGCGGAACTGCCATCAACCTTTGCTCACCACCTGTGTGGCCGAAGGGAAATGTCTTTCTGTCCCTCCAGAGTCACTTATTTGAGAATTTAGAACAGAGGGCTCATACAGAAAGCTGTATGACTCAGGGCCTGTCACTTGGACTGCAAGAGGAATGAAAAGTCCTCCCCAATCCTCACCACCACATTTTTCTAGTTCTCTTCATGGTCCTTCACACCTCTTCTAGGACGGTGAGAGACCATGTTCCCTGGTGCTGATATTTTGCTCTGAGTTTTATCGCAATTCGTGATTTAGTCAACAAATATTTATTGAGTGCTGGCTCTGTGCCAGGCTCTGTGCTGGGCCTAAAAATTCAGCTTTAAACAAGCTAGATGTGGCTCTTACCCACACAGAGCTTATAAATTAACAATAAATCACCCAAATAATATGCACATAGTTACTTTGTGGCAATGTTACTCTGGGATCCAACTGAGATAGAGAAGGGGTGTGTGTGTGTGTGTGTGTGTGTGTGTGTGTGTGTGTGTGTAGCGGGGGGGGGGAGGTTCTTCACCATTTCTGATCTTAAAATGCTCAGGGGTGGTAGGCAGAGCACTTGAGTAGAAATCAGAAAACTATGGTGTTGTTTACTGGCCTCCCTCCTTTACAGTGAAACCCTGTTTTATTTATCCTTCTATCTTCCAGTGCCTCAAGAAATGTTGAATTAAGGAAACAAAACCTCTTAGCACCTGATTCCTGAGCAGCAAACAAAACAAAACAAAACCAAAAATTGTCATAATCTCCTTTGTGTACCTCCCAGGTTGTACTAGGGATCCAAGTATTTAAGGAAGAGATTGTGTGCATGAGTTTGTAAAGCACAAAAATCGCTAGCAAATGGAAGGGGTTATTACTTATGGTTCTCTGTCTTGAGTTTATAGAAACTGTGACTCCAGGCCTCTAACTCTGCATAAAGCTCTCTGGGCCCTTGGCTATTCCTGCGCACAGGCCGACGGTGGGCTAGCCTTCCTCAGCCCGGCGCAGTCTCCCGAGCCTGGCTGAGCCGGGCTCCCGTGTGCCGTCGAGGCAACTCCACCCAGGGAAAGGAAAACAGGAACGCAGCCAGGCCCGGGGCGGGTCGCTGCTCCCCAGTCCCGAGATCCAAGGAACAGAATCCGGAGCCCCCTCTGGAAGGCACCTTTCTCTCCCTGAAGGATCTCGCCCGAACCCGCTGCGCCTTTTCCCCAGGCACCAGACTTGAGAGCCTCTGGAAGATATGCGCGAAGCCCGGGGGCCTGCAATAGGGCGGCTGTCCCCAGAAGGCTTTCGCAGGCGCTGTTCCAGGAACAGATTCGGAGCTACGGCGCGCTCCCTCTGCTGCTCCCGGTCCTGGCTTGAGCGTCTAGGGTCTTTGACGGCCACCTTCCTTTTGCGGACGCTCTCC
Organism: Callorhinus ursinus; assembly: GCF_003265705.2. Taxonomy (NCBI): domain Eukaryota; kingdom Metazoa; phylum Chordata; class Mammalia; order Carnivora; family Otariidae; genus Callorhinus; species Callorhinus ursinus. Next base: position 13,547,871 of record NW_027397070.1, read on the forward strand.
TCAAACCATGGCCTCTGGGCAGGCCCTGGGGATAGGGGTGGGGGTAGGAGGTGACGCTAGGACGTCTGAGAGTAGTGCTCCAGGGTCGCCCTCTCGGTGCACTGGCGCGTTCCCGTGTTGGAGAGGCAGATGAGGTCGTGTGTGTGAAGGCCAGAGTCCGCCCAGAGAGGAGGAGAGTCCACCCTCCGGCCTTTGGTGTCGAAGAACCCTTTCCTCTGTCAGGTCAAGCCTTCCAAGAGGTTGACGCCTGTGGTCTCGGAACCTGCCTATTTTCATGTCACATATTTCGACCTAGAGTCAACTTGTCCCAGGTTATAGTCAGAGCCCCTATAGTCAGGGCGCCCCCTAGCGGGAAGGGATCTAGGGTAGCCGCGAGTTTGGGAACTGGGTTACAAAGTAGAGAGAAAGGGGGAACTCAGCGCTAGCAGCACCCTTTGAAATGCGCAGAAACCAAGACAGGGGTGGGAAGTAGGGGAGGCTGGCCTGCAACTGCTGGGAGACCCAGCGAGGCCGATGCGAGGAGCCCCGGAGGACCGATGCACAAATAGAGCCTGGGCCCTAAAGCGAATTGGCTGGTTTCCTCCCAGTTCTTCGTTCCTGTTTAAATTAAGAGCCTGTAAGTGAGCAACAGAGTGGACGGTGGTGATTCCGTCCCACTTTGGACAGGCAGGAAGCCGCCATCCTAAGGAACGGGGACACCCCAGGAGGCGCGTGCAGTTAGCAGGAAAGTTTTGGAGCCACTGATGAAGCCGAAATGACAGATTCAGGTAGGATCCTCGCGGCGGCGCGGCTGTTTCGCCCTAGGACCTGTGCAGGAGCATACAACTTGAGATGGCTGAAATCTGTAGCTCTTCCTCCCTTCCATCTCCCATCAACCCGAAGCCCCAGCAGTGTGCGCCCATGGGCCTATAGTAGTCGCGTTTTCCTCTGAGTCGCCAGCAGCGCTCTGGGGTTTATTTTTCCGCTCCTTTCCCCCTCCAATCTCCCACCCTTCCCCCAAACCCCAACCCTGGGCCCGGGCAAAGTTTCAAGTAGCAGCATTCCCCTCCCCCGCTCCCCAGGCTCTCTCCGGGAGATTTCCGCGGCTTTGGGTTTTCTGGGACTTGACCTAGGCTGGCTTCCCCACCCTTCACCTCCCAGGACTCTAGGTCTGTCTCGGACGGTTGCGGACCGATGCGATCCGCAGCGCCCTCTTCCAGCCATCAGGAGAACTGCATCTGCAGGGCCGTCCCGGGGAAGAAAGCTTTGTTCTCAGGTCCGCCAGACAAGACTGGTAGTGTTCAGACACTGGTAGTGGTTCATCCGCCACGAATTTGCTCATCTAATTATTCATCATACTGTCGACCCGACCGTTTGCCTGGCTGCCAATCGGTCCACCCAAAGCCACTGCAATAGAGGTGTTATGAGAGACTCTTGGGATCACCCAGCCTCCTGCACCTATTTGAAAAAGCTCATGTGTAGATCAGGGCCATGGAAACTGCTGTGATATCTAAAGCTTTCCTTTAATTATATTTTCCCTTGAAATCTATTTATAATTTCCCCTTCATATCAGACGGCAGTTGGACACGTGTTTGGTGGCCAGTGTGGTAGTTTACGTTTTCTGCATGCCACTCTGCAGAAAGCAGTGGCCCTACTAGCTCGACACAAGGGGGCTCTGCTTCCTACTGCAGAAGTAGGTTGCTAGCACCTGGAAAATGCGTAGAATCAAGAATACTTCTGGAACTAGTTACACTATGACAGGTGCCCTCCAGGCCTCCAATCTCTGGCACAAACTCAGCCATCCAGGCTTTCTTACCAATTATTCCCCCTCCTTGGACCCTTGCCAAGACTGCATGCTCTCCACCCCCTTCCTCATGTGCCTAAATTACTCTGCTTTTGTTCTTTTCCACTTAGCCAGAACATCATTTCCACCCCCATTACTAAGTCATACCCTTCTTTTAAAAAAGTCCAATTGCCTCTTCCAAAAATTAAATGTCTGACACACAGTAGGAGCTCAATATGTTTGCAGAATAAATTGATGGATCTATATTGCACTCGTCTATTATATTAATAAGACTGTTCACTCTAATTGAATGAGTTCCTAATTGTTTCATATGTTTGTGTTCTCCTTTCAGCTAGACTGTTGGGTCCCTGACTTCAAGGGCTACGCCAGACACTTAGACATGGCCCCAGAAATGGGCTCAGAGCACTGCAGCATTTGATACTGTTAATCATCTCTTTTCAAAACTCTCTCATTGGCTTCAGAGTCACCACTCAGTTATGGATCTCCTCCTCTGTCTCTGGCCATTTTCTTCTTCATTGTTGGGCTTTCCTCCTCCCCTGCATGCCCAACTCCATGGCTTCAATTACCACCTATGGCTGATGGTTCCCAAGTATGTATGTCCAGCCAAACTCTCTCCAGAGCTTCAGCCCTATATTTCCAGTTGTTTGCCTCCTCATATGAATGTCCACCAAACTTAACGTATCACAACCTGAACTCAAATCCTGCCCCAACTGGCTTCTTGTTCTGTGTTCTAGATCTAGGTGAATGGCATGAGTATCTCCCCTTCCCACAACCCCCTTTGGCTCTTGTATTAGTCTGCTTGGTCTTCCATGACAAAATACCATAGATTGGGGCGGGGGGCTTAAACAACAGAAATTTATTTTCTCAATTCTGGAAGGTGGAAAGTCCAAGATCAAATTCTAGCAGGTTCAGTTTCAAGTGAAAACACTTCCTGGCTTGTATCCAGCACCTTCTCACTGCGTACTCACATGATGGAGATCTCTCTCTCTCTTCCTCTTCTTATAAGGCCACAGTCCTACTAGATTAGGGCCCCACCCTTATGACCTCATTTAACATATTTAACATTAATTATCTCCTAAATACCCTATTCCCAAGTACAGTTACTTTGAGGGTTAGGGCTTTGACATATGAATTTGGGGGACAAATTCAGTCTAAACCAGCTCCCAAGCCATATACCTGAATACCATCATTTTCCCCTTCCTCATCCAACTAGTCATAAAGTCATATCAATTCCACATCTTAGATGTCTCCAAATCCAGCCTCACTTCTTCATAATCAGTTCTTCTCTCCTTTTACTACCTCCATCAAGGCCATTCATCATCTATTGCCTAATCATGTAGCTCTTGTTTCTACCTTTAGGCTCTCTCCAGGCTAGTCTATGCTCCTTGACCACAGGACAGAGTCCAACATACCTCCCCAAACTAATTTCTCCCTGCCTCACTACCTACCCCTCCATACTACTCTCCAGTTACCCTAAACTTCTGTTGAAGGAGCTCACTGAGAGGATGTGACTGCTGGCTGAACTGTGAACTGAAACTGGGCGATCAGAGGCTCCTCAACCCCTCCCCTATCCTTGGAATGAACATTCCGCTTGCTTTCTCTGCCCCCAGAAGCTGCCCCAAGGATACAGCCTTGAGATAGTGATGTGGTGTTGAGACTGCCTTGATGGTATACATAACTGAACCCAGTTAAGGTCTCTATATAGACACTTAGGATTTGACAGACTGGTGGGGAAAACTACTCCTCTTGCAGCCTCCGGGAGAAGCCTTGTAATTAAGTTCACTTGCTCACTCAACCTGCCACCTACTAATCTGGAGTGTTCTGCATCTTTCTGCAGTCTCTCCCTGCCCTCCTTTTATGGGGGGGCTGGTTTTAGATTATCCCTGGTAAGCTCTGGAAGTTGCAAACCAACAACTTCTCACCTTTCTTTTCATTTTATACAGTTTGATTGAGGTATAACTGACATACAATAAACGGTACATATTTTTAGTATAAAATTTGAGTAAGTTTTGATGTATATATACACCCATGAAACCATGACCACAATCAAGGAAATAAGCATATCTAACCCCACAAGTTTCTCCTGACCCTTAGTAAGCGTTCTCTCCTCCCCTCCCTGTACCCATGCCAGTCACTAAGCAATTACTGATCTGCTATCGGATACTACAAGTAAGTCATCATTTTCTAGAATTTTACATAAACACTATTTTACATAAAAACTATTTGCACTCTATTTTGTCTGGCTCTTTACACTTAGTGTAATTATTTTGAGATTCATTAATGTTATGACATGTATCCATAGGTTTTTTTTTTTAATTATTGCAAGTAATATTCAGTTGTATGGATACACCAAAACGTGTTATCCATTCAACTGTAGATGCACATTTGGTTTATTTCCAGTTTGGGACTATTACAAATAAAGATGTTATAAACATTTATGTCAAGTCTTATGAAGACACATGCTTTGATTTGTCTTGGGTAAATACCTAGGAGTGGAATAGCTTCCATGTGTGAGTGTCAAAGCATTCAGTTTTTTGCCATTAACGATGATGTCAGTCATAAGCTTTATGGAGATGCCCTTTATCAGTTTGAGAGAGTTCCCTTCTATTTCTGTGTGCTGAGAGTTTATGTCAGAAATGGATATTATGTTTTGTCCAGCACTTTTTCTGCATCTTCTGAGATGAACCTGTCATTTTTAATTTTAAAATTAAATTTTTTTCATTTTTTATTTGTAGTCTATTAATAAGGTGAGTTACATTGATTGATTTTTGAAGGTTAAACCAATCTCGCCTTTCTGGGATAAATTCCACTTGGTCATCACTTGTTATCCATTTTAGATATTATCATATTCAATTGGCTGAAGGTTTCTTAAGAACTTTTTTATTTATACTCATGAGCATATTAGTCTGTAATTTTTCTTTCTTATAATGGCTTTGTCTATTTTTGATGTCAGTGTAATGGTGGCTTCATAAGAATGAGCTGAGAACTATTCCTACCTCTTGAATTTTTTGGAAGGGTTTCCAAAGAATTTGTACCTCTCTTCCCTAAATTTCTGAATGTTTGGTAGACTTCCCCAGTGAAGCCAGCTGGCCTGGCGTTTCCTTTGTGGAAAGATAATATATAATATAATATAATATAATATAATATAATATAATATAATATAATATAATATAATATATAACATAAATGATATATATAAGATTATATAATATATAATAAGATATAAAAATATATTCAGATTATCTATTTCTTCCTGAGTGATCTTTGACAGTTTGTGTCTTTAAAGGAATTTGTCCATTTCATCTAAGTTGCTGAAATAATTATTCATATAAGCTATTTCCTTATTATCCTTTTAATACCTGTAGGGTCTATAGTTATGTCACCACTTCTTTTATTGCTGATATTGGTAACTTGTGTCTTCTCTCTGTCTCTCCTTTTTTTGATAAGTCTAGCTAGAAGTTTACCAGTTTTATTGATCTTCTCAAAGAATCCACTTTTGGTTTCATTGATTTTCTCTATTGTTTTTGTTTCCCATTTCAATAATTTTGGTTCACATCTTTATTATTTCTTTTCTTCTGCTAACATTGTGCTGAATTTGCTCTTCTTTTTCTAGTTTCTTAACATGAAAACTGAGGTCATTGGTTTGAGACTATATTAGTTTCCTATGGTTGCTGAAAAAAATGACCAAAAACTTGGAAGCTTAAAGGACAGAAATTTATTCTCTCCCAGTCTGGAGGCCAGACATCTGAATTCAAGGTGTTAGCAGGGTCACACTCTGTTCAGAGGCTCTAGGGGAGATTCTGTTCCTTGACTCTTGCAGCTTTTGGTGGCTATCCATAGTCCTTAACTTGTGACTACATTACTCAAATCTGTCTCTGTTTTTGCATTGTCTCCATTTCACAGAGGTCTTCTCCTCTGTGGTTCTCTTTGCTTCTCTCTTAAAATGCCTGGATGGCATTTTGAGCCCAGCTGGATAAGCCCGGGTGATCTCCTCATCTCAAGATCCTTAACTTTATATCTGCAAAGATGCTTTTTCCAAATAAAGTAACATTCACAGGTTCTGGGGATTAGGATGTGGACATATCGTTTTGGAGGACACAGGCCAACCCTTTGAAAAGACCTTCTTCTCTAAATTGACATTTTAGTGCTACAAATTTCCCTATAAGCACTGCGTTAGCCATATCCCATACACTGTGATAGGCTGTGTTTTAACTTTCATTTTCAAATCAGTTAAAATATTTTCTAATTTCCATTTTTATTTCTTTTTTGACTGTTGGGTTATACAGACTTAAGTTCTTTAATTTCCAAATGTCTGGGTATTTCCCAGAGATCTTGCTGATATATTGTGATTCTGTTATAATCTTGATTCTATTGTGATCAGAGTACTAATTTTGTATGACTCAAATCCTTTTAAATTTATTGAGATTTACTTAATGGCCCTGTATACAGTCTTTCTTGGTAAATCTATGCATACAGTTGACAAGAATGTTTACACAGCTCATACAGAGTGTTCTATGAATGTCAGTTTTGTCAACTTGTTTCATAATGTTATTCAAGTCTCCTCGGCTCTTATTGTTATTCCATCTACTTGTCCTATCTATCAGTTAAGACCAGAGAGGTACTAAAATCTTCAGCTATAATTGTGGGTTTCTCTATTCTCCTCACAGTTCTATCAGCTTTTTCTTCGTGTATTTTGGAGCTCTGTTACTAGGTTCAGAAACATTTAGGAATGCTATGCCTCTTGAATTCAACACTTCATCATTATAAAATGATTCTTTTCCTCTCTGGTATTATTCCATGTTCAGAATTCTTTTTTTTTCTGATATTAATACAGCTTTTTGATTTGGATTAGGGTCATATATCTATTTTTCTTCTTTTATTTTTAGCCCATTTGTGTCTTTATAGTTAATGTGGGTTCTTGGAAGCAGCATATACCTGGGCCTTGCTTTTAATTCATTTAGATAATTTTTGCCTTTAATTAGGATATTTAGACTAGTTGCATTTATGATGTGATTATTGCTATTGCTGAGGCTAAATTGACCATCTTGCTGTTTGTAGTCTACTTGAGAATTCTCCTTTTTCCCTCCCCCCTTCTTTTAGATAATCAGTGCTCTATGATTCCATTTTACCTCCTTCTTTTGGCTTATTAGCTATAATTTTCATTGTGTTATTTCAGTAGTTGCTTTAAGATTTAATTGAACTTATCACAGTTTATATTCAAATGATATTATACCAACTAATTTGCTTTTTGGCCTTTGTGCCATTGTTGTCATATATTTTACTTCTAAACATATTATAAACACCATAATAAATGCTTGTTACCTTTGTCTTACACAGTCAGTTATTTTTTAATGAGATTTAAATACTAAGGAAAAAAGTCTTATATTTCACATGTAGCTGATATTTGTGGTGCTTTTCAGTAGATCCACATTTGCATCTGGTATTATTTTCCTTCTGTTTGAAGAATTTCTTTTAAACATCTCTTGTAGTTCTGATGGTGATGAATTCTTTCAGCTCTCACCTCTCCGAAAATGTCTTTATCTTCATTTTTCAAAGACACTTTTTTCATTAGGTATAGAATTATAGGTGGACAGTGTTTTTTTTTCCTTGCAATATTTTAAAAATGTTACTCTATTATCTTCTGGCTTACACTGTTTCCAGGGACTGCACAAAAATGAGGAGCATTGGAAAGGTTTCACCCCTCCTCCAACAATCTCTATAAACTCCCTCCAGACTCTGATATGGAAAGTTTATTTTTATTACCTTGTGTGAGTACAGTTTCATGACCCCTCCTCCCATCTACCCAAAAGGCATATAAGATTGTTACTTCTTACTGTATCCTATATAGAAATTGTGAAACTGTCACTGATTGCTTCCAGATCAGCAGTTGGTATATTTCTATGTGGAACTATTAGAGTTAGACATTCTATAATCATTACTTTAAGCCTTTCCCAGAATGGAATGACATTATCATGGTTATTCTTCTCTTATTCTTCTCCTAAGTCTCTTATAAATTATCCATCAAGATTTATTCTTTTGAGAAAATGAGGTGGAAACTACAATATAAGTTTTCAAAAGGTTACCTTGTATTTCAGTTGAAGTTGTTCATTAAAAATCTTGCCCCCTTTGGAAACAAGATATTAAGAGAATATAGACTGAATTCCAGACCAATTATAAGAAATTCATTTGCCTGGGCATTTTGAGAACAAAGTTTGGGGAGCATTCTTAGATAAAGGGAAAGTCCTGGACACATCCCAAGAATGTTCCAGTCATTTTGGCATTTGTAAGAAGTGGTAGTATTTTCCCAATTTTTATAGATGAAGAAACAAAGGCTCAGAAGGGTTAAATACATTGCTGAATTACATAGCTAGTAAGTAGTAGAGCTAAGTTTTGGTTGTCAGCATGCTATATTCCAAAACATAAGAGGAGTCATAGTCTAGACAAACAGGGACTTTAAAGAATTTTCTATCTATCTCCCATTCATATCTTCTAATTATATTGTTATTTTGACAGCAGGATAGTTTGAATGTCCACTCACCTGCTTAGAGAAATTTTTTGTATTTCCCCCTTTTGTCTAGCCCAGTAGTTCTCAAACTTTAATGTGCATAAAAATTACTGTATCAGATTATATACACAAAATTGTGTCACCGTTTTATAGGATTATCTAGAGTAATTTTGATATCATTAGATTTTTACCTTAAACATGATCACATTTAAAACCTAACAACATGGGGCGCCTGGGTGGCTCAGATGGTTAAGCGTCTGCCTTCGGCTCAGGTCATGATCCCGGGGTCCTGGGATCGAGTCCCGCATCGGGCTCCCTGCTCCTTGGGAGCCTGCTTCTCCCTCTGCTTCTCTCTCTCTCTCTCCCTGTCTCTCATGAACAAATAAATAAATAAATCTTTAAAAAAAAATAAAAATAAAATAAAACCTAACAACAGAGTACTTTGGGACCACACTCTACTCTTTCCACTCTATGATAATGTTCCCTGATTTCCAACAAAGAGGTTCCAGTCCTTTTAGGAAAAAATGGTAAAAAGGAACACACTGTGGAGAACAGTATAGTTATCCTGTTTGTAGGACTTTACTTTCACTATGAAAGGAGCGTGATTAATGGACCTAAAGAGTTTAAATTCTTTTTTGCAGTGAAGAAGATGACTTCTTTTTTTTTTTGAAGAAGAAGACTTCTTAAAAGATAAAGTTAAGCACAGAAGTTTTATCTGAGACAGTAGCTCTCAAACTTTAAAGAGTGTAAGAATCACCTAAAAAGCTTGCTTGAAGTGTATATTCTTGAATGGGAATTCTGATTCTGGTAATGGAAAGTAGCTTATATCAGACTAAGCCTTCTCAGGTAACAATAACAAACTCTGGACAACACACATACACAATTATTTGAAGGCACCAGAAAGTGATCTAAAGCAGGCAGAAATGGAAACTGAAGGCAGTTCTAGTCTTTAATGGACTCACAGGGTGAGAATCAAGTTTACAAGGCTCTTCCAGTGAGAGCACTACTCAGACCACATAGCACAGGGCAGGTAGAAGACAAGCAGAAAAGCCCAGTGTTTTGAGCTTGAGGTATCAGAGGATGGAGTCAGAGGCTGCAAGAATATCTGGAAAATAAAGGAAGGAAAATCCCAGAACAGAGGAAACCATGTGGGAGGATGAGAGTGGGAGTGGGGAAGGGAGACCCAAAATTTGTATTTAAATGCCTCTCAAATCATAAGCTAACTCCTGAAATGCATATGCACAGGAGATATTCCAAGGAGCTCAGCCAAAAATAGTAGGTGGAAGAATGTGAAAGCTGAGCAGGAGAACTTGGGAGTTTGATCTTACCAAGTTAAATGGATTCAGTGAACACCATTGAAAAAAAGGTTGCACTGGAAGAAAAGACAATGTCACAGGACTGAAAGACTGGTCCCCAATGTGAGGGGCAAATAAATATATCTAGCAACGTGTAAAACCAATGCTCCCCAAGTTCAAGAGAAATCAGCTAGGAAATTTAACTACCTAGTAGAACAAAAGTCAATACTCTTCAAAGAATAACAGAATATAACAGAATCCAGAATCTAAAAACTCTAACATATATTATTAATAATGGCCAGATTATAAAAAAAATAACTAGGCATGTAAAGACATAGGAGATAGTTCCTAAAGTCAAAAGAGAAAGCAGTTAATTGAAACAGACTTGCAAATAACCAAGATGTTGGAATTGGCAGAAACGTACATTTAAGGAGGCAAATATACATAATAAAATATGTATACATTCAAATACAAATTACAATAATATAATAATAACTGAATAAATAGGGGAACATTATCAGGGAAATGGAAAATATTTTAAAAATCAAAAGGAAATTTTAAAACTAAAGAGTCACAATATATGAAATGGGAAAACAATCACTGGATGAGTTGAAGAGAAAATTGGAGATAGAACTTGACAAAAGATCAATAGAAATTATTCAATCTGAAAAGCAGAGAGAAAAATGATTAGAAACAAAAGCAGAGCGCAGTGACCTGGGAGACAATATCAAGTGATCAAAAAGCATAAAGCAAAGATTCATTTTCATGCCTTTTTTGATCATTAAATAAGCAGAAGGGAATTTTCTGTTTTAAAAATATTTCTATCATTCAGTGAAGATTTTTATTGCTTCTGGCATGACCATCAGAATTTTTATCCCTGAATAAAGGTATCTCTTGCTATTAGATTGGTTATAGCGTTCAAGAGGCCCAGTCATTCCACCAACAGTGTGGCAAACACCTCACCAGCATGATCAGTCCATTAAATTGTGGATGCCTTGGTTAAGCTTCAACAACAAAACTTACACTTCTGGGCAATGTGTCTCAACGAAGCCTCTTCCATCTGCTTCATTAGCTAACCAAAACATGGCTCATTATTGCTTGACTTGACTTCTCCTGCCAGCAGAAAATTCATCAGAACTTTTGATAAGTAGCCCTAAAATATATATAATGCATTTATATTTTATATTTATATATACTTCTATATATATAAATTAGCTCCCCCCCCCCAGAGGATTGGGAAGAGTTTGTAAAAGGAAGTCACATCATCTTTTTTTGCCATCTTCCTTTAGTCGAATCTCATATTTTTTTAAATTAATGAAATTTTTCTTTCACCAGTTTGTCTAGATCTACTTTTTTGTCTTGAAACTGTGGCTGAAGATTTCCTTCCAGTACAATGGATATAGCTGTAACTCCACAAGATCTGTCTGTACTTTGGCTAGTTGATATTCTCCAACATGTCTTCAAGAAGGAGAAATAAGTTTCTCTTATACACGATCACATTGGATAGGCTGGTTGCTATGGTAGATGCTTCCCAGATATAATGATTCATCATAGAAATTCTGTGGGTTTCCAGCTAAGTTTTAGTTTTAACTGTGGCTTCTCTTTAAGAAAAAACCCATAAAGGTTAGAAACTCCTCCCGTTCCACTACTCATTAGAACTTCCTCATCCAGTGTGAACTCTGGAAACTTTTCAGTTGGCAACTCCACTCACTGCCTAGCCTTCTGGAATCTCATTCTATTTATATGTTGCTTACATTCAGTCAAAAACTCAAGGATATGTTATGCATATTTCTGGAGCTCTTTTTTGTCATAGATCCTTTCTCTCTAGAACTGTTCCGCACATCCTAGCTACATTATCCTTCTCAAACATTTTTTTCCTCCTCAAACTTAATCTCTGTCTTAGCAAAAACACTACATGCTGCTTGAGATCCCTTCTCTGTGTCTTTGTCTAAATTGTCCTTGCAGACAGAAAGCTGGGGTGATCAGAGAGCTCTCCTCATCTATTTCTTTTTCAGAATCACAGTTCTGAACTAGTTGCGGTCCAATGTCCGAAAATTTGTTTCACACATCTTGTCTACTTGCAGCCAGTGAGAAGGCATGCTCGGCACCAGTTAGTCATGGCTAGAAGAGGGACCGGTGATCTATTTTTTTTTTTTAATTCTCAGCAATCTTCAAACCAAGAGCTAAAATTAGTAGAGTGACACAACACATAGAATTAGATTTGGGATGACAATGTTTTTCCTGCCAGGAAGCAGCTATAGAAAATGGTTACATGGGGTGCCTGGGTGGCTCAGTTGGTTGAGCGTCTGCCTTCGGCTCGGGTCATGATCCTAGGGTCCTAGGCTCGAGCCCCACATCAAACTCCCTGCTCCTCGGGGAGCTTGCTTCTCCCTCTCCTTCTGCCCCTGCTTGTGTTCCCTCTCTCGCTGTGTCTCTCTCTGTCAAATAAATAAATAAAATCTTTAAAAAAAAAGATAAAGAAAATGGTTACATAAACCCCTGTGCCGAAATCCTTCATGGATCAATCACTGCTTCTAATTTACTAGGCAAAGATAACATCATGTGCCCAAAAAGTAAGGGAGGTTCCATTAAATAAAGTACACATTCAACTGGACTAAAGGAAGTCACTGACTGTTGAAGCGCAAGCCCCCTCCTAAGAAACACCAAAATAACCACAAAGTTAAATTGAAGAGACTTTCGGAGAAACCAATCAGGATTTCCAAACTTTGAAGTGAAATAACAGGAACTGAAGTGGCTCATGGATCAGATGGGGAGCTTTATTGGTCAAGATTCAATTAAAGAAGCAGAATCACTAGGAAATATAGATGACAGGTAGGTAGGTAGATGGATGGGACAAGGTAGATAGGTATAAATAGCTATACTGAGATATATTTCACACACACACACACACACACACACACACACACACACACACACACACAGTGCTTTGTTACAGGAATGTGACCTCAACTGTAGGAGCTGGTCCAGAAGTCTTTGTAAGGCTGTAGATTTTACCTGACATTACAGTTTGGAGTTCACAGGGCAGGCAGCTGGGAAGGGAAGATGGATTTAAAGTACAGGGGAGAAAAGACAAACTGGACCCCATAAGCATGACCTGAAACCCACAAGGATGAATTGAAAGCTGTGAGAACTGCCTCTGGTCTTGATGGCATGAGTGTCCCACAGGAGAAACTGGCACCTGGCTTAGGAATTGGAAAAGCTGAAGGAGGAGGGGAAGATGGAGCTGTTGTAGACCAACAAGATGAGCTGACAGGTGCGTGCAAATGTACGGGAGCTATTTAAAAAAAAAGAAAAAGCCACGCTCATTTTTGCCCTTTAAATCTCATACAAGAATGTCTCTTCTGGTCCACCCTAGCTGGAAACATAAAGAGAATTCTGGGAAATGTAGTTCAGCCCAGCCAGTTGATACATTAAAAAACCACACAGGAGCACTTGGTTCCATTTCACCAGAGCAAACCAGCAGTTATTAAGTGCAGTGGCAATGGGAAACCACCAAGACCAGAGCTAGTCACATGGCAGGAACTTGAGTCCCATGAAGTTGGCAGTAGTTGATAGGAGAACCTGCAAAATACTTGTACTTAACATGAATATCTGGCCAAATGGAAATCGAATATTAGCAGTCTGGATACAGAAGTTTGCTTCCAGTGTAGCAGCTTCAGGAGAAGCAGTGGAGAGACACTATAGAGAGGAAGTTCTTCTGCTTGGATTTTTCAGTGTTTCAACATTCTTCTCACAGGCCCTAGGATTCTGGTTTACCAAAATTTGTGTCAACCAGACTTCGATTGAAAAGAAAAGTATAACAACAACCTGGGGACAATGAGGGAACCAAGTAGAATATACCTTCCCTGTTTAGGGGGGAAACCAGGCCTGAGAGGACCTTATTTCTCTAAGGACAGTAAGTAGAAAGAAAGTGAACACAAGGGGATATGAAAAGATTCTAAAAAATGAAAAATGGAGAAAAATACTTTTAAGATGGGTAAGAAGAACATGTTTTAAAAAAAGATTTTCTGCAAGAATAGGACATCTGCTTAGTGTTCTCAAAAAAATCTTATTCTATGAAATAAGACGTAAAAGATGATATAAAATAGCAGATTGAGATGGAAAGAAAGCCGATTGAGAGGCAGGCAGAAATATATAAGGGGAGTGGATGGTTTAAGGAAAAACATAAACAGTGAAATGACATATATTAAATCTATATTAAAAGCAGTAAAGTTCAGATTTATTTTTACAATTTGATATGTTATATTGTGGGGTGTTTATTTTTTTAAAGATTTTTATTTATTATTTATTTGAGAGAGAGGATAGAGCAAGAGAGCACAAGCAGGGGGAGCAGCAGAGGAAGAGGGAGAAGCAGGCTCCCCACTGAGCATGGAGCCTGATGTGGGGCTTGAACAGGAGACTCTGGCATCATGACCTGAGCCGAAGGCAGACGCTTAACCAACTGAGACACCCAGGTGCCCCTGGGATGTTTCAAATAGATGCAAAAGTGGAGGCTAATTGAATTTAAATAAAAAAATAAAATACAATAAAACAAAAGCTTAAGCAAACCCCCCTACCCAACCAGAAAAAGACAAAGCATGATGTGCCAGGGTATCAATTTTCTTAAGGATCTTTCCCTGGCAATTATGTCATTATTGTGAGGAAACAAAATAATTCCCAGGATCATTCAAACTCTAATATTCTTTCATTTTGTAAAAGATCTTAATAGTAACTAGAAATCTCATGATGCTTTATAATTTAAAAAATATTTTACCTTAAAAAAAGTGGAAAGATCAATGTAATAATCACCATTTAATCATCATTCCACTTAGTTACCAATATTTTATGAATCACTTAAAAAAATCTCTTTCTAGGGGTGCCTGGGTGGCTCAGTCTTTAAGTGTCTGCCTTCGGCTCAGGTCCTGATCCCAGGGTCCTGGGATCAAGCCCCGCATCAGGCTCCCTGCTCAGCAGGAAGCCTGCTTCTCCCTCCCCCACTCCCCCTGCTTGTGTTCCCCTCTCGCTGTGTATCTCTCTGTCAAATAAATAAAATCTTTAAAAAAAAAAATAAAAATCTCTTTCTAGGGGTGCCTGGGTGGCTCAGTTGGTTTAGCAACTGACTCTTTATTTCGGCTCAGGTCATGATCTCAGGATTGTGAGATTGAGCCCTGTGTCAGGCTCCACTCAGTGTGAAGCGTACTTGGGATTCTCTCTCTGCCCCTCCCCTGCCCCCTCGTGTGTGTGTGTGTGTGTGTGTGTGTGTGTGTGTGTGTGTGTGTGCGCGCGCGCGCCGATGCACACACACTCTCCCAAAAACAAAAACAAAAACAAAAATCCTTTCCCTCTTTTTCTTTTGGACTAAAATATTTTAAATCAAATCCCAAAGATAATATAATTTCACCTGTAAATAATTCAGTATCTCTGTCACATGAAGTCATTCTTTTCTCTTTTTTTAAAAAAAGGTAACCATAATTCCATCATCACACTGACTAAGACTTATAATACTTATTACATCTAATACCTGGATGATGTCCAGATTTCCTCAACTGTCTCAACAATTATTTCTTAAAGTACTTGGCTTATTTAATCAGAGTCCAAACCCAATCCACACATTACCTTTAAGTAATAAAGTAATAAAGAAGTAAGTCTGGGTGCCTGGGTGGCTCAGTTGGTTAAGCGACTGCCTTTGGCTCAGGTCATGGTCCTGGAGTCTCGGGATCGAGTCCCGCATCGGGCTCCCTGCTCAGCGGGGAGTCTGCTTCTCCCTCTGACCCTCCCCCCTCTCATGTTCTCTCTCTCTCTCTCTCATTCTCGCTCTCTCAAATAAATAAATAAATCTTTAAAAAAAAAAAAAAGAAGTAAGTCTACAAAGAATTGAACTGACACCAAAGGAAACCAAAACAGTAATATGGAGGAAATACCTGAGAAGCTTGCTAAAATTACAAAGGAAAGGATAAAGAGATGAAAATGACAGGCAAGAAGCTAGTGATAATGTAAGACAGAGAATAGAGAACCTACATATGGGTGGTTGGTGTTATAAAGATAAATTATCAACACTTGAACAAGCAATAATCAAAGACATAACAATGAATAATGATTTTAATAAGCTAAATAAAGAACTGTGTCTGCAGACGGAAAGGGTTAACCGAAAATCAATGAAAATACACTAATATGTGTGCTAGGTTTTCTCAACTTGAGGTTCTCCATAGATGAGTTTTGGGGTATTAATGAAATTTTAAAATCAGAGCAAAAAAAAAAAAAAAAACCACACCAAACTTGTGGCCGTATTTAATCTACAACATCTTGACATTAAAATTTTCTTTGAGATATGTCAAGATCAGAGGTTCTTAATCCTTTTTATAGGTCATATATCCCTATAAGGATTTAATTAAAGTTATTGCTCTTTGCCCCAGAAAAATGTGCATATATTTACTCTTTAAACAAATGCCACATGGTTTTGTTACAACAGCACCCCACTTGAGGTACCAATTTCTCTTTTAGCTAACTACTGCTATATAATGAAATGTCCAAAACTAAGTGGATTAAAACACAGCAGTAAATTATTTCTCGTGATTTTGTAGGTTGACTGGGAGGTTCCTCTGCTGATTTCACAAGGGCTAAATCAGTAAGAGTTTTCTGGACTAAAGGTCACAAATCATCTCACTCTTATGTCAGACAGTTGGTTCAGACTGTTGCCTAGGGCATCTTGATTTTCCTCTGTGGGGTCTCTCATACTCTAAATCGGGGGGGCACAAACTATGGCCCACAGTCTAAAACCAGTCCTTTGCCCAATTCTATAAATAACTGATTTATTGGAATACGGCCCATTCATTTATTTACATGTTATCTATAGCTGCTTTCACACTACAATTGCAGAAATGAATAGTTACACTAGAGACTATACAGGAGAGCCTGGCTGGCTCAGTCAGTGGAGCCTGTGACCCGTGATCTTGGGGTTGTGAGTTTGAACCCCACATTGGGTATAGAGATGACTTGAGAATAAAATCTTTAAAAAACCAAACAAAACCCAAAAAACACAAAAATCAGAAACTATACAGCCCATATAGCTAAAAATATTTACTATGGGGATCTTCACAGAAAAAAGTTTTGGACCCCTGTTTTAGTTTACTGATCTTTAGATCATAGGCTGGCACCTGGGAGGAGTCTTATTCACATCTGAATCAGATGCAAGTAGTGAAATATTGGATCTGATGCTATAGTTGTATCAAACTTTTAGAGGTCTTGGGAGGGAATTAAGTGTCTTATGCATGTTGGAGAAATGTCATTAATTATGGCCAGAGGGTAGATGGGAGTAAATACAGTCACAGATACTTGGAAGAATCTCCCATCAAGAACTGTGGTCTATTTCCCACCCATTCAATCTGGGCGTGTCTTGTAATGACCAATAGAATGTGATGGGAGTGAACACTGTCACAAAAAGAGGCCAGTCTAACCTAATGGAGAATGAGAGGCCACATGAAGGGAAACTGAGACTCCACAGCTGACAGGAACAACCACCAGATGTGAGTGAGGTCAATGCGTAGGTTTCAGCCCAGCTGATCATCCAACTGAATGCAGTTGTCCAAGGGTGTGCATGAAACCAGCAGGGAAACTGCCTACCTCACCCACGGAATCATGGCAAATAATAAATCATTGCATCTTTAAGCCACTATATTTTGGGGTGTTCTGCTAAATATAAAATACTTGCTAAACGCAAACCATAAGCAAAAAACTCTAGAAGCATTTAGATAGAACTAGTTGTCTTTGAAGAAATAAAAATCATGTTATTCCTATTAAGTATCAGATGATAGTAGGGTGATATCTACAGAATTTAGAGGAAAATAGTTATTGGTAAAATGTAAAATGTAGGAATGCCTGGGTGGCTCATTTAAGCGTCTGCCTTCAGCTCAGGTCATGATCCCAGGGTCCTGGGATCGAGTCCCAAATAGGGCTCCCTGCTCCGCAGGAAGCCTGCTTCTCCCTCTCCCACTCCCCCTGCTTGTGTTCCCGCTCTTGCTGTGTCTCTCTCTTTCAAATAAATAAATAAAATCTTAAGGGAAAAAAAAAGAGTTCCATTGTGAATATATTTTCTTACATGCTTATACAGTACATAACATTCTAAAAGCTAAAGATATTTTTGAAAGATGGTAATAAAATCTTACAGTTCTAATGGTTTTAATATTTTTCTTTTTTGTGAACATTTAAGAAACTTTGTCTTAATTAAGTTTTTTAAAATTTAGTTTTTAAACATTTTAAAAACAGATCAGACAAATGATAACGTAAGTGATAAAGAAATGGTTAATATGAAAATTAATAAGGTTTGAAACTTGTTTCAGTCAACATTAAATGTTGTTTTTAAATAAATTAAACATTTATTTGCAAACCCACTGAGTTTTTCTTAAAGGAACATTGTATTAGAGACATATAAAAGTTAATTAGCGTGATGGTTTTGTGATAAACAATTAATTTGACTAGCTTCCTACTTTGATGGAATTTTATTAAGGTAATTCTAGACAATTTATTTTTAGACAGTCTTAAACACAGAGCCATATTTTTGTCTTGAACAATTTTATATCATATTACTATATAGCTCATTGAGAACATTCCTCATTTAACTAGAAATATAGGCTATAAATTACTATTCTTAGCCTGCAAAAACATAAAAACCAGCAAACATTATATAAAACCAAAAAGGTGTTGTGTCAGTCAGAACAGATTATGCAGTGGCAACAACAAAAAAAATCTCAGTAGCTTAAAACATGTCCATCGTGATGCAGCAGAGAGTTCTGCTCACTATGGTCCCCTGGAATTCCAGGCTCTCAGAGGGGGCATCATTTCTAACAGAGCCCAGCTCCGGACCAGAGGACAAGTAAGCACTAGGCCTCAAAGTGCCACATTTCACTCCTGTTCACAATTCACAGAGCAGAACTAGACACATGGCCTCGCAGAACCATGAAGGGGCCAGGATGGACATTCCTAACAGGTTCCCAGATGTGTGGAAATATTTGGTGACTGGCGTTAATGACCACAACAGACACTCCTGGCTGTAGGTTTTGGGATAGAACTTCAATTCAACAAGAGCTGTTGTCATTTCCTTCAGGATCAGTTCTATTCCATCAGAGGCCGGGGAATTAGTCTATAGTGGTAGCGACTAGACTGGCAGAACCCCAAGGGAGTGGCCTGGAAGACTATAGTGAAAAAGCAACTTAGACGTATCCGTGGCAGACAAAACACGCAGTCACAAACCTTATCATCAATTTTGGCTCCTACTTTTCTCCTGGAAATAAAAACTGGGATAAAACTTCAGTCTATAGGGGATGAGCTTTTAAGACTCTGGCCTGGATGTTAATTCACCAGATTGCTTAACCAGAGACCTCTTTTGTCTAGGGTAAGCAAACTCTGAAAGCTTACACAACGATTGCACAAGACAAAGCAATTAGAGAGTTTCCTGGTGGCTCACGGTTATATTCCGTTGCCCTTGCCTTTCTACATCCTTAGTTTTTTTTGTTGTTGTCGTTTTTTTTTTTTTTATCCTCTGCTTCTGTCCTCCTGGCCTACCCATCCTGCCTCTCCAGGCTCCAGAGAATTTCTCCCTCACCCAGATATGGCAGCCCAAACTCTCATCCACGAAGCCGGAGGAAAGTGGGTTACAGGGGATAGGGGTGGTCTGTGGAGACAGGCACCGTAGGCAGTCAGGGCCAGTGAAAGACTCAGGGTCCACTATTTGCCCTCACTGCACTTTTGTGCAAATTAGACAAAGATGTTCCCTTCTGCCTCCAGAATAGATGTAGTTCCATTTTCTAGGTATAGAAAATTCTTGTGACTCTGCAATGGGAAAGAAGGGTTACTAACAAGTATAAGAGTCAATTGTGCTCAAATAAGGGGAGATCCAGTTAAGCATAGAGGTGCCTCAGTTCACTCTCAGAGGATGGATTAATCACTTTGAGCCTCCGTTTCCTTATGTGTAAAATGGAAATGATAAGCTGTTGTGATGATAAAATATGTGTAAAACTTCTTCTTCTCAGATCCTTCAGGCCGCATAGTGGGAATTCAACAAAACAGTTTTCCTTTACTTCCATTCTGCGGGAGCAGCTGGGACTCATTGTCTTCAGAAGAGCTGCAGGGAGGAGACACCACTGAAATGACTTCCAAATCTATTCCTCCAGGCACTCTACACCCTCCAAAGCGGTTATCTTCCAGGGTCATTCCTGTGGAAGCCATGACAGTTTCGTCATCCCCCCAAATTCCCTCCTTTCTGCAGTCAACCCTTCTCACCCCTAGCCCCTGGCCACCACAGATTAGTTTTCTGGCCCAATAATTTTACCTTTTCCAGAATTTCATATAAATGGAATCACATAATATATAGCCTTCGGAGTGTGGCTTCTTTTACTTTTATTTTTCATAATGTTTGAGATTTATCAATTTTGTTAGATGTATCAGTAGTTCATTCCTTTTTTTTTTAAAGATTTTATTTATTTAGGGGCGCCTGGGTGGCTCAGTTGGTTAAGCGACTGCCTTCGGCTCAGGTCATGATCCCAGGCTCCTGGGATCGAGCCCCACATCGGGGTCCCTGCTCCGCGGGAAGCCTGCTTCTCCCTCCCCCACTCCCCCTGCTTGTGTTCCCTCTCTCGCTGTCTCTCTCTCTCTCTCAATTAAATAAATAAAATATTAAAAAAAAAGATTTTATTTATTTATTTGACAGAGAGAAACACAGAGAGAGGGGGACCACAAACGGGGGGAGTGGGAGAGGGAGAAGCAGGCTTCCCGCGGAGCAGGGAGCCCGATGCGGGGCTCGATCCCAAGACCCTGGGATCTAACCTGAGCGGAAGGCAGACGCTTAATGACTGAGCCACCCAGGTGCCCCAGTTCATTCCTTTTTACTGCTGAGGAGTATTCCATTGTATGGATGTACCATAGCTTGTTTATTCATTCATTCACCAGTTGAAGAACACATGGGTTGTTTCCAGGTTTTGTGGGTGTTCGTGTGTGTATGTGTGTGTGTGTGTGTGTGTGTGCAATTAGGAATAAAGCTCCCAGAAGCATGTAAATACTGATTTGTGTGTGCGTGATTGGTCATTAGTGTTCATTTCTCTTAGGCACATCTCTAGGCACGGGATTGCATGCTATGTCATATTACAGGTTTATGTCTAAGTTTATAAGAAACTGCCAAGCCATTTGCCATAGCAGCATACCACCTTGGATTCCCACCAGCAGCATATGAGAATTCCATTTGTTATGCAACCTCGCCAGCAACTCTTCACACTCAAATCCTAATCTCTGCAACAGGAAGAATAAATAAAAGAATGTAGTGACATAAGAGTGAAGAATCGTGGTAAAATGCTTGGAAAATTATAAAAGCACCATGTAACTATATATAGATGTATGGTGACATCTTTAAGGTAAACCATTGGGTGAAACAGGTTGAAGGGATACTTAAATTCACAGAAAATATAATTTGGCCAAACAAAGCCTACAACTTTTCTGAGGGGTTTGATTTCCTATAATCATAACTATATATGTATATTAATGAATCAAGATAGAAATTATCTATAATTTCATCACTCAGACTCAATTATTGATACCATTTGGGAGTAATCTTTTAAGTCTTTTATCCTTTTTTTTTTTTAAAGATTTTATTTATTTTTTTTGACAGAGAGAGACACAACATGAGCAGGGGGAGTGGGAGAGGGAGAAGCAGGCTTCCCAGCCGAGCAGGGAGCCCGATGCGGGGCTCGATCCCAGGACCCCAGGACCATGACCTGAGCCGAAGGCAGATGCCCAACGACTGAGCCACCCAGGCGCCCCTTAAGTCTTTTATTCTTATAAATATTTTTACTTATTAGTAACTAATTTACAAAGAATTTTATATCCTTATCTTTTCACTTTACGTTAAATCATAAGCATTTCACAATGTTATTCCATGATCTTAAAATGATGATTGTAATATTCTGTAAAGTAGATGAGCCCCTATGTATTTAACCATTCCTTTCTGGATATTATTTTATCATCGCCCTCAATTTTTTACTATCATAAATAATATTGTAATAATCATTCCCATGCCTATTGACTTTTTTTGTTGGTTTTGGCTTCTTAATAATTGTTTCCTTAGGATAGGTTCTTAAAAGTGGGACTAAAAGGGTTAAAAGGATTTGAATATTTTAATGGCTCTTAATGCATATTTATAGATTGCTTTCCAAAACACTGTATCAGCTTATGTTTGCTCCCAATGAAGCGTGTTTCATCAGTCCTTGGCAATTGCTTGATATTATCATTTTAAAACTCTTATAAGTAATTAAATGGTACTTTTAAATTTTATTTTTTTTTGAGAGACAGAGAGAGAGAGCAAGCACGTGTTGGGGGGGCAGAGGGAGAGAGAGAATCTTAAGCAGGGGCTCGATCTCACAACCCTGAGATCATGACCCGAGCCAAAGTCAGATGCTGAACCGACTGAGCCACCAGGCACCCCAGTACTTTTAAATTGTCATTTGTGTTTCATTGATTATTAGTGAGGTTGGATATTGTGGTAGGCAGCCAGTAAGATGGTCTCCAATGATCTTTGCCTTGTATAATGCCCTCCTTGTAAGTGTTGACTGAGCTAACCCAACTAGAGAAGCGAGGACCTTTAAACTTCCAACCACACCAGCGCTATGTTCTACCACACAGGAAGGTAATTCCGCTACATCATCCATGCCTAATATCCAGGTTCTGGACGTTGAAGTTCTTTCTGTGACAATACTGGCAAAAATCCCCTTATCAACACCTGCCCTACTCTCCATCATGTCCATTGGGCAAGTCTGGCTCTGGGGTACCCCATTCTCCCTGTCCCGCCTTGTCTGTTTCCTCCAACTGACAGACAGCAGCTTAAAGTGATCACAAATCAAGTCCTTTTCTGGACTCTCTGGGAATATCTGTACCTATATGAAAGTGCTTTTTAACCAAAAGCTATTCAGCAAGCATGCAGGGTTGTTGTTATTATACACACTTATTTTGATTTGTCCCAGTTTTTGCTACTGATTTGCACAAATCTCTTCTTCGTACCTCAGTCCTTCTTTCAGAAGGACTGGGAAAATCCTACTAGATTTTAATAAATATTTTATGTGCTTCTTAAAGAACATTAAATCATTTCGATAACAAATTGAAACCAGGCTATGAACATTATTTATTTTGAATTTTTGTGCGGAAGGGCTTATTGCAGTTGTTTCCTGTATATTCCAGTCCAATGGCACAGATTCTAATGACCTCATCACATCCCAGATTCAGCAGAATTAAGTGTTACTGAGTTTATTTTTGCAGCTACAACCCCTGCTAGTTTGCGTGAATGAGTCCTTCCTCAAATCATGTCCCTAAGTTCAGAAGCTCATCTCATTCACTGATCTTTTTATTTTTTGGAACATTATTTAAATTTAACAAATTGCTGCATGTGATTTATTTTGAATTTAATTACAGAGCCAAAATGCCACATATAATTATGGATGTAAGTAGCATTCAATTCTTTAGCCTGATGGCTTGAGAAAGGCTATAAAGTGTAGCATAGTCTTTCTACATAATCTCCTACGAGCCTTCTCTCCCTGCCATTGAATCAGTGCTGACAAATAAAGTATCAGAATAGCAACTAATAAGAGGTCATGCTTTTGTGCGGAGCCCACCCCCTCGCTCCTCATTCATGTGGATGCTAATGGGATGCCATTTAACACAGCTCAGGAAAATTCATAAAATCAGCCTGCTTGGGAAGAACCTTTGATCAAAGATAGACAAATCACAGCACTCCAGGGGTTGGCTTAAAATAAGTAGTCATAGGACATATTTTCCTTTGTTATGAGTTAAAGCTCTAAAGTACATTTTTATTCTCTAGGGAAGAGACTCAGCAATCTGACCCCAAAACAGGCCACTGCGAAGAAAACAACTAGTTCATTGATGATAATTCTAGTTTTAATTCTATGCCATACAACTACTGGGTTCTCAAATGGAACCTGGGTCCCCCCTATTCTCTGGGATTTAGGCTGTACAAGTAATTTTCTGGGGTCTTTTGCTGAATGAGAGGTCTGATTACATATACGGAGATTAGTTTACTAGCTGTGAGGCCTTGCGCAGGTTACTTAACTTCTCTGAGTCTGTTTTTCTAGATGTATTTTGGAGATAATAATAGCCCAATAGGATTGATTGTTGTGTGGATTAACTGAATGTGTGTAAAGCACTCAGCACAGTGCCTGGTGCATAGCAATGGCCAATTATGGCAGTTGTTGGTATTAACTTGCATTTAGTTCTCCTCTATGGCTTTTTCTCACTTCAGGTCCTACAGCCCGACAAATAATATATGGTTAGGGACTGTTGATGTAGTCAACATTTTAATATTGGCAGCAACTTTGTCCCAGTGCAGTGAACTCCGGGGGACTCTGGTGCTGTCTAATTCGAGCAACCCTAACAAACAGACCATAGACTGGGTAGCTTAAACGACAAACATTTCTCACAGTTCTGGCAGCTAGGGAGTCGAAGATCAAGGTGCCAGCAGATCCCGTGCCTGGTGAGACCCGCTTCCTGGTTCACAGATGGCCATTTTCTCTGTGTACCCTAACGTGGTGCAGAACAGAGAGAGAGGAAGCAAGCTCTTTGGGGACTCTTCTTAAAAGGGCACAAATCCCACTCACGGGAACTCCACCCTCATGTCCTAATTACCTCTCAAAGGCCCCACCTCCAAATACCGTCATGTTAGGGATTAGGCTTCAACATATGAATCTGGGGAGCTCACAAACATTCACTCCACAGCAGCCCCTATTTGGGGCCAACTCCCTTCTCCAGCCCTGCCCGAATGGTTTTCATAAAATGAGCAAACTTTCTAAAAGCCTAAAGAAACCTTCCACACATACAGGTATATTTAAAATCTATTTAGGCAAATTGGCCAACTTCTGGAAACTAGGGACGATATCATAAAACAAGTCATAATTTTATACTTTAGTATTTCTCTCTATTCAGATTTTTCATGTATTTACTACACTTTTAAAAAGAAAACTTGGGGTGTTCTTGGTTCCAAAGGAACAGGATGAGTTTTAGAAGGCTATTTTAGAAGGAATAAAAATTGAAAGTGACAAAAAGGAAGAGAATAGGAGAGGTGAAGAAGAGAGGGAGCTGGAATTAGAGTTTATGTCCAACAGAGGCTCATATCCATTGATTTTATATTTTTATTTATTTTAAAGTATTTTATTTATTTCTTTGAGAGAGAGACTGAGCAAGAGAAAGAGAGCATGAGGGCGCCTGGGTGGCTCAGTCTGTTAAGCGTCTGCCTTCGGCTCAAGTCATGGTCCTGGGGTCCGGGGGTCGAGCCCCACATCGGGATCCCTGCTCCGCGGGGAGTCTGCTTCTCCATCTGTCCCCTGCTCATGCTTTCTTTCTCTCAAGTAAATGAATAAAATCTCTAAAAGAGAGAGAGAGAGACAGAGCATGAGTGCGGGGAGAAGCAGACCCCCTGTTGATCAGGGAACCCCATGCAGGGCTTGATCCCAAAAACAAAAACAAAACAAAACAAAACTATGGCCCATAGGCCAACCTCTGCTGCCTGTTTTTGTAAATACACTTTTGCTGGAACAGAGTTATACCATTAGTTGTCTATGTCTGCTTTCACGTTACTATTGCAGAGTTGAGTAGTAGACAGAGAGACCATATGGCTTGCAAAGCTGAAAATATTTACTACTGGTCTTTTATAGGAAAAATTATTTGCTCTGTTTAAAAAGAGAGGCCAATATACATCCAGTTTCGGAAGAAAAACACTGTGAAATAAGCACCATATCACAGTTTTGTCCATTTACTACGGTCATTCATTCATAGAAATAAGTATTCTCATTACTCTATTGTCCAGGCAAGTGGAAAGTGTGAAATATTGCACAAGACAATTCAATCCCAAATATCACTTTTAAGCTGAAGAATCCTCCCATGGTATAAACTCATTTCAACCTTAAAACTGTGGGAGCAAATCAGGTATAAAACCCCTTCTTGTAAATCTCCATTTTCTTTATATTTCTTTAAAATTATAACCAAAGCTTAGGGACTTCAAACCTCAATGCACTCTGAGGAACATTATCTAATTTGAGTCTCAAGGGCAGTACAAAATGAAATTCAAGTTCTTTGGGGGGACACAGGGATAAATCATTCCCATTTTACAGATGAGGTAACTGAACATCAGAGGTAAGGGTATATTTCACGGTCAATGTTAGTAAATGACAAGTTTGATCTTAATCTAAATATTGATGCCTGGTTCAGTGGTATTTCTAACTGCCTGTTAATATCTATTTTGTTTAACTGTTAACCATCACATATACTGTTATTAGTTCCTGAGAATCTTCCATTTGCCAGACAATTTATATATAATAGCATTTGATTCTCCCACAATTCTTTGAGATGGTTGGTATTATACACATTTTATTGAGGAAGAAACTAGAATCAGAAAGGCTAAGTAACTTGCACAAGATCACATAACCAGTAAATCTGTCTAACTCCAAAGTGCAGTGTTTTTCCTCCACCACAGCCAGACTTCAGTACAGAGTTAGATTAAAATTTGATGATTCAAAAGGAAAAGGAATCTGTTTAAAGTCTACGATAATGTATAAAAATTTTTCAACTGTTGAAGAGTCAAACTTTCTCATTATAATTTTTTACTTACTTGAACACTAAATATAGATGATCAAACATTAAGTAAATAAAAGCAATAAAGAAAGAAAATGAAATGATTTTCCTAAATTCAAGATTCAAGATTTAGCATATATTGCTCTCTCACTCATCTAGATAGTTAGCTAGCTGGCTTCTAGCAATTTGGCAGCTAACATGCACATAGACAGGAAAAGTAATGGACCAATTCATTAAACTTGGTTATTTATAAATAATTATCATTTATTTGTTTTATATCTTTACTTGTCACATATCCCTGTCAGTTGGGATGGCAATTTCATGTATACACTTCACTAACTTTCTCTACAGGGCATCATACTCAATATATTACCCAGTGCTGCCTTTAATTAAAAGTATTAGAAATTCTTTAAGCTGATAATGATTCTTCACATTAGAAGCCTCATCAAAGTTATGGCTCAATAGTTTCACCCCCCCTTTTTTTTTTCCTGTTATTGTTATGGTTTGTCTTAGTTTGTAAAAGAGAAGATCTTCTGAAGGATGACCAACTGTCCAGTTGTCCAGGACGGCAGGTTACCTGGCATGCAAGACTTAGGGTGCTAAAACCAGAACAGGAGGAAAATTTATAAGAGTAAGGGGTTACATAATGGAGTAGTGGAATTTTTAAAATCTAGGTCTCTAATGTTACTTTTTGTCTCTATGTTATTTAGAATAAGACAATTTAACATTTCATCTAAAAAGTGAGAATATTAGGGTCTATCTCACATCTTTTTTTTTTAATTTGGGTATAGTTGACACACAATGTTACATTAGTTTCAGGTGCTTCTTTTTTAAAAAATAAGATAAAAGATATATCTTATATTTTTTAAGGGAAATAGAAATTTCAACTAAAAACCTTATACAAAGGATTTTCCTAGCTCTGGCCTCTCTTAATTGATACACACTTTATATTAAAAAGTGAAACACTGAAATTGGGGATTCCTGGTGATTTATTGAGAATTAATAAAAATAACCCTAGGCAGATTTTAAAAATGTTTTGCAGGGTATGTGATGGAGATCAAATTGCATTTTCTTCTATATGAGAGATGATTTTTGCCAGGACCATTTATTAAACTACTCTTTTCTCAGTGAATTGAAATGACCCATTTATCACATGAACTTGGATCTAAGGCTGAACTTTCTAAAGGGCTCTCTATCCTAGTTATGTGTCATTATCATACTGTTTTGATCACAGTAGCTTTATAGTTGGTTTTATATCTGGGACACATTTTACTTTCTTCAAAAACCTGCCATGGCAGTTATGATGCATTTATTATTCCACATGCATATATGTGTGTATGTATACATATATATTTTTTTTAGCTCTAAGGAAATCCTACTGTCATCTTCCCATCCAGGACACAGTATGCCTTTACATTTATTCACCTCTTGTTTATGTCCTTTAATACAATGTTATGATTTTTCTCTATATGCTTTCTTGTTCAAGTCATACCTGAGTATGTTTTAACTTACTGTCCAGTTCACTGACATTATCTGAATGTAACTTTTCCAGGGCTAAATCTGTGCTGTCCAATAGCCACCAGCCACACGTGGCTATCTAAATTTAAATTAGTTAAGATAAAATTTAAAATTCAGTTCCAGTTTTAGTTATTACTATGTTTTCTTTTCTTTTTTTTTAAGGTTTATTAATTTGACACAGAGAGTGCACAAACAGGGGGAGCAGCAGGAAGAGGGAGAAGCAGGCTCCCTGTTGAGCAAGGAGCCTGATGCGGAGCTTGATCCCAGGACCCTGGGATCATGACCTGAGCTGAAGGCAGACGCGTAACTGACTGAGCCACCCAGAAGCCCCTATTACTATGTTTTCTTTCAAAATATATATCTAGCCACTTACCCAATTTAATTATTCTTATTAATTCTTACTATTTATAATAGAATATCATTGATTTTCTAGGTATATTATCCCAAATTATCTGCAGGTATTAAGGAAGGTATTTGGTCAACTTTGGGGGAGAACTGCCTATGTAAGTTAGAAAACATCAAAAGCCATACGTGATGGGCCTGGCTACATAGGATTTTAAAATTTCTACATAATAGTAGCTGGCATACCCTGAGCACTGTTTTTAAGAAGTTTACACATAGATGGGGCGCCGGGGTGGCTCAGTCTGTTAAGCATCTGACTCTTGGTTTCAGCTCAGCTCATGATCTCAGGGTCATGAGATCAAGCCCCACGTTGGGTTCTGCGCTCAGCCCGGGGTCAGCTTGAAGTTCTTTGCCTCTCCCGGTCCCTCTGCCCCTCCCCCCCCCTCCCAAATAAGTAAATAAAATTTTTTTAAATTTTTAAAGTTTTTTTAAAGATTTTATTTATTTATTTGACAGAGAGAGACACAGCAAGAGAGGGAACACAAGCAGGGGGAGAGGGAGAGGAAGAAGCAGGCTCCCCTCCGAGCAGAGAGCCCGATGCAGGGACTCTGGGATCATGACCTGAGCCCAAGGCAGATGCTTAACGACTGAGCCACCCAGGCGCCCCAGTAAAATCTTTATAAGAAGTTTATACATAGAAAATGCTCAGGATATGCTAACTAAAAGTTGGTCTTTGTCATAGGTACTTTAGAAATTTTCAGTCAAGAAATCAGGAGTCTTAGGATTGAAGCCAAGCTAAGATGGAATGTGAGAAGAGCTAAGAACAGCCAGGGAAAGGAAAGGGAGCCCTCAATCCCCTGGAGAGTGAACATATAAAGACCATGGTTTGGGTGATTATGGCTTTTGACGGCTAAGAGGAAAACAAACAGTATAGAAAACAGTGGGATCAGAAAGTAACCAAACATATCAGCTAACTCCATTTTAAGGAGTACAATTTAAGAGAGATAAAAGGCCAAAATCTCCCCCCTTTTTAACCTGATATAGAGATAACCAGTCAGTGAGGGGGTAGAAGGAACACTGTCATTTCTTTTCCAGTTAAGTGATCAAACAGCCACTGAACTGAATTTAGTGCAGATTTTGGCCAAGCTATATCATCTCTTAATTGATATAATACAACTTGAGACTACCATCCATCTTGACAAATGCTTCTTGGCCTACCTAGGGACCTAGGACATTCCATTACTCATGCCAGACACCCAAATGCAGTGTTTTAAGCCAATTTTCACAAGGCACCTGATTAGCTGGGTCGGTTAAGCGTCTGCCTTCGGCTAAGGTCATGATCCCAGGGTCCTGGGATTGAGTCCCACATTAGGCTCCCTGCTCAGCGGGAAGTCTGCTTCTCCCTCTCCTTTTGCCCCTCCCCCCTGCTCATTCTCTCTCCTCTCTTGCTCTCAAAAATAAATAAAAATAAAATCTTTAAAAAAAAAAAAACAGTTCTCACTGTCTGCCAAGTGTCCTGTTAAAGCTAGTAACAGAAACTTGATATGACCACAATGAAAATCAATCAATTTAATAATTGGTCCCTGAATTACTCATTATTCCATCCTGTAATACCTAGAGAATGTGGTACCTAGCATCAAAATATGTGAACAATCCCGAAATATCTGCATTTTAGGCAAAAAAAAAAAAAAAAAAAATCAACCACCTTACTAGTAAGTTGTGTTGGTGTCCTGCAGATAACAGTCCCCTCCACCAGGGGTCTCTAGCTCACTGACATTATCTGAATCTAACTCTTCCCTGGGATATACTAAATCTGTGCTAATACAATAGCCACCAGCCACACGTGGCTATCTAATTTTAAATTAGTTCAGATTGTATAAAATTTAAAATTCACCTCCTCAGTTGCACCAACCACATTTTAAGTGCTCAATAGCCACATGTGGCCAGTGGTTCTCACAGTAGACTCTAACAGCAGAAGTATCTAACATAGCAGAAAGTTCTAGTGGACAGTATTTGACTAAATCCTGTAAGTTTAAATCATCAGTGTAGAAATACTAGCTCGGGATTACACTGTTAAAGGGCAAAGAGGCAGCACCTCTGCTGCCAGTCCCAGCTAAGTCTTGAGTAGTGTGTTTGAATCCTCCCTTTGTCTAGGTAGTGTCCTGGGTGGGTGATGAAAACGTTCCTTGTTATCACATTCAACCAACTGTCCCCTCAAAGCCAGCATGTTATATCATTTTAATAATTCATAGATATCATTTCACTTTTTCTATTATTGAGAAAATCAGGACCGAAAAATTGTAAGGAAGAGATATGGTTTAAAAAAAAAAATCAGAAGACCTTAAGTTTATCCCCAATTCTGCCCCTAACAAGCTGAGAGACCTAGGCAGAATCAATGAACTTCTCTGGGCCTGAACTTGCTCCTGGATAAAATGGTTGGGGCGACCAGATAGATGTTCCCTAAGGCCTAAGACATTGGAAGTGCAGCAGGACTATAATGTGTACTCCTGATCAGTAAAACCAATACAAGAGGTTCCAATACGCCTAGAGTGTGTGAGCAGCTTCTGCTTCATGTCACAGATAAGCTCTAAAGTTACAGAATGGTGTGGTTTCCGAACAGTTTTGGGAAATAGAATTAATAAACATTCAGGCTATATTAGAATATAATTGCTATTTTTAGTATAAATATCATTTTCCCTTTTAAGATGAGACTACAACCTTAAGAGATAAAACTAGTTCCATTCTTTATTGCTAATGTGTCACAACTAGTACATCACTTAAGTGAGAATATTTCAAAATAATACTGTGGCTTTATTCCAAGGATCGCAGTGATAGCCTTAATCTAATTTTGTGATCATTAAAAACAAAAACAAAACCTCCCTAGGTGGCTCCCGGAATCATTCCTCTCTGTAAGATACCGTTCCTTGACAGGGATATCACTCTTTTAACAGAAACATAGACATGGGCTATATTCTCTGTTCTACACACTCACATTCTGAATAAGTGGTTTAAAAATCTTTTTTTTTTATTTTAAAGAAAAAGATGAGCTTCTTTTCAGGGTTAATGTTCCCACTTCTCTCAAACTCTAAATGAAAATACAGTTTGTACCTGGGGTTTCTCCCACAGGTAGTGATTGACCCTTCAGGGAGTGGGCCAAATCCATGCCCACTGGCAAGTAGGTCATTGTTTATCATGTCTATAATCCATAGAGGCCTGAATTTGAGGAAAATAAAAGACAAGACGGAGTTTTAAGGAGAGAAAATTATAAGCAGGAGGATGCAAATGATTAAAATGGAAATGGTGGTCAGGAGCCTCTGTTGTTTCCCCCAGGTGCTTTGTGGACAGGAAAAAAAAAAAACACAAAAAACTTTTCTATCAAACTCCACCTGAATCCTTTCAACTACAATGATGCAAAGAAAATGCACACTAATTATGAGCAGGAACATTATCTATTAATATGTTAATGAAGCAGGTTTGCTAGTGGTGAAAGACTTGAATTTTAATAAAATTTTAAGAGCTTCTTGATTACGTGTTTGTTAGTCGATATGATCATTTAAAATTATCTCTAGGTGGCTTTACATGGAATAAAACCTACATGAGAACTGTATTCTAAACAGGCCTTAATGAAGCAGGTGAGGATGCCATCTGTGACATAAACACTGTCAGCCAGAAATTCACTTCAAAAGAAATGTAAACTAGTTAACAGGAAACATGTTATCATATCTGCCAGTAACAGCTTTCAATGTAGGTAATTTATTTATGCATTTACTTGCTAATTTTTTCAAACATATTTGCTTATGAAAATATGTTCGATTGAATTAATGGATACTGCCTTTCAATACTGGGGGAATTTTTTTCATCAATAAAAAACAAAACCCCCTCTGGTGTCCTGTTTTGACAACATCCCATACACAGATGAAAACTGTTTTATCTGCCTAAACCCACACATTGTTTGAGAAAAGATGGAAAGAGACACCAAAAACCCCCAAATCAAAGCAGAATTAGCATAGACGCTCCACTGATAAGTTCCCACAAATGGGAGAAATTGTGTTACCTGTTCTCCAAGATGATTTTGGCGTCAAAGTAACTGGTAATCCCTATCTGCCTCTCTAGAAGGTGTGTGAAGGCTCTTGGCTTCATCCTTCATTTTGCATGTTAGAAGCACAAGGTCTTGATTAGTGTTTGAACCTGGATTACAACCCAGGGCTTCTGAAGAGAGGGCGGGTGCCGAGGAGGCTGAGCGGAGCCCCGGGTGTAGAACAGGGTGAATTTGGCCTGGAGTCTCTGAGGGGTGTGTGCAGTGGGCTGTGTTGTGTCACTGGGGGGACTGGGGTCCGGGTGTGGTGGGGCCTGTGTCTTCCCCACTACAGGTGAGGCAGTGATGAAGGTGTTAGTGAGGGAAAGCAAAAGTGAATCCTAGAAACCAAGGAAGGGTGACTAAGAACCCAGTCTCAAGTGTATGAAGTGCCCATATGTTTAATGGGCTGAAAATGAAGGAAAGTGAAGGAGGTAGGTGGGTGGGATGAGGCAGAGCAGGGACGGCTAACTCTCGCTATATCACTCTGAGCTTTGAAAAGAGGCTACGAGGAGAGGTTATGACAGGAAATCACTTGAGAAGAAGCAACCCCATCTGAGAAACCGGGGGTGCTTCTTTCTGAGCCGAATTCCTTCAGCAAAGGTAAGGATGATACACCAGGTCTCTTAGTTTCCCAGGAATCGAAATACTATTTATGTGATGGTGTCAGTAAAACATACTTCTGTGGCAGCCATTAGAAATTGCTAATACTCTCTTTCATTCCTTAGTGTTTCTAATGAGATTTTTTTAAGATCTTTTTTTAAGGTTGTTCAGAAACAATTCCAGAAGGGAATTGCCATTTAAATGGCTTCTAATTGGGCCCTGGGTGAGTTTCTTTGAGGGCATGCTGCCCTCTAGGGGTTGAAGCACACAGCAGAGGGGAGGATTTCAGAGGGGCAAGGGCCCTGTGTGAGGGAAGGAAGAGCTTTCCTAGATGAGTTTGATTTTTCATAAAAATGATGCAGTGTTTTTGCATTTCAGCTCTAGAAAAAGCTTATTTCATAGAATGTATCACCTATTCTAAAGGTCTTAAAGCAGCATCAGATTCAATATATTCCTGGGGTTTTTCCTTTATTCCTTTTTCTTTTTTTAAGATTCAGTATGGTGTTTTTAGGATTTAGTATTTGGGAGTGTGTTGGTGGGGGCAAAGAGAAAATGTGCAGGCATTTTTTTAAAAGATTTTATCTATTTATTTGAGAGAGAGAATGAGATAGAGAGAGAGCACATGAGAGGGGGGGAGGGTCAGAGGGACAAGCAGGCTCCCCGCTGAGCAGGGAGCCCGAAGCGGGACTCGATCCCAGGACTCCAGGATCATGACCTGAGCCGAAGGCAGTCGCTTAACCGACTGAGCCACCCAGGCGCCCTGTGTAGGCATTTTAAAACCATAATCATCCCCCTATTCCTAATTATCCAAAAGTCTCCTCCCCTTTATTGGTGACAACTTTGTGTAGGCCCTTCCACAAGCAGCCACAGGTAACTCTCAATGTTACTGAGCGCTTAGGACCCACAGTCAACAAACAGCAGAACCTCTCTTTGAACCCAACTTTCCTCATTCCAAAATCAGTGCGCTTTCCTTTTTGCCACCAGAAAAATACAACTGGCCATCACTTTGCGCATATATATATATATATGTGCAAAAAAATCATATATATATGATTTTATTTATTTATTTGAGAGAGAGAGAAAGCATGTGAGAGAGAGAGCACGAGCAGGGGAAGGGGCAGAAGGAGAAGCAGGCTCCTCACTGAGCAGGGAGCCCAACATGGGGCTCGATCCCAGGACCCTGAGATCATGACCTGAGCCAAAGGCAGACACTTAACTGACTCAGCCACCCAGG